>NC_091983.1:247691624-248027921 GCF_044704955.1 Pristiophorus japonicus
CCCAGAGAAAGTGATGGAGAGCTCCGCGAGAGGGAGAGGTCCTCCCAGAGAGAGTGATGGAGAGCCTCCAGAGAGGGAGAGAGGGGGAGAGACCTCCCAGAGAGAGTGATGGAGAGCTCCGGAGAGGGAGAGGGAGGGAGAGACCTCCCAGAGAGAGTGATGGAGAGCTCCGGAGAGGGAAGAGAGGGAGAGACTCCCAGAGAGAGTGATGGAGAGCTCCGGAGAGGGAGAGAGAGGGAGAGACCTCCCAGAGAGAGTGATGGAGAGCTCCAGAGAGGGAGGGAGAGATCTCCCAGAGAGAGTGATGGAGAGCTCCGGAGAGGGAGGGAGAGGGAGAGACCTCCCAGAGAGATTGATGGAGAGCTCCGGAGAGAGAGAGAGAGAGAGAGAGAGAGAGACCTCCCAGAGAGAGTGATGGAGAGCTCCGGAGAGGGAGAGGAGAGAGAGGGAGAGGACCTCCCAGAGAGAATGATAGCGAGCTCCGGAGAGGGGAGAGAGAGGGAGAGGGAGAGACCTCCAGAGAGAGGTGATGGAGAGCTCCGGAGAGAGAGAGAGAGAGGGAGAGACCTCCCAGAGAGAGTGATGGAGAGCTCCGGAGAGGGAGAGGGAGAGACCTTCCAGAGAGAGTGATGGAGAGCTCCGGAGAGGGAGAGGGAGAGACCTCCCAGAGAGAGTGATGGAGAGCTCCGGAGAGAGAGAGTGATGGAGAGCTCCGGAGAGAGAGGGAGAGACCTCCAGAGAGAGTGATGAAGAGCTCCGGAGAGGGAGAGAGAGGGAGTGACCTCCCAGAGAGAGTGATGGAGAGCTCCGGAAGGGAGAGGGAGAGATCTCCCAGAGAGAGTGATGGAGAGCTCCGGAGAGGGAGAGATCTCCCAGAGAGAGTGATGGAGAGCTCCGGAGAGGGAGAGGGAGAGACCTCCCAGAGAGATTGATGGAGAGCTCCGGAGAGAGAGAGAGAGAGAGAGAGAGACCTCCCAGAGAGAGTGATGGAGAGCTCCGGAGAGGGAGAGGGAGAGAGAGGGAGAGACCTCCCAGAGAGAGTGATGGAGAGCTCCGGAGAGGGAGAGGGAGAGAGAGAGAGAAACCTCCCAGAGAGAGTGATGGAGAGCTTCCGGAGAGGGAGAGGGAGAGAGAGGGAGAGACCTCCCAGAGAGAATGATAGAGAGCTCCGGAGAGGGAGAGACCTCCCAGAGAGAGTGATAGCGAGCTCCGGAGAGGGAGAGAGAGGGAGAGGGAGAGACCTCCCAGAGAGAGTGAGAGAGAGCTCCGGAGAGGGAGAGACCTCCCAGAGAGAGTGATAGCGAGCTCCGGAGAGGGAGGGAGAGAGAGAGAGAGAGGGAGAGACCTCCCAGAGAGAGTGATGGAGAGCTCCGGAGAGGGAGAGACCTCCCAGAGAGAGTGATGGAGAGCTCCGGAGAGGGAGAGACCGAGACCTCCCAGAGAAGTGATGGAGAGCTCCGGAGAGGGAGAGACAGAGACCTCCCAGAGAGAGTGATAGAGAGCTCCGGAGAGGGAGAGACCTCCCAGAGAGAGTGATAGCGAGCTCCGGAGAGGGAGAGAGTGGGAGAGACCTCCCAGAGAGAGTGATGGAGAGCTCCGGAGAGGGAGAGGGAGAGCGAGGGAGAGACCTCCCAGAGAGAGTGATAGAGAGCTCCGGAGAGGGAGAAACCTCCCAGAGAGAGTGATAGAGAGCTCCGGAGAGGGAGAGACCTCCCAGAGAAAGTGATGGAGAGCTCCGGAGAGGGAGAGACCTCCCAGAGAGAGTGATAGAGAGCTCCAGAGAGGAAGAGAGATGGAGAGACCTCCCAGAGAGAGTGATGGAGAACTCCGGAGAGGGAGAGACCTCTCAGAGAGAGTGATGGAAAGCTCCGGAGAGGGAGAAACCTCCCAGAGAGAGTGCTGGAGAGCTCCGGAGAGGGAGAGACCTCCCAGAGAGAGTGATAGAGAGCTCCGGAGAGGAAGAGAGATGGAGAGACCTCCCAGAGAGAGTGATGGAGAGCTCCGGAGAGGGGGAGAGAGAGGGAGAGACCTCCCAGAGAGAGTGATCGAGAGCTCCGGAGAGAGAAAGAGGGAGAGACCTCCCAGAGAGAGTGATGGAGAGCTCCGGAGAGGGAGCGACAGAGACCTCCCAGAGAGAGTGATGGAGAGCTCCGGAGAGAGAGAGAGAGAGAGACCTCCCAGAGAGAGTGATGGAGAGCTCCGGAGAGAGAAAGAGGGAGAGACCTCCCAGAGAGAGTGATGGAGAGCTCCGGAGAGAGAGAGAGAGAGGGAGAGACCTCCCAGAGAGAGTGATGGAGAGCTCCGGAGAGGGAGAGGGAGAGCGAGGGAGAGACCTCCCAGAGAGAGTGATAGAGAGCTCCGGAGAGGGAGAAACCTCCCAGAGAGAGTGATAGAGAGCTCCGGAGAGGGAGAGACCTCCCAGAGAAAGTGATGGAGAGCTCCGGAGAGGGAGAGACCTCCCAGAGAGAGTGATAGAGAGCTCCGGAGAGGAAGAGAGATGGAGAGACCTCCCAGAGAGAGTGATGGAGAGCTCCGGAGAGGGAGAGACCTCCCAGAGAGAGTGATGGAGAGCTCCGGAGAGGGAGAGACAGAGACCTCCCAGAGAGAGTGATAGAGAGCTCCGGAGAGGGAGAGACCTCCCAGAGAGAGTGATAGCGAGCTCCGGAGAGGGAGAGAGTGGGAGAGACCTCCCAGAGAGAATGATGGGAGAGCTCCGGAGAGGGAGAGGGAGAGCGAGGGAGCGACCTCCCAGAGAGAGTGATAGAGAGCTCCGGAGAGGGAGAAACCTCCCAGAGAGAGTGATGGAGAGCTCCGGAGAGGGAGAGAGAGGGAGAGACCTCCCAGAGAGAGTGATGGAGAGCTCCGGAGAGGGAGAGAGAGGGAGAGACCTCCCAGAGAGAGTGATGGAGAGCTCCAGAGAGGGAGAGGGAGAGATCTCCCAGAGAGAGTGATGGAGAGCTCCGGAGAGGGAGAGGGAGAGGGAGAGACCTCCCAGAGAGATTGATGGAGAGCTCTGGAGAGAGAGAGAGAGAGAGACCTCCCAGAGAGAGTGATGGAGAGCTCCGGAGAGGGAGAGGGAGAGAGAGGGAGAGACCTCCCAGAGAGAATGATAGCGAGCTCCGGAGAGGAGAGAGAGAGGGAGAGGGAGAGACCTCCCAGAGAGAGTGATGGAGAGCTCCGGAGAGAGAGAGAGGGAGAGACCTCCCAGAGAGAGTGATGGAGAGCTCCGGAGAGGGAGAGGGAGAGACCTTCCAGAGAGAGTGATGGGAGAGCTCCGGAGAGAGAGGGAGAGACCTCCCAGAGAGAGTGATGAAGAGCTCCGGAGAGGGAGAGAGAGGGAGTGACCTCCCAGAGAGAGTGATGGAGAGCTCCGGAGAGGGAGAGGGAGGGAGAGACCTCCCAGAGAGAGTGATGGAGAGCTCCGGAGAGGGAGAGAGAGGGAGAGACCTCCCAGAGAGAGTGATGGAGAGCTCCGGAGAGGGAGAGGGAGAGATCTCCCAGAGAGAGTGATGGAGAGCTCCGGAGAGGGAGAGATCTCCCAGAGAGAGTGATGGAGAGCTCCGGAGAGGGAGAGGGAGAGACCTCCCAGAGAGATTGATGGAGAGCTCCGGAGAGAGAGAGAGAGAGAGAGAGAAAGACCTCCCAGAGAGAGTGATGGAGAGCTCCGGAGAGGGAGAGGGAGAGACCTCCCAGAGAGAGTGATGGAGAGCTCCGGAGAGGGAGAGGGAGAGGGAGAGAGAGAGAGAGAGAGAGACCTCCCAGAGAGAGTGATGGAGAGCTCCGGAGAGGGAGAGGGAGAGAGAGGGAGAGACCTCCCAGAGAGAGTGATAGAGAGCTCCGGAGAGGGAAAGACCTCCCAGAGAGAGTGATAGCGAGCTCCGGAGAGGGAGAGAGAGGGAGAGGGAGAGACCTCCCAGAGAGAGTGATAGAGAGCTCCGGAGAGGGAGAGACCTCCCAGAGAGAGTGATAGCGAGCTCCGGAGAGGGAGGGAGAGAGAGAGAGAGAGAGAGGGAGAGACCTCCCAGAGTGAGTGATGGAGAGCTCCGGAGAGGGAGAGACCTCCCAGAGAGAGTGATGGAGAGCTCCGGAGAGGGAGAGACCGAGACCTCCTAGAGAAAGTGATGGAGAGCTCCGGAGAGGGAGAGACAGAGACCTCCCAGAGAGAGTGATAGAGAGCTCCGGAGAGGGAGAGACCTCCCAGAGAGAGTGATAGCGAGCTCCGGAGAGGGAGAGAGTGGGAGAGACCTCCCAGAGAGAGTGATGGAGAGCTCCGGAGAGGGAGAGGGAGAGCGAGGGAGAGACCTCCCAGAGAGAGTGATAGAGAGCTCCGGAGAGGGAGAAACCTCCCAGAGAGAGTGATAGAGACCTCCGGAGAGGAAGAGAGATGGAGAGACCTCCCAGAGAGAGTGATGGAGAACTCCGGAGAGGGAGAGAGAGGGAGAGACCTCCCAGAGAGAGTGATGGAGAGCTCCGGAGAGGGAGAGACCTCCCAGAGAAAGTGATGGAGAGCTCCGGAGAGGGAGAGACCTCCCAGAGAGAGTGATAGAGAGCTCCGGAGAGGGAGAGAGATGGAGAGACCTCCCAGAGAGAGTGATGGAGAGCTCTGGAGAGGGAGAGACCTCCCAGAGAGAGTGATGGAGAGCTCCGGAGAGGGAGAGAGAGGGAGAGACCTCCCAGAGAGAGTGATCGAGAGCTCCGGAGAGAGAAAGAGGGAGAGACCTCCCAGAGAGAGTGATGGAGTGCTCCGGAGAGGGAGCGACAGAGACCTCCCAGAGAGAGTGATGGAGAGCTCCGGAGAGAGAGAGAGAGAGAGAGAGAGAGAGAGAGACCTCCCAGAGAGAGTGTTGGAGAGCTCCGGAGATAGAAAGAGGGAGAGACCTCCCAGAGAGAGTGATGGAGAGCTCCGGAGAGGGAGAGGGAGAGACCTCCCAGAGAGAGTGATGGAGAGCTCCGGAGTGAGAGGGAGAGGGAGAGACCTCCCAGAGAGAGTGATGGAGAGCTCCGGAGAGAGAGAGAGAGGGAGAGACCTCCCAGAGAGAGTGATGGAGAGCTCCGGAGAGAGAGAGGGAGATTCCTCCCAGAGAGAGTGATGGAGAGCTCCGGAGAGAGAGGGAGAGGGAGAGACCTCCCAGAGAGATTGATGGAGAGCTCCGGAGAGAGAGAGAGAGAGAGAGAGAGAGAGAGACCTCCCAGAGAGAGTGATGGAGAGCTCCGGAGAGGGAGAGGGAGAGAGAGGGAGAGACCTCCCAGAGAGAGTGATGGAGAGCTCCGGAGAGGGAGAGGGAGAGGGAGAGAGAGAGAGAGACCTCCCAGAGAGAGTGATGGAGAGCTCCGGAGAGGGAGAGGGAGAGGGAGAGAGAGGGAGAGACCTCCCAGAGAGAGTGATAGAGAGCTCCGGAGAGGGAGAGACCTCCCAGAGAGAGTGATAGCGAGCTCCGGAGAGGGAGAGAGAGGGAGAGGGAGAGACCTCCCAGAGAGAGTGATAGAGAGCTCCGGAGAGGGAGAGACCTCCCAGAGAGAGTGATAGCGAGCTCCGGAGAGGGAGGGAGAGAGAGAGAGAGAGAGGGAGAGACCTCCCAGAGAGAGTGATGGAGAGCTCCGGAGAGGGAGAGACCTCCCAGAGAGAGTGATGGAGAGCTCCGGAGAGGGAGAGACCGAGACCTCCTAGAGAAAGTGATGGAGAGCTCTGGAGAGGGAGAGACAGAGACCTCCCAGAGAGAGTGATAGAGAGCTCCGGAGAGGGAGAGACCTCCCAGAGAGAGTGATAGCGAGCTCCGGAGAGGGAGAGAGTGGGAGAGACCTCCCAGAGAGAGTGATGGAGAGCTCCGGAGAGGGAGAGGGAGAGGGAGAGACCTCCCAGAGAGATTGATGGAGAGCTCCGGAGAGAGAGAGAGAGAGAGAGAGAGAGACCTCCCAGAGAGAGTGATGGAGAGCTCCGGAGAGGGAGAGGGAGAGAGAGGGAGAGACCTCCCAGAGAGAATGATAGCGAGCTCCGGAGAGGGAGAGAGAGGGAGAGGGAGAGACCTCCCAGAGAGAGTGATGGAGAGCTCCGGAGAGAGAGAGAGAGAGGGAGAGTCCTCCCAGAGAGAGTGATGGAGAGCTCCGGAGAGGGAGAGGGAGAGGGAGAGGGAGAGACCTTCCAGAGAGAGTGATGGAGAGCTCCGGAGAGGGAGAGGGAGAGACCTCCCAGAGAGAGTGATGGAGAGCTCCGGAGAGAGAGAGTGATGGAGAGCTCCGGAGAGAGAGGGAGAGACCTCCCAGAGAGAGTGATGAAGAGCTCCGGAGAGGGAGAGAGAGGGAGTGACCTCCCAGAGAGAGTGATGGAGAGCTCCGGAGAGGGAGAGGGAGGGAGAGACCTCCAAGAGAGAGTGATGGAGAGCTCCGGAGAGGGAGAGAGAGGGAGAGACCTCCCAGAGAGAGTGATGGAGAGCTCCGGAGAGGGAGGGAGAGAGAGGGAGAGACCTCCCAGAGAGAGTGATGGAGAGCTCCGGAGAGGGAGAGGGAGAGATCTCCCAGAGAGAGTGATGGAGAGCTCCGGAGAGGGAGAGACCTCCCAGAGAAAGTGATGGAGAGCTCCGGAGAGGGAGAGAGAGGGAGAGACCTCCCAGAGAGAGTGATGGAGAGCTCCGGAGAGGGAGAGGGAGGGAGAGACCTCCCAGAGAGAGTGATGGAGAGCTCCGGAGAGGGAGAGAGAGGGAGAGACCTCCCAGAGAGAGTGATGGAGAGCTCCGGAGAGGGAGAGAGAGGGAGAGACCTCCCAGAGAGAGTGATGGAGAGCTCCAGAGAGGGAGAGGGAGAGATCTCCCAGAGAGAGTGATGGAGAGCTCCGGAGAGGGAGAGGGAGAGGGAGAGACCTCCCAGAGAGATTGATGGAGAGCTCTGGAGAGAGAGAGAGAGAGAGAGAGAGAGAGAGACCTCCCAGAGAGAATGATAGCGAGCTCCGGAGAGGGAGAGAGAGGGAGAGGGAGAGACCTCCCAGAGAGAGTGATGGAGAGCTCCGGAGAGAGAGAGAGAGAGAGGGAGAGACCTCCCAGAGAGAGTGATGGAGAGCTCCGGAGAGGGAGAGGGAGAGACCTTCCAGAGAGAGTGATGGAGAGCTCCGGAGAGAGAGGGAGAGACCTCCCAGAGAGAGTGATGAAGAGCTCCGGAGAGGGAGAGAGAGGGAGTGACCTCCCAGAGAGAGTGATGGAGAGCTCCGGAGAGGGAGAGGGAGGGAGAGACCTCCCAGAGAGAGTGATGGAGAGCTCCGGAGAGGGAGAGAGAGGGAGAGACCTCCCAGAGAGAGTGATGGAGAGCTCCGGAGAGGGAGAGGGAGAGATCTCCCAGAGAGAGTGATGGAGAGCTCCGTAGAGGGAGAGATCTCCCAGAGAGATTGATGGAGAGCTCCGGAGAGGGAGAGGGAGAGACCTCCCAGAGAGATTGATGGAGAGCTCCGGAGAGAGAGAGAGAGAGAGAGAGAGAGACCTCCCAGAGAGAGTGATGGAGAGCTCCGGAGAGGGAGAGGGAGAGACCTCCCAGAGAGAGTGATGGAGAGCTCCGGAGAGGGAGAGGGAGAGGGAGAGAGAGAGAGAGAGAGACCTCCCAGAGAGAGTGATGGAGAGCTCCGGAGAGGGAGAGGGAGAGAGAGGGAGAGACCTCCCAGAGAGAGTGATAGAGAGCTCCGGAGAGGGAGAGACTTCCCAGAGAGAGTGATAGCGAGCTCCGAAGAGGGAGAGAGAGGGAGAGGGAGAGACCTCCCAGAGAGAGTGATAGAGAGCTCCGGAGAGGGAGGGAGAGAGAGAGAGAGGGAGAGACCTCCCAGAGAGAGTGATGGAGAGCTCCGGAGAGGGAGAGACCCAGAGAGAGTGATGGAGAGCTCCGGAGAGGGAGAGACCGAGACCTCCTAGAGAAAGTGATGGAGAGCTCCGGAGAGGGAGAGACAGAGACCTCCCAGAGAGAGTGATAGAGAGCTCCGGAGAGGGAGAGACCTCCCAGAGAGAGTGATAGCGAGCTCCGGAGAGGGAGAGAGTGGGAGAGACCTCCCAGAGAGAGTGATGGAGAGCTCCGGAGAGGGAGAGGGAGAGCGAGGGAGAGACCTCCCAGAGAGAGTGATAGAGAGCTCCGGAGAGGGAGAAACCTCCCAGAGAGAGTGATAGAGAGCTCCGGAGAGGAAGAGAGATGGAGAGACCTCCCAGAGAGAGTGATGGAGAACTCCGGAGAGGGAGAGAGAGGGAGAGACCTCCCAGAGAGAGTGATGGAGAGCTCCGGAGAGGGAGAGACCTCCCAGAGAAAGTGATGGAGAGCTCCGGAGAGGGAGAGACCTCCCAGAGAGAGTGATAGAGAGCTCCGGAGAGGGAGAGAGATGGAGAGACCTCCCAGAGAGAGTGATGGAGAGCTCTGGAGAGGGAGAGACCTCCCAGAGAGAGTGATGGAGAGCTCCGGAGAGGGAGAGAGAGGGAGAGACCTCCCAGAGAGAGTGATCGAGAGCTCCGGAGAGAGAAAGAGGGAGAGACCTCCCAGAGAGAGTGATGGAGAGCTCCGGAGAGGGAGCGACAGAGACCTCCCAGAGAGAGTGATGGAGAGCTCCGGAGAGAGAGAGAGAGAGAGACCTCCCAGAGAGAGTGATGGAGAGCTCCGGAGAGGGAGAGGGAGAGACCTCCCAGAGAGAGTGATGGAGAGCTCCGGAGAGAGAGGGAGAGGGAGAGACCTCCCAGAGAGAGTGATGGAGAGCTCCGGAGAGAGAGAGAGAGGGAGAGACCTCCCAGAGAGAGTGATGGAGAGCTCCGGAGAGAGAGAGGGAGAGACCTCCCAGAGAGAGTGATGGAGAGCTCCGGAGAGAGAGGGAGAGGGAGAGACCTCCCAGAGAGATTGATGGAGAGCTCCGGAGAGAGAGAGAGAGAGAGAGAGAGAGAGAGACCTCCCAGAGAGAGTGATGGAGAGCTCCGGAGAGGGAGAGGGAGAGAGAGGGAGAGACCTCCCAGAGAGAGTGATGGAGAGCTCCGGAGAGGGAGAGGGAGAGAGAGAGAGAGACCTCCCAGAGAGAGTGATGGAGAGCTCCGGAGAGGGAGAGGGAGAGAGAGGGAGAGACCTCCCAGAGAGAGTGATAGAGAGCTCCGGAGAGGGAGAGACCTCCCAGAGAGAGTGATAGCGAGCTCCGGAGAGGGAGAGAGAGGGAGAGGGAGAGACCTCCCAGAGAGAGTGATAGAGAGCTCCGGAGAGGGAGAGACCTCCCAGAGAGAGTGATAGCGAGCTCCGGAGAGGGAGGGAGAGAGAGCGAGAGAGAGGGAGAGACCTCCCAGAGAGAGTGATGGAGAGCTCCGGAGAGGGAGAGACCTCCCAGAGAGAGTGATGGAGAGCTCCGGAGAGGGAGAGACCGAGACCTCCTAGAGAAAGTGATGGAGAGCTCTGGAGAGGGAGAGACAGAGACCTCCCAGAGAGAGTGATAGAGAGCTCCGGAGAGGGAGAGACCTCCCAGAGAGAGTGATAGCGAGCTCCGGAGAGGGAGAGAGTGGGAGAGACCTCCCAGAGAGAGTGATGGAGAGCTCCGGAGAGGGAGAGGGAGAGGGAGAGACCTCCCAGAGAGATTGATGGAGAGCTCCGGAGAGAGAGAGAGAGAGAGAGAGAGAGACCTCCCAGAGAGAGTGATGGAGAGCTCCGGAGAGGGAGAGGGAGAGAGAGGGAGAGACCTCCCAGAGAGAATGATAGCGAGCTCCGGAGAGGGAGAGAGAGGGAGAGGGAGAGACCTCCCAGAGAGAGTGATGGAGAGCTCCGGAGAGAGAGAGAGAGAGGGAGAGTCCTCCCAGAGAGAGTGATGGAGAGCTCCGGAGAGGGAGAGGGAGAGGGAGAGGGAGAGACCTTCCAGAGAGAGTGATGGAGAGCTCCGGAGAGGGAGAGGGAGAGACCTCCCAGAGAGAGTGATGGAGAGCTCCGGAGAGAGAGAGTGATGGAGAGCTCCGGAGAGAGAGGGAGAGACCTCCCAGAGAGAGTGATGAAGAGCTCCGGAGAGGGAGAGAGAGGGAGTGACCTCCCAGAGAGAGTAAATGGAGAGCTCCGGAGAGGGAGAGGGAGGGAGAGACCTCCCAGAGAGAGTGATGGAGAGCTCCGGAGAGGGAGAGAGAGGGAGAGACCTCCCAGAGAGAGTGATGGAGAGCTCCGGAGAGGGAGGGAGAGAGAGGGAGAGACCTCTCAGAGAGAGTGATGGAGAGCTCCGGAGAGGGAGAGGGAGAGATCTCCCAGAGAGAGTGATGGAGAGCTCCGGAGAGGGAGAGGGAGAGATCTCCCAGAGAGAGTGATGGAGAGGGAGAGACCTCCCAGAGAGATTGATGGAGAGCTCCGGAGAGAGAGAGAGAGAGAGAGAGAGAGAGAGAGACCTCCCAGAGAGAGTGATAGAGAGCTCCGGAGAGGGAGAGACCTCCCAGAGAGAGTGATAGAGAGCTCCGGAGAGGGAGAGACCTCCCAGAGAGAGTGATAGCGAGCTCCGGAGAGGGAGGGAGAGAGAGAGAGAGGGAGAGACCTCCCAGAGAGAGTGATGGAGAGCTCCGTAGAGGGAGAGATCTCCCAGAGAGAGTGATGGAGAGCTCCGGAGAGGGAGAGGGAGAGACCTCCCAGAGAGATTGATGGAGAGCTCCGGAGAGAGAGAGAGAGAGAGAGAGAGAGACCTCCCAGAGAGAGTGATGGAGAGCTCCGGAGAGGGAGAGGGAGAGACCTCCCAGAGAGAGTGATGGAGAGCTCCGGAGAGGGAGAGGGAGAGGGAGAGAGAGAGAGAGAGAGACCTCCCAGAGAGAGTGATGGAGAGCTCCGGAGAGGGAGAGGGAGAGAGAGGGAGAGACCTCCCAGAGAGAGTGATAGAGAGCTCCGGAGAGGGAGAGACCTCCCAGAGAGAGTGATAGCGAGCTCCGAAGAGGGAGAGAGAGGGAGAGGGAGAGACCTCCCAGAGAGAGTGATAGAGAGCTCCGGAGAGGGAGGGAGAGAGAGAGAGAGGGAGAGACCTCCCAGAGAGAGTGATGGAGAGCTCCGGAGAGGGAGAGACCCAGAGAGAGTGATGGAGAGCTCCGGAGAGGGAGAGACCGAGACCTCCTAGAGAAAGTGATGGAGAGCTCCGGAGAGGGAGAGACAGAGACCTCCCAGAGAGAGTGATAGAGAGCTCCGGAGAGGGAGAGACCTCCCAGAGAGAGTGATAGCGAGCTCCGGAGAGGGAGAGAGTGGGAGAGACCTCCCAGAGAGAGTGATGGAGAGCTCCGGAGAGGGAGAGGGAGAGCGAGGGAGAGACCTCCCAGAGAGAGTGATAGAGAGCTCCGGAGAGGGAGAAACCTCCCAGAGAGAGTGATAGAGAGCTCCGGAGAGGAAGAGAGATGGAGAGACCTCCCAGAGAGAGTGATGGAGAACTCCGGAGAGGGAGAGAGAGGGAGAGACCTCCCAGAGAGAGTGATGGAGAGCTCCGGAGAGGGAGAGACCTCCCAGAGAAAGTGATGGAGAGCTCCGGAGAGGGAGAGACCTCCCAGAGAGAGTGATAGAGAGCTCCGGAGAGGGAGAGAGATGGAGAGACCTCCCAGAGAGAGTGATGGAGAGCTCTGGAGAGGGAGAGACCTCCCAGAGAGAGTGATGGAGAGCTCCGGAGAGGGAGAGAGAGGGAGAGACCTCCCAGAGAGAGTGATCGAGAGCTCCGGAGAGAGAAAGAGGGAGAGACCTCCCAGAGAGAGTGATGGAGAGCTCCGGAGAGGGAGCGACAGAGACCTCCCAGAGAGAGTGATGGAGAGCTCCGGAGAGAGAGAGAGAGAGAGACCTCCCAGAGAGAGTGATGGAGAGCTCCGGAGAGGGAGAGGGAGAGACCTCCCAGAGAGAGTGATGGAGAGCTCCGGAGAGAGAGGGAGAGGGAGAGACCTCCCAGAGAGAGTGATGGAGAGCTCCGGAGAGAGAGAGAGAGGGAGAGACCTCCCAGAGAGAGTGATGGAGAGCTCCGGAGAGAGAGAGGGAGAGACCTCCCAGAGAGAGTGATGGAGAGCTCCGGAGAGAGAGGGAGAGGGAGAGACCTCCCAGAGAGATTGATGGAGAGCTCCGGAGAGAGAGAGAGAGAGAGAGAGAGAGAGAGAGAGAGACCTCCCAGAGAGAGTGATGGAGAGCTCCGGAGAGGGAGAGGGAGAGAGAGGGAGAGACCTCCCAGAGAGAGTGATGGAGAGCTCCGGAGAGGGAGAGGGAGAGAGAGAGAGAGACCTCCCAGAGAGAGTGATGGAGAGCTCCGGAGAGGGAGAGGGAGAGAGAGGGAGAGACCTCCCAGAGAGAGTGATAGAGAGCTCCGGAGAGGGAGAGACCTCCCAGAGAGAGTGATAGCGAGCTCCGGAGAGGGAGAGAGAGGGAGAGGGAGAGACCTCCCAGAGAGAGTGATAGAGAGCTCCGGAGAGGGAGAGACCTCCCAGAGAGAGTGATAGCGAGCTCCGGAGAGGGAGGGAGAGAGAGAGAGAGAGAGGGAGAGACCTCCCAGAGAGAGTGATGGAGAGCTCCGGAGAGGGAGAGACCTCCCAGAGAGAGTGATGGAGAGCTCCGGAGAGGGAGAGACCGAGACCTCCTAGAGAAAGTGATGGAGAGCTCTGGAGAGGGAGAGACAGAGACCTCCCAGAGAGAGTGATAGAGAGCTCCGGAGAGGGAGAGACCTCCCAGAGAGAGTGATAGCGAGCTCCGGAGAGGGAGAGAGTGGGAGAGACCTCCCAGAGAGAGTGATGGAGAGCTCCGGAGAGGGAGAGGGAGAGGGAGAGACCTCCCAGAGAGATTGATGGAGAGCTCCGGAGAGAGAGAGAGAGAGAGAGAGAGAGAGAGACCTCCCAGAGAGAGTGATGGAGAGCTCCGGAGAGGGAGAGGGAGAGAGAGGGAGAGACCTCCCAGAGAGAATGATAGCGAGCTCCGGAGAGGGAGAGAGAGGGAGAGGGAGAGACCTCCCAGAGAGAGTGATGGAGAGCTCCGGAGAGAGAGAGAGAGAGGGAGAGTCCTCCCAGAGAGAGTGATGGAGAGCTCCGGAGAGGGAGAGGGAGAGGGAGAGGGAGAGACCTTCCAGAGAGAGTGATGGAGAGCTCCGGAGAGGGAGAGGGAGAGACCTCCCAGAGAGAGTGATGGAGAGCTCCGGAGAGAGAGAGTGATGGAGAGCTCCGGAGAGAGAGGGAGAGACCTCCCAGAGAGAGTGATGAAGAGCTCCGGAGAGGGAGAGAGAGGGAGTGACCTCCCAGAGAGAGTAAATGGAGAGCTCCGGAGAGGGAGAGGGAGGGAGAGACCTCCCAGAGAGAGTGATGGAGAGCTCCGGAGAGGGAGAGAGAGGGAGAGACCTCCCAGAGAGAGTGATGGAGAGCTCCGGAGAGGGAGGGAGAGAGAGGGAGAGACCTCTCAGAGAGAGTGATGGAGAGCTCCGGAGAGGGAGAGGGAGAGATCTCCCAGAGAGAGTGATGGAGAGCTCCGGAGAGGGAGAGGGAGAGATCTCCCAGAGAGAGTGATGGAGAGGGAGAGACCTCCCAGAGAGATTGATGGAGAGCTCCGGAGAGAGAGAGAGAGAGAGAGAGAGAGAGAGAGAGAGAGAGAGACCTCCCAGAGAGAGTGATAGAGAGCTCCGGAGAGGGAGAGACCTCCCAGAGAGAGTGATAGAGAGCTCCGGAGAGGGAGAGACCTCCCAGAGAGAGTGATAGCGAGCTCCGGAGAGGGAGGGAGAGAGAGAGAGAGAGGGAGAGACCTCCCCGAGAGAGTGATGGAGAGCTCCGGAGAGGGAGAGACCTCCCAGAGAGAGTGATGGAGAGCTCCGGAGAGGGAGAGACCGAGACCTCCCAGAGAGAGTGATGGAGAGCTCCGGAGAGAGAGAGTGATGGAGAGCTCCGGAGAGAGAGGGAGAGACCTCCCAGAGAGAGTGATGAAGAGCTCCGGAGAGGGAGAGACAGAGACCTCCCAGAGAGAGTGATAGAGAGCTCCGGAGAGGGAGAGACCTCCCAGAGAGAGTGATAGCGAGCTCCGGAGAGGGAGAGAGTGGGAGAGACCTCCCAGAGAGAGTGATGGAGAGCTCCGGAGAGGGAGAGGGAGAGCGAGGGAGAGACCTCCCAGAGAGAGTGATATAGAGCTCCGGAGAGGGAGAAACCTCCCAGAGAGAGTGATAGAGAGCTCCGGAGAGGGAGAGACCTCCCAGAGAAAGTGATGGAGAGCTCCGGAGAGGGAGAGACCTCCCAGAGAGAGTGATAGAGAGCTCCGGAGAGGAAGAGAGATGGAGAGACCTCCCAGAGAGAGTGATGGAGAGCTCCGGAGAGGGAGAGACCTCTCAGAGAGAGTGATGGAGAGCTCCGGAGAGGGAGAGAGAGGGAGAGACCTCCCAGAGAGAGTGATGGAGAGCTCCGGAGAGGGAGAGACCTCCCAGAGAAAGTGATGGAGAGCTCCGGAGAGGGAGAGTCCTCCCAGAGAGAGTGATGGAGAGCTCCAGAGAGGGAGAGACCTCCCAGGGAGAGTGATGGAGAGCTCCGGAGAGGGAGAGGGAGGGAGAGACCTCCCAGAGAGAGTGATGGAGAGCTCCGGAGAGGGAGAGAGAGGGAGAGACCTCCCAGAGAGAGTGATGGAGAGCTCCGGAGAGGGAGAGAGAGGGAGAGACCTCCCAGAGAGAGTGATGGAGAGCTCCAGAGAGGGAGAGGGAGAGATCTCCCAGAGAGAGTGATGGAGAGCTCCGGAGAGGGAGAGGGAGAGGGAGAGACCTCCCAGAGAGATTGATGGAGAGCTCCGGAGAGAGAGAGAGAGAGAGAGAGAGACCTCCCAGAGAGAGTGATGGAGAGCTCCGGAGAGGGAGAGGGAGAGAGAGGGAGAGACCTCCCAGAGAGAATGATAGCGAGCTCCGGAGAGGGAGAGAGAGGGAGAGGGAGAGACCTCCCAGAGAGAGTGATGGAGAGCTCCGGAGAGAGAGAGAGAGAGGGAGAGACCTCCCAGAGAGAGTGATGGAGAGCTCCGGAGAGGGAGAGGGAGAGACCTTCCAGAGAGAGTGATGGAGAGCTCCGGAGAGGGAGAGGGAGAGACCTCCCAGAGAGAGTGATGGAGAGCTCCGGAGAGAGAGAGTGATGGAGAGCTCCGGAGAGAGAGGGAGAGACCTCCCAGAGAGAGTGATGAAGAGCTCCGGAGAGGGAGAGAGAGGGAGTGACCTCCCAGAGAGAGTGATGGAGAGCTCCGGAGAGGGAGAGGGAGAGATCTCCCAGAGAGAGTGATGGAGAGCTCCGGAGAGGGAGAGATCTCCCAGAGAGAGTGATGGAGAGCTCCGGAGAGGGAGAGGGAGAGGGAGAGACCTCCCAGAGAGATTGATGGAGAGCTCCGGAGAGAGAGAGAGAGAGAGAGAGAGACCTCCCAGAGAGAGTGATGGAGAGCTCCGGAGAGGGAGAGGGAGAGAGAGGGAGAGACCTCCCAGAGAGAGTGATGGAGAGCTCCGGAGAGGGAGAGGGAGAGAGAGAGAGAAACCTCCCAGAGAGAGTGATGGAGAGCTCCGGAGAGGGAGAGGGAGAGAGAGGGAGAGACCTCCCAGAGAGAGTGATAGAGAGCTCCGGAGAGGGAGAGACCTCCCAGAGAGAGTGATAGCGAGCTCCGGAGAGGGAGAGCTCCGGAGAGGGAGAGACCTCCCAGAGAGAGTGATAGCGAGCTCCGGAGAGGGAGGGAGAGAGAGAGAGAGAGGGAGAGACCTCCCAGAGAGAGTGATGGAGAGCTCCGGAGAGGGAGAGACCTCCCAGAGAGAGTGATGGAGAGCTCCGGAGAGGGAGAGACCGAGACCTCCCAGAGAAAGTGATGGAGAGCTCCGGAGAGGGAGAGACAGAGACCTCCCAGAGAGAGTGATAGAGAGCTCCGGAGAGGGAGTGACCTCCCAGAGAGAGTGATAGCGAGCTCCGGAGAGGGAGAGAGTGGGAGAGACCTCCCAGAGAGAGTGATGGAGAGCTCCGGAGAGGGAGAGGGAGAGCGAGGGAGAGACCTCCCAGAGAGAGTGACAGAGAGCTCCGGAGAGGGAGAAACCTCCCAGAGAGAGTGATAGAGAGCTCCGGAGAGGGAGAGACCTCCCAGAGAAAGTGATGGAGAGCTCCGGAGAGGGAGAGACCTCCCAGAGAGAGTGATAGAGAGCTCCGGAGAGGAAGAGAGATGGAGAGACCTCCCAGAGAGAGTGATGGAGAACTCCGGAGAGGGAGAGACCTCTCAGAGAGAGTGATGGAAAGCTCCGGAGAGGGAGAAACCTCCCAGAGAGAGTGATAGAGAGCTCCGGAGAGGGAGAGACCTCCCAGAGAAAGTGCTGGAGAGCTCCGGAGAGGGAGAGACCTCCCAGAGAGAGTGATAGAGAGCTCCGGAGAGGAAGAGAGATGGAGAGACCTCCCAGAGAGAGTGATGGAGAGCTCCGGAGAGGGGGAGAGAGAGGGAGAGACCTCCCAGAGAGAGTGATCGAGAGCTCCGGAGAGAGAAAGAGGGAGAGACCTCCCAGAGAGAGTGATGGAGAGCTCCGGAGAGGGAGCGACAGAGACCTCCCAGAGAGAGTGATGGAGAGCTCCGGAGAGAGAGAGAGAGAGAGACCTCCCAGAGAGAGTGATGGAGAACTCCGGAGAGAGAAAGAGGGAGAGACCTCCCAGAGAGAGTGATGGAGAGCTCCGGAGAGGGAGAGGGAGAGACCTCCCAGAGAGAGTGATGGAGAGCTCCGGAGAGAGAGAGAGAGGGAGAGACCTCCCAGAGAGAGTGATGGAGAGCTCCGGAGAGGGAGAGGGAGAGCGAGGGAGAGACCTCCCAGAGAGAGTGATAGAGAGCTCCGGAGAGGGAGAAACCTCCCAGAGAAAGTGATGGAGAGCTCCGGAGAGGGAGAGACCTCCCAGAGAGAGTGATAGAGAGCTCCGGAGAGGAAGAGAGATGGAGAGACCTCCCAGAGAGAGTGATGGAGAGCTCCGGAGAGGGAGAGACCTCCCAGAGAGAGTGATGGAGAGCTCCGGAGAGGGAGAGGGAGAGACCTCCCAGAGAGAGTGATAGAGAGCTCCGGAGAGGGAGAGACCTCCCAGAGAGAGTGATAGAGAGCTCCGGAGAGGGAGAGACCTCCCAGAGAGAGTGATAGCTAGCTCCGGAGAGGGAGGGAGAGAGAGAGAGAGAGAGAGGGAGAGACCTCCCAGAGAGAGTGATGGAGAGCTCCGGAGAGGGAGAGATCTCCCAGAGAGAGTGATGGAGAGCTCCGGAGAGGGAGAGACCTCCCAGAGAGAGTGATGGAGAGCTCCGGAGAGGGAGAGACAGAGACCTCCCAGAGAGAGTGATAGAGAGCTCCGGAGAGGGAGAGACCTCCCAGAGAGAGTGATAGCGAGCTCCGGAGAGGGAGAGAGTGGGAGAGACCTCCCAGAGAGAGTGATGGAGAGCTCCGGAGAGGGAGAGGGAGAGCGAGGGAGCGACCTCCCAGAGAGAGTGATAGAGAGCTCCGGAGAGGGAGAAACCTCCCAGAGAGAGTGATAGAGAGCTCCGGAGAGGGAGAGACCTCCCAGAGAAAGTGATGGAGAGCTCCGGAGAGGGAGAGACCTCCCAGAGAGAGTGATAGAGAGCTCCGGAGAGAAAGAGAGATGGAGAGACCTCCCAGAGAGAGTGATGGAGCGCTCCGGAGAGGAAGAGACCTCTCAGAGAGAGTGATGGAGAGCTCCGGAGAGGGAGAGAGAGGGAGAGACCTCCCAGAGAGAGTGATGGAGAGCTCCGGAGAGGGAGAGACCTCCCAGAGAAAGTGATGGAGAGCTCCGGAGAGGGAGAGAGAGGGAGAGACCTCCCAGAGAGAGTGATGGAGAGCTCCGGAGAGGGAGAGGGAGGGAGAGACCTCCCAGAGAGAGTGATGGAGAGCTCCGGAGAGGGAGAGAGAGGGAGAGACCTCCCAGAGAGAGTGATGGAGAGCTCCGGAGAGGGAGAGAGAGGGAGAGACCTCCCAGAGAGAGTGATGGAGAGCTCCAGAGAGGGAGAGGGAGAGATCTCCCAGAGAGAGTGATGGAGAGCTCTGGAGAGGGAGAGGGAGAGGGAGAGACCTCCCAGAGAGATTGATGGAGAGCTCTGGAGAGAGAGAGAGAGAGACCTCAAAGAGAGAGTGATGGAGAGCTCCGGAGAGGGAGAGGGAGAGAGAGGGAGAGACCTCCCAGAGAGAATGATAGCGAGCTCCGGAGAGGGAGAGAGAGGGAGAGGGAGAGACCTCCCAGAGAGAGTGATGGAGAGCTCCGGAGAGAGAGAGAGAGAGAGGGAGAGACCTCCCAGAGAGAGTGATGGAGAGCTCCGGAGAGGGAGAGGGAGAGACCTTCCAGAGAGAGTGATGGAGAGCTCCGGAGAGGGAGAGGGAGAGACCTCCCAGAGAGAGTGATGGAGAGCTCCGGAGAGAGAGAGTGATGGAGAGCTCCGGAGAGAGAGGGAGAGACCTCCCAGAGAGAGTGATGAAGAGCTCCGGAGAGGGAGAGAGAGGGAGTGACCTCCCAGAGAGAGTGATGGAGAGCTCCGGAGAGGGAGAGAGAGGGAGAGACCTCCCAGAGAGAGTGATGGAGAGCTCCGGAGAGGGAAAGAGAGGGAGAGACCTCCCAGAGAGAGTGATGGAGAGCTCCGGAGAGGGAGAGGGAGAGATCTCCCAGAGAGAGTGATGGAGAGCTCCGGAGAGGGAGAGATCTCCCAGAGAGAGTGATGGAGAGCTCCGGAGAGGGAGAGGGAGAGACCTCCCAGAGAGATTGATGGAGAGCTCCGGAGAGAGAGAGAGAGAGAGAGAGAGAGAGAGAGAGACCTCCCAGAGAGAGTGATGGAGAGCTCCGGAGAGGGAGAGGGAGAGACCTCCCAGAGAGAGTGATGGAGAGCTCCGGAGAGGGAGAGGGAGAGAGAGAGAGAGACCTCCCAGAGAGAGTGATGGAGAGCTCCGGAGAGGGAGAGGGAGAGAGAGGGAGAGACCTCCCAGAGAGAGTGATAGAGAGCTCCGGAGAGGGAGAGACCTCCCAGAGAGAGTGATAGCGAGCTCCGGAGAGGGAGAGAGAGGGAGAGGGAGAGACCTCCCAGAGAGAGTGATAGAGAGCTCCGGAGAGGGAGAGACCTCCCAGAGAGAGTGATAGCGAGCTCCGGAGAGGGAGGGAGAGAGAGAGAGAGGGAGAGACCTCCCAGAGAGAGTGATGGAGAGCTCCGGAGAGGGAGAGACCCAGAGAGAGTGATGGAGAGCTCCGGAGAGGGAGAGACCGAGACCTCCTAGAGAAAGTGATGGAGAGCTCCGGAGAGGGAGAGACAGAGACCTCCCAGAGAGAGTGATAGAGAGCTCCGGAGAGGGAGAGACCTCCCAGAGAGAGTGATAGCGAGCTCCGGAGAGGGAGAGAGTGGGAGAGACCTCCCAGAGAGAGTGATGGAGAGCTCCGGAGAGGGAGAGGGAGAGCGAGGGAGAGACCTCCCAGAGAGAGTGATAGAGAGCTCCGGAGAGGGAGAAACCTCCCAGAGAGAGTGATAGAGAGCTCCGGAGAGGAAGAGAGATGGAGAGACCTCCCAGAGAGAGTGATGGAGAACTCCGGAGAGGGAGAGAGAGGGAGAGACCTCCCAGAGAGAGTGATGGAGAGCTCCGGAGAGGGAGAGACCTCCCAGAGAAAGTGATGGAGAGCTCCGGAGAGGGAGAGACCTCCCAGAGAGAGTGATAGAGAGCTCCGGAGAGGGAGAGAGATGGAGAGACCTCCCAGAGAGAGTGATGGAGAGCTCTGGAGAGGGAGAGACCTCCCAGAGAGAGTGATGGAGAGCTCCGGAGAGGGAGAGAGAGGGAGAGACCTCCAAGAGAGAGTGATCGAGAGCTCCGGAGAGAGAAAGAGGGAGAGACCTCCCAGAGAGAGTGATGGAGAGCTCCGGAGAGGGAGCGACAGAGACCTCCCAGAGAGAGTGATGGAGAGCTCCGGAGAGAGAGAGAGAGAGAGAGAGAGACCTCCCAGAGAGAGTGTTGGAGAGCTCCGGAGAGAGAAAGAGGGAGAGACCTCCCAGAGAGAGTGATGGAGAGCTCCGGAGAGGGAGAGGGAGAGACCTCCCAGAGAGAGTGATGGAGAGCTCCGGAGAGAGAGGGAGAGGGAGAGACCTCCCAGAGAGAGTGATGGAGAGCTCCGGAGAGAGAGAGAGAGGGAGAGACCTCCCAGAGAGAGTGATGGAGAGCTCCGGAGAGAGAGAGGGAGAGACCTCCCAGAGAGAGTGATGGAGAGCTCCGGAGAGAGAGGGAGAGGGAGAGACCTCCCAGAGAGAGTGATGGAGAGCTCCGGAGAGAGAGAGAGAGAGAGAGGGAGAGACCTCCCAGAGAGAGTGATGGAGAGCTCCGGAGAGAGTGAGGGAGAGACCTCCCGGAGAGAGTGATAGAGAGCTCCGGAGAGGGAGAGGGAGAGGGAGTGACCTCCCAGAGAGAGTGATGGAGAGCTTCGGAGAGAGAGAGGGAGAGACCTCCCGGAGAGAGTGATAGAGAGCTCCGTAGAGAGAGGGAGAGACCTCCCAGAGAGAGTGATAGAGAGCTCCGGAGAGGGAGAGGGAGAGGGAGAGGGAGAGACCTCCCAGAAAGTGAGACAATATCAGAAATAGGAGCAGGAGTCGGCCATACGGCCCCTTGAGCCTGCTCCGCCATTTAATAAGCGCATGGCTGATCTGATCATGGACTCGGCTCCACTTCCCTACCTGCTCCCCATAACCCTTTATTCCCTTATCGCTTAAATATCTGTCTATCTCCGTTTTAAATATATTCAATGACCCAGCCTCCACAGCTCTCTGGGGCAGAGAATTCCACAGATTTACAACCCTCAGAGGCAATTCATCCTCATCTCAGTTTTAAATGGGCAGCTCCTTAGTCTGAGACTAAATCTCCTAGTTTTAGTTTTCCCCCATCAGTGGAAACATCCTCTCTGCATCCACCTTGTCAAGCACCCTCATTATCTTAAATGTTTTGATAAGATCACCTCTCATTCTTCTGAACTCCAATGAGTAGAGGCCCAACCTACTCAACTTTTCCTCATAAGTCAACCCCCTCATCTCCGGAATCAACCTAGTGAACCTTCTCTGAACAGCCTCCAATGCAAGTATATCCTTCCTTAAATGTCGGGAATAGGTGGCGGGGGCGGGGTGCGGTGGAAATGGATGTACGTAGCCATGGACACACACATGGATCACACCCAGAACCCACTGGAACCTCCACTGCATTATCGAACATTCAAACTGGTAACCACTACCCAACGTTGTGGCAAAAGGACTTGGGGGTTAACAGGGAGAGAGCCAAGCCAAAGCACAGCCAAGGTGCAAGGGCTATTGGCACTTAAGTCTGGGGAGAGTTAAGCCAGAGCACATAGTGCAAAGGTAATTAGCACAAAGGACTTGGGGGAGAGTGATGTTATATGTGCAGACTATAGACATACTCTCTGTGTAGTCACTGTATAGTTGCATAAAATGGAGACTTGTTACCTGATGTACTATCAATAAGGTTTACAGTGTGTATATACTATGCTGGCACCACTGGAGGGTGCAACTGGTGGAGACTGGGGTTTCCTGCCCCTGTGACCGGGCTGTCCACCAGAGGGCACTGTGGTGGGAGACCTGAGGGTCATCTGCATAGATGTGCAGGGCCCAGTATACAGGCTGCCCACCATGCTTGTGCCTCACTCTGGAGTTACGAATAAAGGACCAAGGTCACTACAGTTTGAGTACAACACATTGCCTCGTGGAGTCATTCATAAGTGCATCACATACATAACACTAGCGGTACCCTGCTCCTGACAAAATGCCGAGAACACGACCAACACCTTGTTCTACCAGAGAGTCAAATACAAGGCATCATGGCAACACCCTCGCTCCAAGCACTGGCACCTGCTCGACTACGTCATCGACCAAGCAAGGGACCGCATCACCCACGCCATGACAGGAGCAGACAACTGCTGGACGGACCACTGTCCGTCATCAGCATCAATATAGCCCCAAAACAGCGACAGCAACAGAAGCAATGCTGCAGGAAAATCAACGCCGGGGCACTCAATGACCCAGCTAAGAGAGCCCTATACAGCCAGCGCCTCACTGCCAACCTGGCGACCCTAGATGATCCCGAGACGCAGAGTGCCCACAGCACTTGGTCTGACGTCAAGGCCACCACAACCAGCACCTGCGAAGAAACGTTCGGTCACTCAACCAGGAAACACCAAGACTGATTTGACGAGAACGATCAGGAGCTCCAGGACTTACTTAGCCGCAAGCGCAAGGTATTTCTGAACCTGAAGCAGTAACTCAATTCAGGAGCAACAAAGCAGCTCTTCAGGCGGCTCAAGGCCGAAGTCCATCAAAAAACCCGCAACCTAAAAAATAGATGGTGGGTGGAGAAATCACAGGAGATCCAGCATTTGGCAGGCAGCCATGACGTGCGAGGATTCTTCATCGCAGTCAAGTCCATCTATGGCCCAAGCACCCAAGGCCCCACCCCACTGCTGGCCAAATACGGGGAAACACTCATTAAGGACACCGAGGCAGTCAGGGCCCGCTGGAGGGAGCACTTCGAAGATTTCCTTAACTGAGACTCTGCCTTTGACGTGAGTGTCCTCGACTCCATCCCGCAACATGCCACCCGCCACTATCTCAGCAAAACCCCAGCCCTGCACGAGGTAGAAAAGGCCATCCGTCAGCTCAAGAACAACAAGGCAACAGGAGCGGATGGAATCCCCGCCAAGGCATTAAAGTATGGCGGTGAAGCACTATTGGCACAAATGTATGACCTCATCTCTCTTATCTGGAAGGAGGAGAGCATGCCGGGAGATCTCAGAGATTCAATAATCGTAACCATCTTCAAAAAAAGGGAAAAGTTCAACTGCAGCAAGTACAGAGGAATCTCCCTGTTATCAGCCACTGGGAAAGTCGTCACTAGAATCCTCCTCAACCGTCTTCTCCCTGTGGCTGACGAGCTCCTCCCAGAGTCACAGTGCGGATTTCGTCCACTGAGGGGTACAACGGATGTGATCTGCACCACGCAACAACTACGAGAAATGCAGGGAACAGCAGCAACCCTTGTACATGGTCTTCTTTGACCTGACAAAGGCCTTTGACACTTTTAACCGCGAGGGCTATGGAGCATCCTCCTCCGTTTCGGTTGCCCCCAAAAGTTTGTCACCATCCTCTGCCTGCTCCACAACAACATGCAGGCCGTGATTCTGACCAACGGATCCACCACAGACCCGTTCCATGTCTGGACCGGGGTCAAGCAGGGCTGCGTCATCGCACCAACCCTTTTCTCGATTTTCCTTGCTGTAATGCTTCATCTCACTCTCAACAAGCTCCCCGCTGGAGTGGAACTAAACTACAGAACCGGTGGGAACCTGTTCGACCTTCGTCGTATCCAGACCAGATCCAAGGTCGTCCCATTCTCCGTCATTGAGCTACAGTACACAGACGACGCTTGCATCTGCGCACACTCAGAGGCCGAACTCCAAGCCATCGTCAACACCTTCACCGAGGCCTGACACTAAACATCCGCAAGACAAAGGTCCTCCATCAACCTGACCCCGCCACACAGCACTGCCCCCGGTCACCAAAATCCATGACGCGGCCTTGGATAACGTGGGCCACTTTCCATACCTCGGGAGCCTACTTTCAGCAGAGGCAGACAGACGACGAGGCCCAACACTGCCTCCAGTGCGCCAGCACAGCCTTCGGCCTCCTGAGGAAGAGAATGTTTGAAGACCAGGACCTCAAATCTGGCACCAAGCTTATGGTCTACAGAGCAGTAGTGATATCCACCCTCCTATATGGCTCAGAGACATGGACTATATTACAGCAGACATCTCAAAGCGCCACCACGATGCCTCCGCAAGATCCTGCAAATTCCCTGGGAGGATAGACGCACCGATGTCAGTGTTCTCGATCAGGCCAACATCCCCAGCATCGAAGCACTGACCACACTCGACCAGCTCTGCTGGGCAGGCCACATTGTCTGCATGCCCGAAAGCAAGCGCTCTACTCAGAACTCCTATACAGCAAGCAAGCCCCAGGTGGGCACAGGAAATGTTTCAAGGACACCCTCAAAGCCTCCTTGATAAAGTGCAACATCCCCACCAGCACCTGGGAATCACTGGCTCAAGACCGCCCAAAGTGGAGGAAGAGCATCCGAGAGGATGCTGAGCACCTCGAGTCATCGCCGAGACCATACAGAAATCAAGCGTAGGCAGCGGACGGAGCGTGCGGCAAACCAGGTCCCCACCCACCCTTTCCCTCAACCAATGTCTGCCCCACCATATTGGACTGTACAGCCACCTGAGAATTCACGTTTAGATTGGAAGCAAGTCTTCCTCGATTTCGAGGGAATGCCTATGATGATGACTGGTGAGGTGCCTCTGGGGAATGCAGCCAGAGCCAAGACCACAGCACCACGGGTGGCTCAGCTGCACATGGGGGGAGGAAGAAACATGGAAGAGCTATAGTGGTAGGGGATTCAAAAGCCAGGGAGCAGACAGGTATTTCTGCGGCCGCACATATGACTCCAGGATGGTATGTTGCCTCCCTAGTGCCAGGGTCAAGGAGGTCACTGAGCAGTTGCAGGTCATTCTGGGGGGAGAGGGCGAACAGCCAGAGGGCGTGGTCCACATCGGTACCAATGACATAAGTAGAAAGAGGGATGAGATCCTGCAGGCAGAGTTTAGGGAGCTAGGAGAGAGATTAAAAAGCAGGACCTCAAAGGTAGTAATCTCCCGATTACTCCCGGTGCCACGAGCTAGTGAGTACAGAAATAGGAGGACAGAGAAGATAAATGCATGGCTGGAGAGATGGTGCAGGAGAGAGGGCTTTAGATTCCTGAGGCATTAGGACCGTTTCTGGGGGAGGTTGGACCTGTACAAGCCAGACAGGTTGCATTTCAACAGAGCCGGGATCAATATCCTCGTGGGGGAGTTTGCTAGTGCTGTTGGGGAGGGTTTAAACTAGTTTGGCAGGGGGATGGGCTACGGAAAAGAGCTGGAAAGTGGGTTTACACTGGATGGCCGGCATGGACATCATGGCCTCCTTCCGTGTTTTATATTTCTATGTTTCTATGAGACCTCCCAGAAAGAGACCTCCAGAGAAAGAAAGAAAGAGAGATGAAGACCTCGCAGAGAGTTGGAGACCACCAAGAGAGAGGGAGTGACCTCCCAGAGAGAGAGAAAAAGAAAGAGAGACGGACACCTCGCAGAGAGAGAGGGACCCAGAGAGAGAGAGACCTCCCAGAGAGATGGCGACCTCCAGAGAGAGTGAGACCCAGAGAGAGAGAGAGAGAAAGACCCAGAGACCACCCAGAGAGAGAGAGAGAGACCTCCTAGAGAGTGAGAGAGAGAGAGACCTCCCAGAGAGAGGGAGAGAGACCTCCACAGAGAGAGAGAGAGACCCTGAGAGAGAGATACCTCCCAGATAGAGAGACCCAGAGAGAGAGAGAGACCTCCCAGAGAGAAAGGGAGAGCGAGACAGACAGACAGAGAGGGAGAGAGGACGAGAAAGACAGAGACAGACAGAGAGGGAGAGAGAGGTCCCGGGACACATAGACACATAGGGCAGTAGCTAGGACTTCAAACTAAAGAGTGGTCGGTAGGGTTCAAGTGAGGGGAAATTTAGGGTCCGAATTTGGTGAAGGCCAAATGTCGCCCAAAGGACCGCCGATGGCCGCCGAGAGACCTGACGGTACTTTGGGCGGGTGTTTCGGCGAAAAGTCCTTTTGAAAAGGTGCCCGGCAGCAAAAGAAGGACTTACGCCATCAATCTGGGCAACAGCGGGAGGGCGGGAGCTCCCAATCTCAGCGGCCAAGACTTGCCGCCCAAGTGCCGCCGAGGATGGAATCGGGCCCAGGGAGGGTCGAAGAGCTGAAAAGGAAAATCATTCAAAATACCATCGGAACACCTTCAGGGGACCCCATCCAGGTAAGTCGCTGTAAAGAAAAAATGTTAAAAATGTTGACTAAAAATGTTTCTTGCAGGTCTTCATACCGACCGTCGGGGGTAGACCAGCCTCCTGGCAGCGATCCTTCCCCGTCCTGGTGCCGCCTCTCGCCCACACCAATCTGGCATCTCGGCGGGCGGGGGGTCACTTGCGCCACTTGGCCGTCCGTGGACGTCAGCGGGCGGTTCCCAGCGGTTCTCCCCCCCCCCCCCCACAGAGCGGAACCCGAGGAGCAATGTCGGCGGCAGTGGGCAGTAAGGCCATCAAGTTCGGCCCCTTAGAATGTTAAAGAGAAAGGAGAAGGCAATAGTGCAGGGCAGTGATAACCAGAGTGGGACAGGAAGGGACAGAGCTAATAGGGTCAGAGTCGGGAAAAGTGGTAAAAAGACAAAATGAAAAGGACTTTATCTGAATGCATGCAGCATTCGTAACAAGTTCGATGAGTTCGAGAGGCTGTGTTGCCTGCCCGGTGCCAGGGTTAAGGACACCTTCTCAGGATTGGAGAGAAACTTGGAGTGGGAGGGGAAAGATCCAGTCGTCGTGGTCCATTGGGTACCATGAAGGAGGTTCTGCAGTGGAATTATGAGCAGCTAGGGGTCAAATTAAAAAGCAGAACGACAAAGGTAATAATCTCTCGAATACTACCTGAGCCACGAGCAAATTGGCAAAGGGTCAATAAAATCAGAGAGATGAACGCGTGGCTCAAAGAATGGTGTGGGAGGAATGGGTTTCAATTCGTGGGGCACTGGCACCAGTACTGGGGATAGAGGGAGCTGTTCCGATAGGACGGGCTTCACTTGAATCGTGCTGGGACCAGTGTCCTGGTGAATCGAATAACTAGGGCTTTAGATAGGTATTGTGTTCCTAACACAGATGAGACTGCACACAGGGAGCTTAAAGTAACAGTGACCTCAGTCTTTATTAAGACACTCCAGAGTGAGGAACAGGCCTCAGGGACCGGCTTATATACAGTGCTACCAAGGGATGCTGGGATCCCTTGGGACTTAAGGGGATGAGCTCCCTGGTGGAGGAACATGGGAGTGCATGCTTTACAGATACACATCACACCCCCCCACAAAATCAAAGTGAAAACTATTTACAAGGTGAGGCGGTCGGGAGCCTTTCTTTCCCTGGTGGACCACCTCGGTACAAATGTCTCTTCTGATGTGTTGGCTGTGCCCTCGCTGGGCTGGCGTGTTGTTGGCCCTGCAGGGCTGCTGGGTGACCCTGGCCTTGCTGGGTTGTTGGGCATGATGGGTTGGATTTCCTGATCCGGGGTGGTGTCGTTGATCCTTTGGGTGTGTGTTGTGGACTTGAAAAAGGTGGTGTCTGCTGTGGGTTGTTCAGGGCAGTCTGTGAACCGCAGCCTCGTTTGGTCCAGGTGCTTTCTGCAAATTTGGCCATTGTCTAGTTTGACTACAAACATCCTATTCCCTTCTTTAGCTATCACTGTGCCCGCGATCCACTTGGGACCATGTCCATAGTTTAGCACATACACAGGGTCATTCAGATCAATTTCCCATGACACAGTGGCGCGACCATTGTTTACATTTTGTTGCTGCCGCCTGCTCTCTACCTGATAATGCAGGTTGTGGTGAACCAGCGAGAGTCTGGTTTTAAATGTCCTTTTCATGAGTAGCTCAGCCGGGGGCACCCCTGTGAGCGAGTGGGGTCTTGTCCGGTAGCTGAGCAGTACTCGGGACAGGCGGGTTTGGAGTGAGCCTTCTGTGACTCATTTGAGGCTCTGTTTGATTGTACTGCCCGCTCTGCCTGCCCATTGGAGGCTGGTTTAACGGGGCCGAGGTGACATGTTTGATCCCATTGCGGGTCATGAATTCTTTAAATTCGGCACTGCTGAAACATGGCCCGTTGTCACTGACCAGTATGTCAGGCAGGCCGTGGGTGGCAAACATGGCCCTCAGGCTTTCAATGGTGGCGGTGGCGATGCTTCCCGACATTATTTCACATTCAATCCTTTTTGAAAAAGCATCCACCACCACCAGGAACATTTTACCGAGAAACGGGCCCGTATAGTCGACATGGATCCTTGACCATGGTCTGGAGGGCCAGGACCACAAACTTAGTGGTGCCTCTCTGGGCGCGTTGCTCAACTGAGCACATACACTGCATTGCCGTACACAGGACTCTAAATCAGAGTCGATACCGGGCCACCACACGTGGGATCTGGCTATCGCTTTCATCATTACTATACCCGGGTGTGTGCTGTGGAGATCCGAGATGAACGTCTCCCTGCCCTTTTTTGGTAGCACTATGCGGTTACCCGACAACAGGCAGTCTGCCTGAATGGACAGCTCGTCCTTTCGCTGCTGCAATGGCTTGATTAGCTCTTGCATTTCAACGGGGATGCTGGCCCAGCTCCCAAGCAGTACACAGTTTTTTGCTAGGGACAGCAGGGAATCTTGGCTGGTCCAAGTCCTAATCTGGCGGGCCGTGACAGCTGATTTATCATTTTCAAACGCTTCCATGACCATCAACAAGTTTGCAGGCTGCGCCATTTCCATCCCTCTGGTGGGCAATGGTAGCTGACTGAGAGCATCCGCACAGTTCTCGGTGCTTGGCCTGTGGCGGATGGTGTAGTTATACGCTGATAGCGCGAGTGCCCACCTTTGTATGCGGGCTGAGGCATTAGTATTTACCCCCTTGTTTTCAGCGAACAGGGATATGAGGGGCTTGTGATCGGTTTCCAGCTCAAATTTGAGGCCAAACAGGTACTGATGCATTTTCTTTACCCCGAACACACATGCTATTGCCTCTTTCTCAATCATGCTGTAGGCCCTCTCGGCCTTAGACAAGCTCCTGGAGACATAGGCGACAGGTTGCAACTTCCCCACAACGTTAGCTTGTTGTAATACACACCCGACTCCGTACGATGATGCATCACGTGCTATCACAAGTCTTTTACACGGGTTATACAATACAAGCAGCTTGTTGGAGCATAATATGTTTCTGGCTTTTTCAAAAGCAATTGCTTGGTTTTTTTCCCCATACCCAGTTCTCACCTTTACGCAGTAACACATGTCGGGACTCTAAGAGGGTGCTTAACCCTGGTAGGAAGTTACCAAAATAGTTAAGGAGTCCCAGGAACGACAGCAACTCCGTGATGTTCTATGGCCTGGGCGCGTTCCTGATAGCCTCTCTCTTGGCGTCTGTGGGCCGAATGCTGTCCGCCACGATCTTTCTCCCCAAAAACTCCACTTCTGTTGCCATGAAGATGCATTTTGACCTCTTCAGCCGCAGCCCTACGCGATCCAGTCGCTGGAGGACATCCTCCAGGTTTTGTAGATGCTCGACGGTGTCCCGACCCGTGACCAATATGTCGTCCTGAAAAATCACTGTGCCTGTTACCGACTTGAGTAGGCTCTCCATGTTTCTCTGGAAGATCGCTGCAGCCGACCAAATTCCAAATGGGCATCTGTTGAACAGTCCCTTGTGCGTGTTGATGCAGGTGAGGCCCTTCGAAGACTCCTCCAGCTCCTGCGTCATGTAGGCCGAAGTCAGGTCGAGCTTGGTGAACGACTTACCTCCTGCCAACGTCGCAAATAGGTCGTCTGCCTGAGGTAGCGGGTATTGGTCCTGTAGCTAGAAACGATTAATAGTTATTTTGTAATCGCCGCAAATCCTGACCGTGCCATCATGTTTGATTACTGGAACAATCAGGCTGGCCCACTCGCTGAATTCCGCTGGGGAGATGATGCCCTCGCGTTGCAGCCTGTCCAGCTCGGTTTCCACTCTCTCCCTCGTGAGGTACTGCTCGCGCCTTGTGGTGAATGGGTCGTGCCTCTGGGACCGAGTGGATCCGCACCTTTGCCCTGGAAAAGTTTCCAATGCCTGGTTCAAAAAGGAAGGAAATTTGTTGAGAACCTGGGTACATGAGGCCTCATCAACATGTGATAGCGCTCGGATGTCATCCCAGTTCCAGCGGATTTTACCCAGCCAGCTCCTTCCAAGCAGTGTGGGGCCATCACCCGGGACACTCCAGAGTGACAGTTCGTGCACTGTGCCCTCGTAGGTGACCTTGACCATGGTGCTGCCCAGGACAGTAATAAGCTCTTTGGTGTACGTTCTCAGTTTCGTGTGGATGGGGCTCAGGGCTGGTCTGAGTGCCTTGTTGCACCACAGTCTCTCAAACATCTTTTTACTCATGATGGATTGGCTAGCGCCAGTGTCCAGTTCCATGGCAACGGGTAAGCCATTCAATTTTACATTTAGCATTATAGGTGGACATTTCATCGAAAATGTGTGCACCCTGCGTACATCAGCATCTGCCTCCTCTCTCTCAAGCTCGAAATTGCTTTGATCCACCATGGACCGATCTTCCTCTGCTACGTGATGGTTAGCAGGTTTGCAGAGCTTGGAGGTGCCCCATTGTTCCACAGCTCTTACAAACATACCCTTTGCAGTGGCATGAATAGGCTGAATGGAAGCCTCCACAACGCCAACAAGGTGTGAATTGCCTTGCATTCATCCTTTGTTGCGCACTCTGAGTCATCTGAGTCACCTGAGGCCTGCTGGCAGTTGCAGACTCGTGGTTTCTGCCCTGTACATTTCTGCTCTCAAACACGGTTCCAGTTAATTTATGAACATTGCTAGCACTTGTGTGCTGAGAGATTTGTTTGGTGTTATCACTGGTGGACATAAACACCTGTGCTATCGCAATGGCCTTACTGAGGGTCGGTGTCTCTACAGTCAAAAGTTTTCGTAGGATGGTCTCGTGGCCAATGCCCAGCACAAAAAAGTCTCTGAGCATCTGCTCCAGGTAGCCATCAAACTCACATTGTCCTGCAAGTCGCCTTAGCTCGGCGACGTAGCTCGCCACTCCCTGACTTTCAGATCGCTGGCACGTGTAGAACCGATACCTCGCCATCAGCACGCTCTCCCTCGGGTTAAGATGCTCCCGAACCAGTGTACACAGCTCCTCATACGACTTATCTGTGGGTTTCACCGGAGCCAGAAGATTCTTCATGAGGCTGTAGGTCGGTGTCCTGCAGACCATGAGGAGGACCGCTCTCCTTTTTGCAGCGCTTCCTTCTCCGTCCAGCTCGTTGGCTACAAAGTACTGGTCTAGCCGTTCGACATAGGCTTCCCAGTCCTCACCCTCCGAGAACTTCTCCAGGATGCCCACAGTTTGCTGCATCTTTGCGTTGGATTCGTATTCTCGTCGCTAGTTATTGTGTTCCTAACACAGATGAGGCTGCACACAGGGAGGTTAAAGTAACAGTGACCTCAGTCATTATTAAGACACTCCAGTGTGAGGAACAGGCCTTAGGGGCTGGCTTATATACAGTGCTCCCAAGGGATGCTGGGATCCTTTGGTACTTCAGGCGATGCGCTCCCTGGTGGCGGAAATGGACGTGCATGCTTTACAGATACACAACAATAGGGCTTTAAACTAAATAGGGGTGGGGGTTCAAGTCAGGGGAAACTTAGAAAGTTAAAGAAAAAGGACCAGGCCACAATGCAAGATAGTGATATGGATAATGATAACCAGAGTGTGACAGGAAGGGACAGAGCATATAAACATAAGAATGCACCAGCAAATAGGGTCAGAGAAGGGAAAAATAGTAAAAAGACAAAATTAAAAGCTCTTTATCTGAATTCACGCAGCTAACAAGATCGATGAATTGACAGCACAAATAAAAATAAATGGGTATGATCTGATGGTCATTACAGAGACATGGTTGTAAGATGACCAGGGCTGGGAACTGAATATTCAGGGGTAGTTGACATTTCGGAAGGATAGGCAGAAAGGAAAAGGAGGTGGGTTAGCTCTGTTAATAAAGGATGAGATCAGTACAGTAGTGAAAAATGATCTTGGCTCAGAAGAAATAGCAAGGGAAATAAGTCACTGGTGGGAGTGGTCTCTAGGCCCTCTAACAGTAGCTACACTGTAGGACAGATTATAAATCAAGAATTAATAGGGGCTTGTAAGAGACTTTAATCTTCATATAGATTGGACAAATCAAATTGGCAAAGATAGCCTTGAGGATGAGTTCATAGAGTGTATTCGGGACAGTTTCTTTGAATAATATGTTGTGGAACCAACCAGGGAACAGGCTATTTTAGGTCTGGTAATGTATAATGAGGCAGGATTAATTAATGATCTCATAGTAAAGAATCCTCCAGGGAAGACTGATCATAGCATGAAAGAATTTCACATTCAGTTTGAGGGTGAGAAACTTGAGTCTGAAATTAGTGTCTTAAACCAAAATAAAGGCAATTACAAAGGTATGAAGACAGAGTTGGCTAAAGTGGACTGGGAAAATAGATTAGAAGGTAAGATGGTCATTAATCAGTAGCAGGCATTTAAGGAGCTATTTCATAATTCTCAACAAAGGTATATTCCATTGAGAAAGAAAGACTTTATGAGAAGGATGAACCATCCGTGGCTAATTAAGGAAGTTAAGCATGGTATCAAATTTGAAAGAAAAGACATACAATGTTGCAAAGATTAGTGGTAGGCCAGAAGATTGGGAAAATTTTGGAAACCAGCAAAGGATGATTAAAAAAATAATAAAGAGGGAAAAAATAGATTATGAGAGTAAACTAGCAAGAAATATAAAAACAGATAGTAAAAGCATATAAAAAGGAGGAGAGTAACTAAAATAAATGTTAGTCTCTTTGAGGAATTAATAATGGAAACAATGAAATGGCAGACTTTGAACAAATATTGTGCATCTGTCTTCGTGGTAGAAAAAAGAAAAACAAAAGAAAGACTTGCATTTATATAGCGCCTTTCACAACCGCCTGACGTCACAAAGTATTTTACAGCCAATGAAGTACTTTTGGAGTGTAATCACTGTTGTAATGTGGAAAACGTGAGAGCCAACTTACACACAGCAAGCTCCCCACAAACAGCAATGTGATAATGAACAGATAATCTGTTTTCTTATGTTGATTGAGGGATAAATATTGTCCAGGAAACCAGAGGTAACTCCCCTGCTGTTCTTTGAAATAGTGCCATGGGATCGTTTACATCCACCTGAGAGAGTAGATGGGGCCTTGGTTAATGTCTCATCTGAAAGACGGCACCTCTGACACTGCAGCACTCCTTCAGCACTGCACTGGAGTGTCAGCCTAGATTTTTTTTTATGTGCTTACGTTCCTGGAGTGGGACTTGAACCTACAACCTACTGACTCAGAGGTGAGTGTGCTCCCCACTGAGCCACAGCTGACACTAAAAGCATCCCAATAATAATAGAAAATCAGGGGGCAAAAGTGAGGGAGGAAATTGAAACTAGAGAAACTATCACCAGAGAAAAAGTACTAGGCAAACTAATAGGACTAAAGGTGGACAAGACCCCTGGACCTGATGGCTTACATCCTCGGGTCTTAAAAGAAGTGGCTGCAGAGATAGTGGATGCATTGGTTGTAATCTACCAAAATGCCCTAGATTCTGGGGAGGTTCCAGCGGATTGGAAAACAGTAAATGTAACCCCCCCCCCATTTAAGAAAGGAGGGAGACAGAAAGCAGGGAACTATAGACCAGTTAGCCTAACATCTATCATTGGGAAAATGCTAGAGTCCATTATTAAGGAAGCAGTAGCGAGACATTTAGAAAATCATAATCCAATCAAGGAGAGTCAGCATGGTTTTATGACAGGGAAATCGTGTGTGACAAATGTATTAGTTCTTTGAGGATGTAATGAGCAGGGTGGATAAAGGGGAACCAGTAGATTTAGTGTATTTGGACTTCCAAATTCGAGGAGGTGCCACATAAAAGGTTACTACACAAGATAAGAGCTCTCGGGGTTGGGGGTAATATATTAGCATGGATAGAGGATTGGCTAACGAACAGAAAACAGAGAGTTGGGATAAATGGGTAATTTTCAGGTTGACAAACTGTAACCAGTGGCGTGCCAAAGGGATCAGTGCTGGGGCCTGAACTATTTACAATCTATATTAATGACTTGGATGAAGGGACCGAGTGTATTGTAGCCAAATTTGCTGAACAATACAAAGATAGGTGGGAAAGCAAGTTGTAAGGAGGACTTAAAAGAAAGGGATATAAATAGGTTAAGTGAGTGGGCAAACATTTGGCAGTTGGAGTATAATGTGGGAAAATGTGAGGTTATCCACTTTGGTAGGAAGAATAGAAAAGCAAAATGTTATTTAAATGGAGAGAAATTACAGAATGCTGTGGTACAGAGGGATCTGGGGGTCCTTGTACATGAAACATAAAAAGTTAGTATGCAGGTACAGCAAGTGATCAGCAAGGCAAATGGAATGTTGGCCTTTATTGCAAGGGGGTTGAGAGATGATCTTATTGAAACATATAAGATACTGAGGGGGCTTGACAGGGTAGATGCTGAGAGGATGTTTCCCCTTGTGGGGGAATCTAGAACTAGGGGACATAGTTTCAGAATAAGGGATCGCCCATTTCAGACGGAGATGAGGAGGAATTTCTTCTCAGAGGTACATGAATCTGTGGAATTCTCTGCCCCAGAGCACTGTGGAGGCTGGGTCATTGAATATATTGAAGGTGGAGATGGACGGATTCTTGAACGATAGGGGAGTCAAAGGTTATGGGGAGCGGGCAGGGAAGTGGAGTTTAAGCCAAGATCAGATCAGCCATAATCTTATTGAATGGCAGAGCAGGCTTGAGTGGCCGTATGGCCTGCTCCTGCTCCTATTTCTTCTGTTCTTATGACCTCCAGGGACAGACAGACAGAGAGCGAGAGAAAGAACATAAGAAATAGGAGCAGGAGTAGGCCACCTGGTTCCTCGAGCCTGCTCCGCCTTTCAATAAGATCATGGCTAATCTGATCATAGAAACATAGAAACATAGAAAATAGATGCAGGAGTAGGCCATTCAGCCCTTCTAGCCTGCACCGCCATTCAATGAGTTCATGGCTCCAGTCTCTGCCCGCTCCCCATAACCCTTTACTCCCTTATCACTTAAAAATCTTTCTATCTCCACCTTTAATGTATTAATTAACCCAGCCTCCACAGCTCACTGGGTCAGAGAATTCCACAGATTCACAACCCTCTCAGAAAAGATATTCCTCCTCATCTCCGTTTTAAATGGGCGGCCCCTTATTCTGAGACTATGTCCCCTATGAGTTTTAGTTTCCCCTATGAATGTAAATATCCTCTCTGCATCCACCTTGTCGAGCCCCCTCATTATCTTATATGTTTCATATGATCACCTCATTCTTCTGAACTCCAATGTGTACAGACCCAACCTACTCAATCTATCTTCTTAAGTCAACCCTCTCATCTCTGAAATCAACCTAGTGAACCTTCTCTGAACAGAGCGAGCTCCTGGGACAAAGAGAGAGAGACAGGATGCGAGAGAGAGAGAGAGAGAGAGCGCGCCTGGGACAGACAGGCAGAGAGAGAGAGAGAGAGAGAGAGAGAGAGCTCTCCTGGGACAGACAGAGTGAGAGAGACAGAAAGAGAGAGAGAGAGAGAGGGAGAGAGCTCCCAGGACAAAGAGAGAGAGAGACAGAAAGAGAGAGAGAGAGAGAGAGAGAAAGAGAGCTCCCGGGACAGAGAGAAAGAGAGAGTGAGCTCCCGAGACAGAGAGAGAGAGCTCCCGGGACAGACAGAAAGAGAGAGAGACAGAAAGAGAGAGAGAGACAGACAGACAGAAAGTGTCATGTATGTAACACCATTGTATTACTGTATACACTCAACCTAGATGCACACCTTGACCACAAGGGGTGAACTTGTGGGAGACACTCCTTACCTGATCACTCAGGTATAAAAAGGGAGGTCCCACGCAAGGTCACTGCTTTTGAATCCTGTGAATAAAAGATCCAAGTGACCTTGTCCCCAGAAGATGCCTCATGTGGTTTCATGCTGTAGAGTAAGGACTTTACATTGGCGACGAGAAACGGGAATTCACGACCCACGAGAATGGCCACCGGTAGCACAGAGGAACGGTACTGTGTTGGGGAAGACTGGGACGATTTTGTCGAGAGGCTTCAGCAAAGCTTCGTTGTGAAAGAATGGCTGGGAGATGCAGCGGCCGACAAGCGAAGGGCTCATCTCTTGACCAGCTGCGGCCCAAAGACTTCCGCGCTCATGAAGGACTTACTAGCACCTGAAAAGTCGGCGGACAAAATCTTTGAAGAACTTACCAAATTGATCGGGGAGCACCTCAAACCGGTGAGTAGCATACATATGGCCCGACACAGATTCTACACCCACCGACGTCGTGAAGGACAGAGCATACCGGACTTCGTAGCGGACCTCCGGCGTTTGGCCAACCTCTGTAAGTTCACAGACGCCTGCAGGGGGGAGATGCTGAGGGACTTCTTTATCGAGGGCATCGGTCATGCGGGAATTTTCCACAAATTAATTGAGACCAAGGATTTGACCTTGGAAGCGGCGGTGTTGATGGCTCAAACATTCATGGCGGGGTAGGAAGAGACGGAAATAATATACGCGCACAATTCTGCCTCTAACGCGGCGATGGATCAGGGAGTCAACATCATTAATGCGACTCAGAGCCCCACAGGCAGGCTGGGGCAGTCCAAAGCAATAGACCCCAGAGCAGGACTTCAACAGAGACAATGGCAGGCTGAACGGACATTCACACCATCACAATGGACAATGCGGCCCGGGATGGGACCATTGACGACCACTAATAGGGTACTTAAGAGCAGTCAAAGGGACAGTCAGCGCGGAATACCTGGCCACAGCCCTGTTGTTCCCAACAATGGAAAGTTTAACTCATGCTGGAAGTGTGGGGGAAAACACTCAGCTAGATCTTGCAGAATTCAACAGTTTGTCTGCAGGAACTGCAATCTCAGTGGCCATTTAGCTCGAATGTGCAGGAAGCCTGCAACCAGACTAATATATGAGGCGGATGGACCAGAAGAGGGTTCTTTGAGGCAGGATGACCTTTGGGGCAAATCGATGGACGCCGAGGTGCAGCGGGTGCATGTGGTGAATATTCACAGTTCATACACCAAAACACCACCAATGATGATGAGGGTTTTATTAAACGGTATCCCAGTACGCATGGAGCTGGACACGGGGGCCGGCCAGTCACTCATGGGCAATTCGAGAAGCTATGGCCACTTAAAGCCAGTAGACCCAAATTAGCACGTGTTGACACACAATTACAGACTTACACGAAATAAATCATTCCGGTGCTAGGCAGTGCAATGTTGGCTATCACACACAATGGGTTAGTAAATCGGCTACCGCTCTGGATTGTCCCGGGCAATGGTCCCGCACTGTTGGGGAGGAGCTGGTTAGCCGAGATGAACTGGAAATGGGTGGATGTTCACGCAATGTCATCTGTGGAGCAAAGTTCGTGCTCACAAGTCCTACAACAATTCGATTCACTATTCCAACCTGGCGTCGGGACTTTCAAAGGCACTAAAGTCCTGATACACATCACCCCGTACACCAGGCCAGTGCACCACAAAGCCAGAGCGGTGCCGTATGTGATGCGGGAAAAGATCGAGAGCGAACTGGATCGGCTGTTGAGAGAGGGCATCAACTCGCCTGTCGAATTTAGCGACTGGGCGAGCCCCATCTTTCCCGTACTAAAAGCGGATGGCTCTGTCAGGATCTGTGGCGACAACAAGGCCATCATCAATCGGGTGTCCCTACAAGATCAATACTCGCTCCCGAGAGCAGAGGACCTCTTCGCCACGCTGGCAGGCGGCAAGCTATTCACCAAGTTGGACCTCACTTCAGCCTATATGACCCAGGAACTGGCCGACGAATCTAAACTACTGACCACCATCACCACGCACAAGGGACTGTTAGTTTATAACAGGTGCCTGTTTGGCATTCGATCAGCAGCCGCGATTTTTCAACAAAACATGGAAAGCCTGCTCAAATCCATTCCTGGAACGATCGTATTCCAGGACGACATCCTCATCACGGGCCGAGACACCGAGGACACTGGAACCGGGTAGGCCTGCGACTCAAGAAGTCTAAATGTGTGTTCTTCGCTCCTGAGGTTGAGTTTCTGGGCAGGAGGATTGCTGCAGATGGGATTCGGCCCACCGAATCCAAAACAGAGGCGATTCGACGAGCGCCCAGGTCCTGCAACACATCGGAGTTGCGTTCATTCCTGGGACTGTTGAACTATTTCGGGAACTTTCTGCTGAACTTGAGCACGTTGTTGGAGCCGCTACACGTGCTCCTGCGTAAGGGTTGCGATTGGTTTTGGGGGGACTGTCAGGAACGGGCTTTTGATCGGGCGCAAAACCTACTTTGTTCAAACAAGTTGTTGTCCCTGTACAACCCCTGTAAGAAATTGGTTCTGACATGTGATGCATTGTCCTATGGGGTTGGGTGTATGTTGCAGCAGGGCAATGCTGAGGGTCATCTACAACGTGTGGCTTTTGCCTCCCGGTCGCTCTCTCAAGCAGAACGGGGATATGGGATGGTCGAGAAGGAAGCGCTTGCATGTGTCTACAGTGTAAAAAAAATGCATCAATACCTATTTGGTAGGAAGTTTGAATTAGAGACGGACCACAAGCCATTAACATCCCTGTTGTCAGACAGCAAGACTGTCAATGCCAACGCATCAGCTCGCATACAGCGGTGGGTTCTCACACTGGCTGCATATGACTACTCCATCCGGCACCGGCCCGGCACTGAAAATTGCACTGACGCGCTCAGCAGGCTTCCACTGGCCAGCACTGAGGGGGCAGCGGAACAAAACACCGAGATGGTCATGGCTGTCGATGCCTTTGACAGCGCAGGCTCCCCCATCACAGCCCGCCAGATCAAAATCTGGACAAATAGAGATCCCCTCCTATCTCTGATTAAGAAATGTGTCCTGACTGGGGATTGGGCGCCCGCACACGGAGCATGCCCTGAGGAGGTCAGACCGTTCCACAGGTAGATGGATGAGCTCTCCATCCAAGCCGACTGCCTACTATGGGGCAGCCGGGTAGTTATGCCCCAGAAGGGCAGGGAGGCCTTCATCAGGGAACTCCACAGCGAGCCCCCAGGCATTGTGCTGATGAAGGCCGTTGCCCGGCCACATGTATGGTGGCCTGGAATTGATTCAGACCGGGAACACTGTGTTCGCAGGTGCACGACATGTGCCCAGCTGTGTAATGCCCCCAGGGAGGCCCCGCTCAGCCTGTGGCCCTGACCCATGTTGACTATGCGGGCCCGTTCATGGGTAAGATGTTCCTTATTGTGGTAGATGCGTACTCGAAATGGATCAAGTGCATCGTTCTGAATTCATGCACGTCATCCACCACCGTGGAAAGCCTACGTGCGATCTTTGCAACCCATGGCTTGCCGGACATCCTGGTTAGTGATAATGGCCCATGTTTCACAAGCTACGAATTCCGAGAGTTTATATCGGGCAATGGCATCAACCACGTCAGGACTGCACCGTTCAAGCCGGCCTCCAATGGCCAGGCAGAATGTGCGGTCCAAATCATCAAGCAAGGTATGCTCAGAATTCAAGGACCCTCCCTACAATGCCGCCTATCGCGCCTCCTGCTGGCCTATAGATCCCAACCACACTCGCTCATGGGGGTCCCGCCCACAGAGCTACTAATGAAATGGACACTCAAAACTCGGTTGTCCCCCATTCACCCAGTCCTGACCGACATAGTTGAGGGCAAGCGCAACTCACAAAATGAGTACCATGACCGTAATGCGAGGGAGAGATACATAGACATAAATGATCCTGTATGCATCCTCAATCACGCCATGGGGCCCAAATTAACAAAGAGGGGAATAGGATCATCGTGGTAAAACTCAACAATGGTCAGATATGCCGTAAGCATCTGGACCAAGTAAAAAAAAGGTTCAGCATCGACACGGAGGTACCTGAAGAAGACCATGAGATGGAGCTCACCACACCGCCAGTGAACGAGCAACAAGAGCAATCAGAAGAATGCACAGTCCCTGCGGTCAGCCCGGACAGGCCGGAATCACCACAGGTGACAGACACTCACATCAGTGTCCAACAACCAGAGCCCCAACTGCGGCGCTCCACGAGGGAGCGTAGACCACCTGAAAGACTAAACTTATGATTCCAATAAAACTTTGTGGGGGGGCGGGGAGGTGATGTCGTGTATGTAACCACAATGTAACACCACTGTATTACTTTATACACTCAACCTAGATGCACATCTTGACCACAAGGGGTGAACTTGTGGGAGACACTCCTTACCTGATCACTCAGGTATAAAAAGAGAGGTCCCACGCAGGTCACTGCTTTTGGAGTCCAGTGAGTAAAGAGTTCAGGTCACAGAGTGACCTTGTCCCCAGAAGGTGCCTCGTGTGGTTTCATACTGTAGAGTAAGGACTTTACAGAAAGAGAGAGAGAGAGAGAGAGAGCTCTCAGGACAGATAGACAGAGAGAGAGAGAGAGAGAGAGAGAGACCTCCCGGGACAGAGAGACAGAAAGAGAGAGAGAGAGCGAGAGAGACAGACAGAAAGGGAGAGAGAGAGAGAGAGAGACCTCCCGGGACCCAATTCTGGGGAATGAAGTGGGGCAAGTGGAGCATATTTCTGTGGGAGATCCACTGGGGACCAGTGATCATAATATGATAGGTTTAGAGTAGTTATGGATAAGGACAAGGTGCAGTCAAGTATAAAACTACTTAACTGGATGAGGGCTAACTTCAGTGAGTTAGAAACAGATCTGGCCCAGGTGGATTGGAATCAAAAATGTGTCAGCAAAACAGTATTTGAATGGAAGGCCTTCAACGAGGAGATAGTTCGGGTACAGATACATTCCCATTCCCACAAAGCTCGAGTTCCCTGGATGACTAAAGATACCGAGGGTAAAAATGAGGCAGAATAAGGAGGCATGGAGAATTGTAAGGTTAATAATAGAGCAGAGAACCAAGCTGAATATAGAAAGTACAGAACAGATCTAAAAAAAGGAATAAGAGGGACAATGAGAGAATTTGAAAAAGATTAATAACGGTGACCATAAAACGGAACCCAAAAGTTTTTTATAAACATATAAATAGTGAAAGGGCAGTGAATGGAATGGTGGGGCCGATTCGGGACTGAAAGGGAGAGTATGTTGTGGGGGCAGAGGGTGTGACTGAGGTAATGAGTCCTCTGCCTTCACTAGAGAAGCGGATGCTGCCAATGTGACAGTGAAGGAGCAGGTAGTAGCGATATTGGATGGAATAAAAATAGGTAAAGAGGAGGTGCGAAAAGGTTGGCAGTCTTGAAAGTAAAAAAGTCACGCAGTCTGGATGGGATGTACGCTGGGTTACGGAGGGAAATAAAGGTGGACATTTCAGAGACTCTGGCCACTAACTTCCAATCCTCTTTGGATATGGGGGTGATGCCAGAGGATTGGAGGATTGCAAATATTACACCCCTGTTAAACAGAGGGGAGAGGAATAAACCCAGGGATAAACCCAGGGATAACCCCAGGGATAAACCCAGGGATAACCCCAGGGATAAACCCAGGGATCAACCCAGGGATCAACCCAGGGATAAGCCCGGGGATAAACCCGGGGATAAACCCAGGGATAAACCCAGGGATAACCCCAGGGATAAACCCAGGGATAAACCCGGGGATAAACCCAGGGATAAACAGGCCAGTCAGCTTAATGTCGGTGGTGGGGAAATTTTCAGAGACAACAATCCGTGACATTAATTGGCATTTAGGAAAGTATGGGCCAATAAATTAGAGCTCGGATTTTTGAAAGGCAAATCCTGTTTGATGAACTTGATGGAGTTCTGTGATGAAGTAACGGAGAGTGTTGGTGAGGGTAGTGTGGTGGATGTTGTGTATATGGACTTTCAAAAGTGCCACATAATCAACTTGTTAGCAAAAGCTCATGGGAGCAAAGGGGCAGTGGCAGCATGGATAAAATTGGCTCAGGGACAGAAAGCAGAGAGTAGTGGTGAATGGTTGTTTCTCAGACTGGAGAGAGGTGTACAGGGGTTTTCCCCAGGGGTCAGTATTAGGACCACTGCTCTTTTTGACATATTAATAACCTGGACCTGGGTATACAGGGCATAATTTCAAAGCTTGCTGATGATACGAAATTCAGAAATGTAGTAATCAGGAGGATAGTAACAGACATCAGGAGGATATAGGCAGACTGGTGAAATGGGCAGACACATGGCAGATGCTATTTAATGCAAAGAAGTGTGAAGTGATACATTTTGATAGGAAGAATAGAGATCGGGTGGGAAAGTGGAGGTGAGGTCGAAGATCAGCCATGATCGTATTTGTTATGTCTCAAATAAAGCAATGTGACCGAGTACTGTAGCCTTGAGTAAGTCTGACTCCAGAGTGCCGGCACAGCATGGAAGGCCTGCTTCTATGCAGTGCTCCCAAGGGATGTTGGGATCCCTTGGGACTCCAACAGATGCGCCCTCTGGTGGCAGTAGAATGCTGGTTACAAGGTGTTGCACACATAACATCACTCTCCCCCGCCCCTCCCCCCGCAAAGTCAATAGTACACTTATTTACAGGTGAGACGATCTGGGGCTCTCCGCTCCCTAGTCGATCGTCTCGGTACAAACAGGTGCAGGTGAGTTGGTTCGGCCTTCGCTGGGCTGCTGTGCAGCTGGCCTTGCTGGGCTGCTGGGGATGATGAGTTCAGCTTCATGGTCAACCGTGATGTCGGTTGCCACTTGTGTGTGTATTGGAGGGTCGAAGTTGGTGGTGTCCTCTTCAGGTTGCTCATGGCTGTCTATGAATCACAGTTTGGTTTGGTCCAAATGCTTTCTGCAAGTTAGTCCATTTGCAAATTTGACCTCAAACACCCTACTCCCTTCTTTGGCTACGACAGTGCTAGCAAGACATTTGGGACCATAGAAACATAGAAAATAGGCGCAGGAGTAGGCCTTTCGGCCCTTCAAGTCTGCACCACCATTCAATAAGATCATGGCTGATCATTCACCTCAGTACCCCTTTCCTGCTTTCTCTCCATACCCTTTGATCCCTTTACCTGTGAGGGCCATATCTAACTCCCTCTTGAATATATCCAATGAACTGGCATCAACAACTCTCTGCGGTAGGGAATTCCACAGGTTAACAACCCTCTGAGTGAAGAAGTTTCTCCTCATCTCAGTCCTAAATAGCTTACCCCTTATCCTTAGACTGTGTCCTCTGGTTCTGGACTTCCACAACATCGGGAACATTCTTCCTGCATCTAACCTGTCCAGTCCCGTCAGAATTTAATATGTTTCTATGAGATCCCCTCTCATCCTTCTAAACTCCAGTGAATACAGGCCCAGTCGATCCAGTCACTCCTCATATGTCAGGCCTGCCATCCCGGGAATCAGTCTGGTGAACCTTCGCTGCACTCCCTCAATAGCAAGAATGTATTTCCTCAGATTAGGAAACCAAAACTGAACACAATATTCCAGGTGAGGCCTCACCAAGGCCCTGTACAACTGCAGTAAGACTTCTCTGCTCTAATACTCAAATCCCCTAAATATGAAGGCCAACATACCATTTGCCTTTTTCACCACCTGCTGTACCTGCATGCCAACTTTCAATGACTGACGCACCATGACATCTAGGTCTCGTTGCACCTCCCCTTTTCCTAATCTGCCACCATTCAGATAATATTCTGCCTTTGTGTTTTTGCCCCCAAAGTGGATAACCTCACATTTATCCACATTATACTGCATCTGCCATGCATTTGCCCACTCACCTAACCTGTCCAATTCATCCTGCAGCCTCCTAGCATCCTCCTCACAGCTCACACCGCCGCCCAGCTTAGTGTCATCTGCAAACTTGGAGATATTACACTCAATTCCTTCATCTAAATCATTAATGTACATTGTAAATAGCTGGGGTCCCAGCACTGAGCCTTGCGGCACTCCACTAGTCACTGCCTGCCATTCTGAAAAGGACCCGTTTATCCCGATTCTCTGCTTCCTGTCTGCCAACCAGTTCTCTATCAGTACATTACCCCCAAGACCATGTGCTTTAATTTTGCACACCGGTCTCTTGTGTGGGACCTTGTCAAAAGCCTTTTAAAAGTCCAAATACACCATATCCACCAGTTGTCCCTTGTCCACTCTACTTGTTACATCTTCAAAAAATTCTCAAAGATTTATCCAACAGGATTTCCCTTTCATAAATCCACGCTGACTTGGACCGATCCTGTCACTGCTTTCCAAATGCGCTGCTATTTCATCTTTAATAATTGATTCCCCGTTTTCTCTCTCCTTTTTTAAAAAGTGGTGTTACATTAGCTACCCTCCAATCCATAGGAACTGATCCAGAGTCTTGGAAAATGATCACCAATGAATCCACTATTTCTAGGACCACTTCCTTAAGTACTCTGGGATGCAGACTATCAGGCCCCAGGGATTTATCAGCCTTCAATCCCATCAATTTCCCTAACACAATTTCCCGCCTAATAAGGATTTCCTTCAGTTCCTCCTTCTCACTCAACCCTTGGTCCTCTAGTATTTCCTGAAGGTTTTTCGTGTCTTCCTTCGTGAAGACAGAACCAAAGTATTTGTTCAACTGGTCTGCCATTTCTTTGTTCCCCATTGTAAATTCACCTGAATCTGACTGCAGGGGACCTATGTTTGTCTTCACTAATCTTTTTCTCTTCACATATCTATAGAAGCCTTTGCAGTCAGTTTTTATGTTCCCTGCAAGCTTCTTCTCATACTCTATTTCCCCCCTCCTAATTAAACCCTTTGTCCTCCTCTGCTGAATTCTAAATTTCTCCCAGTCCTCAGGTTTGCTGCATTTTCTGGCCAATTTACATGCCTCTTCCTTGGATTTAACACTATCCTTAATTTCCCTTGTTAGCCATGGTTGAGCCACCTTCCCCGTTTTATTTTTACTCCAGACAGGGATGTACAATTGTTGAAGTTCATCCATGTGATCTTTACATGTTTGCCATTGTCTATCCACCGTCAATCCTTTAAGTATCAGTCCCCAGTCTATTCTAGCCAATTCACGTCTCATACCATTGAAGTTACCTTTCCTTAAGTTCAGGACCCTAGTCTCTAAATTAACTGTGTCACTCTCGATCTTAATAAAGAATCCTACCATATTATGGTCACTCTTCCCCAGGGGGCCTCGCACAACAAGATTGCTAATGAGTCCTTTCTCATTACACATCACCCAGTCTAGGATGGCCAGCCCTCTAGTTGGTTCCTCGACATATTGGTCTAGAAAACCATCCCTAATACACTCCAGGAAATCCTCCTCCACCGTATTGCTACCAGTTTGGTTAGCCCAGTAAATATATAGATTCAAGTCGCCCATGATAACTGCTGTACCTTTATTGCACACATCCCTAATTTCTTGTTTGATTCTGTCCCCAACCTCACTACTACTGTTTGGTGGTCTGTACACAACTCCCACGAGCGTTTTCTGCCCTTTGGTATTCCGCAGCTCCACCCATACAGATTCCACATCATCCAAGCTAATGTCCTTCCTTACTATTGCGTTAATTTCCTCTTTAACCAGCAACACTACCCCACCTCCTTTTCCTTTCTGTCTATCCTTCCTGAATGTTGAATACCCCTGGATGTTGAGTTCCCAGCCTTGGTCACCCTGGAGCCATGTCTCCGTGATGCCAATTACATCATATTCATTAATTGCTGCCTGTGCAGTTAATTCGTCCACGTTATTCCAAATGCTCCTTGCATTGAGGCACAGAGCCTTCAGGCTTGTCTTTTTAACAAACTTTGCCCCTTTAGAATTTTACTGTAATGTGGCCCTTTTTGATTTTCGCCTTGGGTTTCTCAGCCCTCCACTTTTACTTTTCTTTCTATCTTTTGCTTCTGCCCCCATTCTACTTGAATGTCCTATTGAAGTCCTTACTACTAGGGGAATCAAGGGGTATGGTGAGAAAGCAGGAATGGGGTACTGAAGTTGCATGTTCAGCCATGAACTCATTGAATGGCGGTGCAGGCTAGAAGGGCCGAATGGCCTACTCCTGCACCTATTTTCTATGTTTCTATGTCTATGTTTCTACTTCCCTCTGTCTCCTTGCATAGATTCCCATCCCCCTGCCATATTAATTTAACCCCTCCCCAACAGCACGAGCAAACACTCCCCCTAGGACATTGGTTCCGGTCCTGCCCAGGTGCAGACCGGCCGGTTTGTACTGGTCCCACCTCCCCCAGAACCAGTTCCAATGTCCCAAGAATTTGAATCCCTCTCTTCTGCACAACTCCTCAAACCCATAGTTGAGTACAAATACAGAGTCATTGACTTCAATATCGTGTGACAAATTTGCGCGATCATGATACATGCTTTGTTGATGCCGCCTGCCCTCTAGGGTGGACTAGAGAGAGCCTTGTTTTGAGTGACCTTTTCATGAGCAGTTCGGCAGGGGGAACTCCGGTGAGTGAGTCTTGTGCAGTAGCTGAGCAGGACTCGGGACAGGCGGGTCTGCAGGGAGTCTTCCGACATGCATTTCAAGCTTTGCTTGATGGTTTGGACTGCCCGTTCTGCCTGGCCGTTCGATGTGGGCTTGAACAGGGCAGATGCGACGTGCTTGATCCCATTACGGGTCATGAATTCCTTGAATTCAGTGCTGGTGAAGCACGGCCCATTGTCGCTGACAAGGACATCAGGCAGGCCATGTGTGGCAAACATGGCTCGTAGGCTTTCGATGGTGGCAGTGGACGTGCTTACAGACATTATTACATACTCAATCCATTTTGAATAAGCACCCACAACAACCAGAAACATTTTGTCTAGAAACGGGCCAGCGAAGTCCACGTGAATCCTAGACCACGGTTTGGAGGGCACATGACCATAAACTTAGCGGTGTCTGGGTGCATTGCTCAGTTGAGAGCAAGTGTTGCATTGGTGCACTCAAGACTCCAAATCTGAGTCGATGGCCACTACACATGGGATCTGGCTATAGCTTTCATCATTACTATGCCTGGGTGGGTACTGTGGCAAAACCACTCGATTACCCCACAAAAACCATGATCATATTGAATGGTGGTGCAGGCTCGAAGGGCCGAATGGCCTATTCCTGCACCTATTTTTCTATGTTTCCTTGTTTCTAAAAGACAGTCCGCCTGTATGGACATTTTGTCTTTGCGCCGCTGGAACGGCTTGATCTCTTCATGCATCTCCGCTGGGATGCTGGACCAGTTCCCATGGAGGACAGTTTTTTTTACAAGGAACAGTAAAGGATCCTGGCTGGTCCAGGTCCTGATCTGGTGGGCCGTAACGGGTGTCTTTTTGTTTTCAAATGCATCCATCACCAAGAGCAAGTCTGCAGGCTGTGCCATTTCCATCCCAATGGTGGGCAATGGCAGCCGACTGAGAGCATCAGCGCAGTTCTCAGTGCCTGGCCTGTGGCGAATTACATAGTTATATGCAGACAGCGTGTGCGCCCATCTTTGGTTGCGAGCAGAGGTATTGGTATTAATACCTTCGCTCTCTGAGAATAGTGATATGAGTGGTTTATGGTCAGTTTTTAATTCAAACTTAAGCCCAAACAGATACTGGTGCATTTTTTTCACCCTGTAAATGCATGCCAGAACTTCTTTTTCAATCATGCTGTAGGCCCTTTCGGCCTTGGACAAACTCCTGGATGCATAAGCGACTGGTTGCAATGTCCTCGATTCGTTAGCCTGTTGTAACACACACCCGACCCCGTACGAAGACGCATCGCAAGCAAGCACTAAACGTTTACATGGGTCATACAAAACAAGCAGTTTGTTGGGACATAACAGATTTCTGGCTTTCTCAAAAGCAGTCTCTTGTGATTTCCCCCGTTCCCAGTCATCTCCCTTGCGTAGCAACACATGTAGAGGTTCTAGCAAGGTGCTTAACCCGGGTGGGAAATTACCAAAATAATTGAGGAGTCCCAGGAACGATCGCAGCTCCGTCACGTTCTGTGGTCTTGGCACGTTCTTGATGGCCTCTGTCTTGGCGTCGGTGGGTCTGATGCCATCTGCCGAGATTCTTTTCCCTAAGAACTCGACCTCTGGTACCAGGAAACACACTTCGAGCATTTCAACCTGAGTCCCACACGATCTAGCCGACTTAGAACCTCTTCCAAGTTCTGCAAGTGTTCGATGGTGTCCCGACCTGTGATCAATATGTCATCCTGGAAAACCACGGTGCGTGGAACCGACTTCAGCAGACTCTCCATGTTCCTTTGAAAAATAGCCACGTCCGATCGAATCCCAAACGGGCATCTATTGTAGATGAACAGACCTTTGTGCCTGTTGATGCAGGTGAGGCCTTTCGAAGATTCCGCCAGCTCCTGCGTCATGTAGGCCGTGGTCAGGTCCAACTTGGTGAACATCTTCCCTCCTGCAAGCGTCGCAAATAGATCCTCTGCCTTGGGTAGCGGGTAATGGTCCTGCAGTGAAAAATGGTTAATCGTTACTTTATAGTCCCCACAAATTCTGACTGTGCCATCGCCCTTGAGAACCGGAACAATCGGACTGGCCCACTCGTTGAACTCAACCGACGTGATGATGCCCTCTCGTTGCAGCCTGTCCAACTCAATCTCCACTTTCTCGCGCATCATGTATGGCATCGCACGTGCCTTGTGGTGGATGGGTTGTGTACCGGGAACCAAGTGGATCTGCACCTTCGCCCCAGATAAATTTCCGATGCTTGGCTCAAACAACGAGGGGAACTTGCTCAAAGCCTGGGCACATGAGGTGTCGTCGATGGATGAAAGCACTTTGATGTCGTCCCAGTTCCAGCGGATTTTTCCCAGCCAGCTTCTGCCGAACAGTGTGGGGCCATCGCCTGGTACAATCCATAGTGGTAGTTCATGCACCGCTCCATCATAGGAGACTTTTACTGCTGCACTGCCAATTACAGGGATCAGCTGTTTAGCGTAAGTTCTCAGCTTGGTATGAATAGGGCTCAGCTTGGGCCTTTGTGCCTTGTTGCACCACAGCCTCTCGAAGGCCTTTTTGCTCGTGATAGACTGACTCGCACCCGTGTCCAATTCCATGGATACTGCAATTCCGTTCAGTTCAACTTTTAACATGATCGGTGGACATTTCGTGGTGAAGGTGTGTACCCCGTACACTTCTGCCTCCTCAGTTCAAGTCTCCAGTTCAGTTTGATCCGTCATGGATCGGTCTTCCTCTGCAACATGGTGGTTTGCAGGGTTTGCAGCTCGTCTGCACATTCGCTGGAGGTGTCCCATTGTTCCACAGCCTTTGCACGCATAGTGTTTGAAGCGGTATTGATGGGCTCGATGATCACCTCCGCAGCGCCAACAAGGCGTTAATTGCCTCTCATTCACACTTGATGGCGGACTCTGAGTCAACTGAGGTCATGCAGCTGCAGGCATGTATGTTCTGCCATATGCATTCCTGCCTGAAAACAACGTTACTTTGTGTACAGTACTTGCTGAAGCATCTTTATGCCAAATTAGTTTGGTGTTATCGCTGGTGGACATAAATGCCTGGGCTATTGTTATGGCTTTGCTCAGGTTCAGTGTTTCAACAGTCAATAGTTTGTGAAGGATAACCTCATGGCCAATGCCAAGCACAAAAAAGTCTCTTAGCATTTGCTCCAGGAGTCCACCGAATTAGCGATGTCCTGCAAGACGCCTTAGTTAGGCGACGTAGCTCGCCACTTCCTGGCCTTCAGACCGTTGACACTGCTTCGGATTTAGGTGCTCCCGGACCAGCGTACACAGTTCTTCATTTGATTTGGTTGTTGGAGCAAGAAGATTCTTCATGAGGCCATAGATTGTTGTCCCGCAGAAGGTAAGGAGGATTGGCCTTCGTTTGGCAGGGTTCTCATTCCCTTTTAGCTCGTTGGCCACAAAGCATTGGTCCACGAAGGCCTCCCAATCATCCCGTTCTGAGGATTTCTCCAGGATACCAACAGTTCTCTGCATTTTCGTGCGATGGTTCATTATCTATTACTCGTCGCCAGTTGTTCTGTCTCAAATAAAGTAATGTGACTGAGTACTGTAGACTTGAGTAAATGTGACCTTATTCTGACTCCAGAGTGCTGGCACAGCATGGGAGGCCTGCTTATATGCAGTGCTCCCAAGGGATGCTGGGATCCCTTGGGACTCCAACAATGCACCCTCTGGTGACGGTAAAATGCTGGTTACAAGGTGTTGCATACATAACAGTATTACATGGTGGAGCAGGCTCGAGGGGCCGAATGGCCAACTCCTGCTCCTATTTCTTATGTTGTTATGTAAGAATGAGGAGAGGCAGTATGAACTAAATGGTACAATTTTAACAGGAGTGCAGGAACAGAGAGGCCTGGGGTTTTCTTTGAAGATGGCAGGACAAATTGATTTTTTAAGAAAGTACATGAGATCCTGGGCTTTATAAATGGAGTACAAGAGCAAGGAAGTTCTACTAAACTTTTGTAAAACACTGGTTAGGCCTCAGCTGGAGTATTGTGTTTAATTCTGGGCACCACACTTTAGGAAGGATGTCAAGATCTTGGCCCCTCTGTTTCTCCTCCTTTAAGACACCCAATATCTCCTTATGTGGACCATTTCCCATACCTCGGGAGCCTCTTATCAACAAGAGCAAACATTGATGAGGAGATTCAACACCGCCTCCAGTGCACCAGTGCAGCCTTCGGCCGCCTGAGGAAAAGAGTGTTTAAAGACCAGGCCTCAAATCTACCACCAAGCACATAGTCGACAGGGTTTTGGTAATACCCGCTCTCCTGTATGGTTCAGCGACATGGACTATGTAAAGTAGGCACCTCAAGTTGCTGGAGAAATATCACCAACTATGCCTCCGCAAGATCCTACAAATCCCCTGGAAGGACAGACGTACCAACATCAGTGTCCTCACCCAGGCTAACATCCCCAGTATTGAAGCACTGACCACACTCAATCTGCTCCGCTGGGCAAGCTATATTGTCCGCATGCCAGACACGAGACTCCCAAAGCAGACACTCTACTCGGAACTTCTTCATGGCAAACAAACCAAAGGTGGGCAGCGGAAACGCTACAAGAACACCCTCAAAACCTCCCTGATAAAGTGTACCTCCACTGACACCTGGGAGTCCCTGGCCAAAGACCGCCCTGAGCGGGGAAAGTGCATCCGGGAGGGCGCTGAGCGCCTCGAGTCTCAATACCGAGAGCATGCAGAAAACAAGCGCAGGCAGCGGAAAGAGCGTGCGGCAAACCTGTCCCACCCTCCCCTTCCCTCAACGACTATCTGTCCCACCTGTGGCAGAGACTGTGGCTCTCGTATTGGACTGTTCAGCCACCTAAGGACTCATTCTAAGAGTGGAAGCAAGTCTTCCTCGATTCCGAGGGACTGCCTATGATATGATGATGATGTGGCTCGGTGTCACATTTAGTTTGATTATCCCAGGTGCCGTGATGTCCCAGCATGCTAGCTTGGCTCCATAGCAGCACTTTCACAAGTAAGTCTGAAGGTTGTGGGTCCAGACTAACACCACAGAGCAGGATTGTGGGGAGCTGCAGGAAACCGAGGTCGTGTCTGCCTGTTCAGGTGAATGTAACATATCCCACGGCACGACTTGATGAGCAGGGAGTTGTCCTAGTAACATTTATGCTTGAACCTAAAGCTGTTATCTGGTTATTAATCTCATTGGGCCCGCTGGGTTCTGTGCACATACTCCAAGTTAAATAATCACTTGTCTCTTGATAGTTTAGCAGCATGTGTTACATCATGTCTGAACATCCTTCTCCCCAAAGAAAACAAGTCTCTCTTCATCACAGAATTATTTAAACACTTTTTATTCTATTCTGTGCTGAATGAGCTCATCGCACCGGGGTCAGTGTTGATGCTATGGTTTGCCTGAGATTCCCTGAACATTGGACAGGAGACATCAGCCACTGCTGATAATGGTCCAGCATCACTCCTGTTGGAATGTGCACGTGTGCGAGCGTGAATGTGTATGTGCGAATTTGCAATTGTGTTTGCACGTGTGTACGTGCCTGTAAGTGTGCCTGCGTGTATGTGTGTGTGAGCGCGTAAGCCTGTGTGCATTTGTGTGCATGCTGGTGTGTGTGTGTGCTATAAGAGTATATGCATCAGATAGACTATATAAGCATGTATACACATTCTACTCATTCTGCAGTAGTTGTAGGGGTTAATCAGGTTAGGGTGAGTGGCTGAAGGTTGGGACAGGCAGGACTTGATATTACAATCCTAACCACTTACATGTCCAAGCTTATCCCAGGCAGCTGCCTATATTGGGCAAAGGACACTAACTATTTGCCATTTCCAGTGGGCTGTATTTTGTTCTCGGTGGTGAATGGCGTTTGTTACACTTGCACTTGCCCACAGACTTTCTGTGGTGTTTTGCACTGGAACTTCATTGTCAATTATAGAGCCAAACAGCACAGCGTCCTCTACAGACCATCTGGGACCTGTGTGAAGAGGGCAGCAATTGTGTACCTCCTTAACCAATCAGATTGAAGAATCGTTAATGAGACACGCAGAATGTGAATCAGGAAGTGTCAGTTAGAATATTGAATTCATTGTCAAATCAGGTGCAGAAAGTGAAATAAAGAGAGGGAAAGAAAGATTGGATTAAGAGAGAGTGATAAGAGACAGAAAGAAAATGTTAAAATATGTTTATTTTAATTTTTTGAAATCTCTAACAATAATTAAAATCTGAAGGAATGAGACGCCATACTTGAAAAAGGAAATTTTCAGTGCCAGAGAGGTTGTCAGTAATTAAGACTTATCACGCTGCTAAAAGGGTGCTTGCACTGGAATGGACAAGCCCTCACTTTCTGTGGCGAGTTTAATGGATATATATCAGGTAAACAATGTACTTGTAAGCTGCACGGGCAGCTTGCCGGCTTATCAATGAGAAGAAACCCGCATGTGCGGTATTTTGAATGGCCAGCACAGCCCCTTAAAGGGGTCACACGACCCCAAACAAAATGACAGGGAACATTGCGGGTAAGTACAGCGACTTCACGCCATTCAGTTTTTTAAAATTTCAAAATATACTTTATTCATATAAAAATTTGTACAGTACATTCAAAAGCAGTTCAGTACATTTAGCTGCGGTCAGCAATCCCATACACTACATTTGGGTGCTGACGGCAGTTCCGTTCGATACATTTCCTTGACTTCACGCCATTCAGTGTGTTTCGATGCCGCGTCTCTCGGCGAAATATCGGCGTAGCCTCTGGAAGAGCAGGTCAACCAGGGCAGCAAGCTCCCACTGAGCATGTGCAGTCACTGGAAGTTGCTGTCCGATTTACACCTAAATAACGGTGAGCGCTGATATCCTCACTTTTCTTTCTACCGCAAAATCTGGCCCGTTGAATTCAATTACAAAGAAGCTGCTTATTATAATGCGTTAAGTGGGCTGGCTATTTCGGGCAACTCTTCTCGTTAAAGTGCAATTAATGCTGTTAACAATTTAGCTGAATGCCTCTGAGTGCTGGGCAGTCTTTATCTGCACTGAACGGCCGGGAACAGTTGACTGAAGCTGCTCACTTTACAGCTGTCAGTGTTAACAGTGCAAACAGCTGACGGAAACTTCAATCAGCTCTTCGCTAAATACAGATCATAAATAAATCATTATGTGATTTCGGATCGATTTAGCTTCACGCAATACAACCCCCCCATCACTTTTCAACTTGCTTAGAGATCCCAGATGCTTGTCTAGGCACTGGGAGTCCGATGGATTTCGGGGAAAACTGCATTGGCCTAGTCCCCCCCCCCCTCCCTCCGTGAGGGGCTGTAGTCGGTATACCCCTCCTCTCCCCCCCCCCCCCCCCCCCCCGCTGTGGGGGGCTGCAATCTATATGAACCCCCCTCCTTGCTGTATGCTGGGGGCTGTAGGGAGAGATGGGAAAGGGATGTTAGCAATAGGGCATGGTGCCAGATAGTCTGGTCTTGGAGAGTGTGTGAGGCATGAATATAGCTCGCTGTGGTATACATCAGGACCAGATGTCTGACAGCCAGAGGTACTCATACTAAGAATCTCTAACAGCACTCAAAGCTCGACACCATCCAGGACAAAGCAGCCCCCTTGATTGGCACTTCATCCCCCACCTTCAACACTCACTCCCTCCACCACCGGCGCCCCCTGGCTGCAGTGTGTACCATCTACAAGATGCACTGCAGCAACTCGCCAAGGCTTCTTACCCTCGACCTGTACCACCTAGAAGGACTAGGGCAGCAGGCGCATGGGAACACCACCACCTCCAAGTTACACACCATCCTGACTTGGGAATATATTGCCGTTCCTTCATCGTTGCTGGGTCAAAATCCTGGAACTCCCTCCCTAACAGCACTATGGGAGTATCTTCACCACACGGACTGCAGTGGTTCAAGGAGGCGGTTCACCACCACCTTCTCAAGGGAAATTGGGGATGGGCAATAAATGCTGGCCTTGCGAGTGATGCCCTCATCCCATGAACAAATTAAAAAACGTGCATTTTATATATCACCTCAATGTCCCAAATTATTTTTATGTCTATAATGTACTTGTGAATGACTCCACAAGGCAATGTGTTGCACTTAAACTATAATGACCTTGGTCCTTTATTCCAAACTCCAGAGTGCCATCCAAGCGTGGGGTGCAGCCTTTTATACAGGACCCTGCCACCAGGGCAGGAAACCCCAGTGGTGCCAGCATGTATGTACACGGCGTGAACCTTATTGATAGTACATCAGGTAAACAAGTCTTCATCTTCTACAATAGCACAGTGACTATACATAGAGTACATCCATAGTCAGCATATACAACAGTTTTACAGCAAATTAAGTATTTTTTTGAAGTGTAGTCGCTGTTGTAATGTAGGAAATATGGCAGCCAATTTACGCACAGCAAGCTCCCACAAGCAACCAAGTAATAATGGCCAGATTATCTGTTTTAATGTTGGTTGAAGGATAAATATTGGCCAGGACCCCTGCTCCTCTTTGAATAGTGCCATGGGATCATTTACATCCAAACAAGAGGGCAGATGGGCCCTCTGTTCAATGTATCATTTGAAATACGGCACTTCCGACAGTGCGGCACTCCCTCAGCACTGCATTATGTCTAGATTATGTCCCTAAGTCTCCTGGAGTGGGACTTGAGCGACGATCTTCTGACTCGGAGGTGAGTGTGCTAGCCACTGAGCCACAGCTGACACCTGAGAGAACAATGACTAAGATCGATGGTATTGCACAGGGCGCTGAGGGGATGTCACTCAATGTAGTGACATCATAGGCAGAACGTCTCGGGTCTCATTAGACGTAAATAGGATGCAATGGTGTAATGACATCAGGTTAGGGAAATGTAATTAACCTTATAACGATACGTGCTCCGAGGTTCCTGAGGGATCTCCACCTAGTCTTGCTTAGGTTAGCAAGAGCAGTCATGGCGTGCACTGACAACACCTGATGAATCTGTTGCACGTGAGTAACTTTCGGTACCAGTATCAAGGTAATGGGTAGTGTAAATGACTTGATGATTAAAGTATATTAGCATTTCCTATTCCTCAAACTTATGTTAAGGATATAGGTCCATGTTATAATTCCAACATTTTCATTATTCTTTGTTAGATCCACAGCCCTTCCTACACCCTCTTCTGTTACTCCACAGTCCTTCCAGTTATTTATTAATGCTTGGAAGTCACCAGATACCAGAGGACACCACGGTCGGAGGTCATCGGGCTGTATGCATGTGTGCTTGGTCACCTGTGTATATATAAGCTGTGTGTCTTTGTCGCGCAGGCAGACTTGGGCTGGAATAAAGATGGATCAAGTTGTACCTGAGTGAGTTTACAGTGACCAGACTCTTGAGTCATTACAATTGGCGACGAGGTAATTTAAGAACCTTCGCATGCAAAATGGGCACGATTGGAATCCTGGAGAGATTCGTGGAAGGTGAGGATTGGGCGGATTTTGTCGACCGCCTGGATCAGCATTTTGTGGCCAACGGCATGGAGGCAGAGGCCTACGCAGTTAAGCGCAGGGCAGTTCTCCTCACCGTTTGTGGTCCGAAAGTTTACGGCCTCATGAAGAATTTTCTCTGGCCTATACATCTGGCGGAAAAAGGGTACGAGGAATTGTGTACGTTGGTGGGTAACCATCTGAAGCCAAAAGAGGGGATCATCATATCAAGCTACAGTTTCTACACGCATGTTCGTGCTGAGGGCCAGGTCATGTCAGGATTCAATGCTGACCTGCGATGTCTTGCTGAGCCGTGTAAGTTCGGGAACATGCTGGAAGACATGCTGTGTGATGTCTTCGTGATAGGTATCAGCCATGATGCGATCCTCAGGAAGCTGTTGGCTGCAGAGACGCTGAATTTGAAAAAGGCCATCGCGACTGCCCAGGCATACATGACGACAAATGGTAATTTGAGGCAGATATCATCGACGAGTCGGAGTTCCACGGCAAGTACTGTAAACAAGATGGCGTCGTCTTCGGACAGAGCTGCTTACGCGAAAACTGCCGCAGCTCAGAGCCCGCCAACTGGTTCGAACCAGATTTCACCCTGTTGGCATTGTGGGGGCAATCATCGGTCTCATCAATGTCGGTTTAGACAATACTCATGCAGTGGATGTTCGAAAGTGCGGCATCTTCACAGGATGTTGGGTACTGTTGAGGGGGATGACTCATCAGGGGAGAGCAGCAGCAGCCGAGTTCATGACACTGTGGGTGGCTCTGCTGCACAGGAGGGCAGGAAAAAGAGTGGGCGAGCGATAGTGATAGGGGATTCAATTGTAAGGGGAATAGATAGGCGTTTCTGCGGCCGCAACCGAGACTCCAGGATGGTATGTTGCCTCCCTGGTGCAAGGTTCAAGGATGTCTCGGAGCGGGTGCAGGACATTCTGAAAAGGGAGGGTGAACAGCCAGTTGTCGTGGTGCATATAGGTACCAACGATATAGGTAAAAAACGGGATGAGGTCTTAAAAGACGAATTTAAGGAGGTAGGAGCTAAATTTAAAAAGTAGGACCTCAAAAGTAGTAATCTCAGGATTGCTACTAGTGCCACCTGCTAGTCAGAGTAGGAATCGCAGGATAGCTCAGATGAATACGTGGCTTGAGGAGTGGTGCAAAAGGGAGGGATTCAAATTCCTGGGACATTGGAACCGGTTCTGGGGGAGGTGGGACCAGTACAAACTGGACGGTTTGCACCTGGGCAGGACCGGAACTAATGTCCTGGGGGAGTGTTTGTTACTGCTGTTGGGGAGCAGCTAAACTAACATGGCAGGGGGATGGGAACCTATGCAAGGAGACAGAGGGAAATAAAATGGGGGCAGAAGCAAAAGATAGAAAGAAGAATAGTAAAAGTGGAGGACAGAGAAACCCAAGGCAAAAAACAAAAGGCCACATTACAGCAAAATTCTAAAGGGGCAAAGTGTGTTAAAAAGACAAGCCTGAAGGCTCTGTGCCTCAATGCGAGGAGTATTCAGAATAAGGTGGATGAATTAACTGTGCAGACAGCAATTAACGGATGTGATCTAATTGGCATCACGGAGACATGGCTCCAGGGTGACCAAGGCTGGGAACTTAACATCCAGGGGTATTCAACATTTAGGAAGGGTAGGCAGAGAGGAAAAGGAGGTGGGGTGGCGTTGCTGTTTAAAGAGGAAATTGATGCAATAGTAAGGAGGGACATTAGCCTGGATGATGTGGAATCGGTATGGGTGGAGCTGCGGAATACCAAAGGGCAGAAAACGCAAGTGGGAGTTGTGCACAGACCACCAAACAGTAGTAGTGAGGTTGGGGACAGCATCAAACAAGAAATAATGGATGTGTGCAATAAAGGTACAGCAGTTATCATGCGCGACTTTAATCTACATATTGATTGGGCTAACCAAACTGGTAGCAATTTGGTGGAGGAAGATTTCCTGGAGTGTATTAGGGATGGTTTTCTAGACCATTATGTCGAGGAACCAACTAGAGAGCTGGCCATCCTAGACTGGGTGATGTGTAATGAGAAGGGACTAATTAGCAATCTTGTTGTGCAGGCCCCTTGGGGAAGAGTGACCATAATATGGTAGAATTCTTTATTAAGATGGAGAGTGACACAGTTAATTCAGAAACTGGGGTTCTGAACTTAAGGAAAGGTAACTTCGACGGTATGAGGCGTGAATTGGCTAGAATAGAGTGACAAAGGATACTTAAAGGGTTTACAGTGTATAAGCAATGGCAAACATTTTAAAGATCACATGGATGAACTTCAGCAATTGTACATCCCTGTCTGGAGTAAAAATAAAACGGGGAAGGTGGCCCAACCGTGGCTAACAAGGGAAATTAAGGATAGTGTTAAAACCAAGGAAGAGGCATTTAAATTGGCCAGAAAAAGCAACAAACCTGAGGACTGGGAGAAATTTAGAATTCAACAGAGGAGGACTAAGGGTTTAATTAGGAGGGGAAAAATAGAGTATGAGAGGAAGCTTGCTGGGAACATAAAAACTGATTGCAAAAGCTTCTATAAATATGTGAAGAGAAAAAGATAAGTGAAGACAAACATAGGTCCCTTGCAGTTGGATTCAGGTGAATTTATAATGAGGAACAAAGAAATGGCAGACCAATTGAACAAATACTTCGGTTCTGTCTTCAAGAGGGAAGTCACAAATAACCTTTCGAATGTACGAGGGGACAATGGGTTTAGTGAGAAGGAGGAACTGAAGGATATCCTTATTAGGCGGGAAATTGTGTTCGGGAAATTGATGGGATTGAAAGCCGATAAATCCCCGGGGCCTGATAGTCATAGAAACATAGAAACATAGAAAATAGGTGCAGGAGTAGGCCATTCGGCCCTTCTAGCCTGCACCGCCATTCAATGAGTTCATGGCTGAACATGCAACTTCAGTACCCCATTCCTGCTTTCTCACCATACCCCTTGATCCCCCTAGTAGTAAGGACTACATCTAACTCCCTTTTGAATATATTTAGTGAATTGGCCTCAACTACTTTCTGTGGTAGAGAATTTCACAGGTTCACCACTCTCTGTGTGAAGAAGTTTCTCCTCATCTCGGTCCTAAATGGCTTACCCCTTATCCTTAGACTGTGACCCCTGGTTCTGGACTTCCCCAACATTGGGAACATTCTTCCTGTATCTAACCTGTCTAAATCCATCAGAATTTTAAACGTTTCTATGAGGTCCCCTCTTATTCTTCTGAACTCCAGTGAATACAAGCCCAGTTGATCCAGTCTTTCTTGATAGGTCAGTCCCGCCATCCCGGGAATCAGTCTGGTGAACCTTCGCTGCACTCCCTCAATAGCAAGAATGTCCTTCCTCAGGTTAGTACACAATACTCCAGGTGTGGCCTCACCAAGGCCCTGTACAACTGTAGCAACACCTCCCTGCCCCTGTACTCAAATCCCCTCGCTATGAAGGCCAACATGCCATTTGCTTTCTTATCCCAGAGTACTTAAGGAAGTGGCCCTAGAAATAGTGGATGCATTGGTGATCATTTTCCAACAGTCTATCGACTCTGGATCAGTTCCTATGGACTGAAGGGTAGCTAATATAACACCACTTTTTCAAAAAGGTGGGAGAGAGAAAACGGGTAATTATAGACCGGTTAGTCTGACATCAGTAATGGAAAAATGTTGGAATCCATCATTAAGGATGAAATAGCAGCGCATTTGGAAAGCAGTGATAGGATCGGTCCAAGTCAGCATGGATTTATGAAAGGGAAATCATGCTTGACAAATCTTCTAGAATTTTTTGAGGATGTAACTAGTAGAGTGACTAAGGGAAAACCAGTGGATGTGGTTTGGACTTGAAAAAGGCTTTTGACAAAGTCCCACACAAGACATCAGTGTGCAAAATTAAGGCACATGGTATTGGGGGTAATGTACTGACATGGATAGAGAACTGGTTGGCAGACAGGCAGCAAAGAGTGGGAATAAAGGGTCATAGAAACATAGAAAATAGGTGCAGGAGCAGGCCATTCAGCCCTTCTAGCCTGCACCGCCATTCAATGAGTTCATGGCTGAACATGAAACTTCAGTACCCCCTTCCTGCTTTCTCGATAGAAACATGGCAGGCAGTGACTAGTGGGGTGCCGCAGGGTTCAGTGCTGGGACCCCAGCTATTTACAATAAACATTAATGATTTAGACGAATGTAATATCTCCAAGTTTGCAGATGACACTAAGTGTGATCTGTGAGGAGGATGCTAGAAGGCTGCAGGGTGATTTGGATAGGTTCGGTGAGTGGGTAAATGCATGGCAGATGCAGTATAATGTGGATAAGTGCGAGGATATCCATTTTGGTTGCAAATACAGGAAGGCAGATTATCTGAATGGTGACAAAAAGAAAAGGGGAGGTGCAACGAGACCTGGGTGTCATGGTACATCAGTCATTGAAGGTAGGCATGCAGGTACAGCAGGCAGTAAAGAAGGTAAACGGCATGCTGGCCTTCATAGCGAGGGGATTTGAGTATAGGAGCAGGGAGATCTTACTGCAATTGTACAGGGCCTTGGTGAGACCACACCTGGAGTATTGTGTACAGTTTTGGTCTCCTAATCTGAGGAAGGACATTCTTGCTATTGAGGGAGTGCAGCGAAGGTTCACCAGACTGATTCCCGGGATGGCAGGACTGTCATATGAAGAAAGACTGGATCAACTGGGCTTATATTCACTAGAATTTAGAAGAATGAGAGGGGATCTCATAGAAACATATAAAATACTGACGGGATTGGACAGGTTAGATGCAGGAAGAATGTTCCTGATGTTGGGGAAGTCCAGAACCAGGGGTCACAGTCTAAGGACAAGGGGTAAGCCATTTAGGACCGAGATGAGGAGAAACTTCTTCACACAGAGAGTGGTGAACCTGTGGAATTCTCTACCACAGAAAGTTGTTGAGGTCAGTTTGTTAGATATATTGAAAAGGGAGTTAGATATGGCCCTTACGGCTAAAGGGATCAGTGGGTATAGAGAGAAGGCAGGAGTGGGATACTGAAGTTGCATGATCAGCCATGATCATATTGAATGGTGGTGTAGGCTCGAAGGGCCGAATGGCCTACTCCTGCACCTATTTACTATGTTTCTATGTTACTCTAGAAAGGTTTTAGTCTTTCGCCACATCTATTTCTCACAGCTGATCTTTATCGGCCAACCTCTGGTGGAATCACTGTTCCATGGAATTTGAGGGTGCCCATAGTATGGTAATGTGGGTGGCAGCAGTTGGGCCCTGACATCTGATGGTGAGTTGTACTGATCACCATATTGCTTGTGAGGGTCTCCTGGTATCTGCTGCCCTTTTACTGAGGGGTGAAACACTTGTGTGCCAAGTAATCTGGGAGATCGTGTGCCTGAGGTGTACAATAAATCCCTCATACTGCTGATAAACTCATCGGAAATACACAAGACCCTTTAAAGTCTCCCGATCTCTGACTAATGGGCAAATAACACTCTGATAGACCATACATCTCAGGCTAAAAACCAGCATTTGAATTTATTAAGAAGTAAAATTATGCAGAGGTTCTCGGTGTCTCTTTGAAAATAATAAAGGGTAATTCCGTGAAGCTGTGGGAGTGGAGCTTGATAGTGGCGAGCATATGTAGAGGGATTGGTGCTGTCGTGTTAGGGTACTGATGTCTGGCATGTAAAATTACCCATTAGTAATTATAATTACTACAAAGTTACCACTTAAAAGCCAAGAACACTCTACAACTTGAATCCTTGATGAAAAGCTTTTATATGAGAAGGAGGAGCACACACAGACCTCTGATCTTCCACCTGAGCAGCAGTGCAGTGAAAAAGGAACTGGGGAAATAGTAAAACTGCACACACTTGATCACTGGACTTCTGGCTGCAACTGTCAATCAAAAATAGACTTGAAAGGCACCAGGGCAAAGCCCAGAGAAGGAACTACATTCGTTTTCAGCCCTGCATTCAACTCCAGGACCAAGCTAAGTTGTGTGCCTCATAACTACCCACCCTCGCCCTCGATGTGGCAGCCTGCACAGCTATTCGCCCTGCGAAGGCTTCGTACAATAGTACATGAAACCAATTCTAAACCTGTGAATATTCCAGGCCCTGTGATCCACATTAATTACTTCAGTTACCTGGCTGTTTCTCACTTACTGAACAATTGGGCGATAAACCTAAGAACTCACTTTTAGAGTGGAAGCAAGTCTTTCTCGATTTCAAGGGACTGCCTAGGATGATGATGGTGGTAGATGAAGTGGTCTTCGTGAACCACAAATGTAATGCCCTGTTTAAGAAAGGAGCGAGACAGAAACCAGGACCAGTTAGCCTAACATCTGTTGTTTGGAAAATGCTGGTCCATTATTAAGGAAGGTGTAGCACATTTAGAAAATCATAATGCAGTAAAGCAGAGTCAGTGTGGTTTTATGAAAGGGAAATCATGTTTGACAAACTTGCTAGAATTCTTTCAGGATGTAACGAGCAAGGTGGATAAAGGGGAACCAGTGGATGTGATGTATTTTGGATTTCCAGAAGGCATTGTTTGCGCTGCCACATAAAAGGTTGCTGCACAAGATAAAAGCTCACGGGGTTGAGGGTAATATGTTAGTTAGCCAATCCATTATCCATACTAAGAGAAAAAAGAGAGTTGGGATAAATGGGTCATTTTCAGGTTGGCAAACTGTAAGTAGTGGGGTGCCACAGGGATCAGTGCTGGGTCCTCAACTATTTACAATCTATATTAATGACTTGGATGAAGGGAATGATTTTTAAGACCATATTTGCTGACGATACAAAGATGGGTGGGAAAGCAAATTGTGAGGAGGACACACATAATCTGCAAAGGGATATAGACAGGTTAATTGAGTGGGCAAACATTTGGCAAATGGAGTATAATGTGGGAAAATGTGAGGTTATCCACTTTTGTAGGAAAAATAAAAAAGCAAATTATTATTTAAATTAAGAGAAATTACAAAATGCAGCTGTACAGAGAGACCTGGGGGTCCTTGTGCATGAAACGTTGCATGCAGGTACAGAAAGTAATCAGGAAGGCAAATGGAATGTTGGCCTTTATTGCAAGAGGGATAGAGTATAAAAGCAGAGAAGCCCTGCTACAACTGTACAGGGTATTGGTGAGGCTACACCTAGAGTACTGCGTACATTATTGGTCTTATTTAAGGAGGGATATACTTGCATTGGAGGCAGTTCAGAGAAGGTTCACGAGGTTGATTCCTGAGATGAAGGGATTGTCATATGAAGAAAAGTTGAGCAGGTTGGGCCTATACTCATTGGTGTTCAGAAGAGTGAGAGGTAATATTGAAACATATAAGATAATGAGGGGGCTCGACAAGGTGGATGCAGAGAGGATATTTCCACTCATACTAAAACTAGGGGACATAGTCTCTGTTGCTTATGGAGAAAGAGTCAGACTGAACACTGTGAGCTCAAAGTAAAGTGTGACCTTAGTCTTTTATTGCAGGTCTCCAGAGTGCCTCTCCAACCTGTGAGACTTCCTTAAATATTTGTGCTCCCAAGGAATTATGGGATCCCTTGGGACTCCGGGGAATGAGCCCTCTGGTGGCTGTACAGAGTAAATACAAGTCCACATATATAACAACACTCCCCTCCAAAGTCAATAGTGTAACAATTTACAATGTGAGTCGATCTGGGGCCCTTCTTGCCCTGGTTGATCGTCTCGCTGTGAAAGCTGGTGTTGTTGAATCATTTGTTGAGCCCTCACTGGGCTGCTGTGCAGCTGGCCTTGCTGGGCTGCCTGGTGAGTTAGGCCCTGCTGGGCTGCTGTGGATGATGGGTTCTGTTTCATGGTCAACCATGGTGCTGGTTGCCACTGGTGTATATGTTGGGGGATCAAAAATGGTAGGGTCCAAGGTGGGTTGCTCAGGATAGTCCGTGAATCTGAGTTTGATTTGGTCCAAGTGTTTCCGGTGAATGAGTCCATTTGAAAGTTTGACCCGAAATACCCTGCTCCCCTCTTTGGCCACGACAGTGCCGGGAAGCCACTTGGAACCTGTCCATAATTTAATACAAATACAGGATCATTGACTTCAATCTCGCATGACACATTTGCGCTATCATGGTATGCACTTTGTTGAAGCCGCCTGCTCTCTACCTGTTCATGTAGATCAGGGTGAACTAACGAGAGTCTTCTCTTAAGTGTTCTTTTCATGAGCAGTTCAGCAGGTGCAATCCCAGTGAGTGAGTGTGGTCTCGTGCGGTAGCTAAGCAGAACTCGGGATAAGCGAGTCTGCAGTGAGCTTTCAGTTGCCCTCTTCAAGCCTTGCTTGATGGTTTGCACTGCTCTCTCTGCCTGACCATTGGACGCTGGTTTGAACGGGGCAGATGTGACATGTTTGATCCCGTTACGGGTCATGAATTCTTTGAACTCAGCACTGGTAAAACATGGCCCATTGTCGCTCACCAGGACATCGGGTAAGCCGTGTGTAGCAAACATGGCCCGCAGGCTTTCAGTGGTGGCAGCGGACATGCTAGCCGACATTATCTCGCATTCAATCTACTTGGAGTACGCGTCTACAACCACAAGGAACATTTTACCCAAGAACGGGCCTGCATAGTCGACGTGTACCCTAGACCACGGTTTGGAGGGCCAAGACCATAAACTTAGCAGCGCCTCCCCGAGTACATTGTTTAATTGCGAGCATGTATTACATCTGTGAACGCAGGACTCTAACTCCGCATTGATACCGGGCCACCACACGTGGGATCTGGCTATCACTTTCATCATTACGATGCCTGGGCGGGTACTGTGGAGGTCATTGATGAAGGTGTCTCTGCCCTTCTTGGGGACCACTACTCGATTGCCCCACAGAAGGCAGTCTGCCTGTATAGACATTTCATCTTTGCGCCGCTGGAAAGGCTTTATCTCTCCCTGCATTTCCACAGGGACACTGGACCAGCTCCTGTGAAGCACACAGCTTTTGACTAGAGATAATAAGGGGTCTTGGCTTGTCTAGGTTTTGATCTGCCAGGCAGTGACGGGTGATTGCTCACTCTCAAATGCTTCCATAACCATGGCTAGATCTGCGGGCTGCGCCATTTCCACCCCCGTGGTGGGCAATGGCAGCCTACTGAGAGCATCGGCGCAGTTTTCTGTGCCTGGCCTGTGGCGGATGGCGTAGTTGTATGCGGACAACGTGAGCACCCATCTCTGGATGCGGGCCGATGCGTTGGTATTTATCCCTTTACTCTCGGAAAACAGGGATATATGTGGCTTGTGGTCAGTTTCCAATTTGAATTTATCCCAAACAGGTATTGATGCATTTTCTTTACCCCATAGACACACGCTAATGCTTCTTTTTCAATCATGCTAAAGGCTCTCTCTGCCTTAGACAGACTCCTGGATGCATAAGCAACCGATTGCAGTTTCCCGAAATCATTAGCTTGTTGCAATACACACCCGACGCCATATGACGACGCATCACATGCTAGTACCAAACGTTTACATGGATCATAGAACACAAGCAATTTGTTTGAGCATAACAATTTTTTCACTTTTACAAAGGCATTTTCTTGGCTTTTGCCCCAAACCCATTCGCCCCCTTCTCGTAGTAAGACATGCAGTGGTTCTAGCAGTGTGCTGAGACCCGGTAAGAAGTTACCAAAGTAGTTCAAGAGTTCCAGAAACGACCGCAGCTCTGTCACGTTCTCGATTGCCTCCATCTTCGCATTGGTAGGCCTGATGCCATCCGTCACAATCCTCCTTCCCAGGAACTCCACTTCAGGCGACAGGAAAATGCAGCTTGAGTGTTTTAACCTGAGCCCCACGCGGTTGAGTCGACTAAGAACCTCCTCCAGGTTCTGCAGATGCTCGACTGTGTTCCGACCTGTGACCAAGATATCGTCCTGGAAGACCACGGTGTGCGGGACCGACTTCAGTAAGCTTTCCATGTTTCTCTGGAATATCACCGCCGCTGATTGGATTCCAAACGGGCATCAGTTATAAACAAAAAGACCTTTGTGTGTGTTGATGCAGGTGAGGGCCTTCGATGATTCCTGAAGTTCCTGCGTCATGTAGTCTGAAGTCAGATCCAGCTTCGTGAACGTCTTTCCTTCCAACAGCGTTGCAAAGAGGTCGTCGGCTTTTGGTAGTGGGAACCAACGGCCATGAGATCGTCCAGCGTCACTTTCACCGCCTCGCACACATCGCCCACAATATCGCTTGTCCCAAAAAACGCCCAGAAAAAGTGGAACTAACTGGAACTAATCACAGCGTTATGGACGCCAGGTTCTACATCACATGTTGCATCCTTTAAAAGGCTGCTGTGCTTCAACCTCGGGAGTTCGGATGTACTCTGGAGGTCTTTGGAGGTGATGTGAACATCTGTGCAAACATCTTGACCATACTGTGAAGAATTAGAATTGAATAGGTGTCTTTGTCGGGACATTCATTCTTTGTGACCAATCGATGGAAAACAGAGAGCTACTGCAATGGGGCCTGTCCTATCTCACCCTCTCTTGATGACCAATTACATGCTGCAGACTCGAGATCACCGAAGGTACGCTCCACATTATGTGCCCAATGTAAGGAGTGACAGACAGATGAGGAGGACCAGACGTTACACCCCCCGCATGCACACGGAGAAGCATTCTTACCTCGACTTGCCCGACACCACCTGCCTTCGGAGACTGCGTTTCCACAAAGAGGTTATCACTGAGGTATGCCAGCTCATAAGGGAAGATCTGCAGCTTGCCAGCACCATCAGTACTGCACTGTCCGTTGAGGTCAAAGTCACCGCGGCACTGTCGTTCTACGCCTCGGGTTCTTTTCAGGCCACAGCTGGCAACATTTGCGTCTGTCTCAGCGTGCCACACATCACTACATTAGACAGGTCACTGAAGACCTGTACACATGCAGGAGGGACTTGATCAGCTTCCCTATGACGAGGGAGGCACAGATTGAGAGGGCTCTAGGATTCTCCAGAATTGCAAACTTCCCCAAGGTGCAGGGAGCAATAGACTATACGCACATCGCGATGCAGGCACCTTTTCAGGATGCAGAGGTTTTCAGGAATCGCAAGAGATTCCACTCCTTGACTGTCCAACTCGTTGTCGACCACCAGCAAATTATACTGCCAGTGAATGCTCAATTTCCGGGCAGTATCCATGATGCTCACATCCTGCGTGAGAGCGCTGTATCTGACTTGTTTAACAATCAGCCACAAGGTCAATGCTTGGTGACAAAGGAAATGGCCTCGCCACCTGGCTGATGACCCCACTGCGTGACACCCATACTGAAGCCGAGAGGCGATACAACGAGAGCCACAAAGCTACTCGCAATATCGTGGAGAAAACTATTGGAGTACTTAAGCAGCACTTTAGATGACTGGACCACTCAGGAGGCGAGCTCCAATACCACCCTGAGCAGGTAGCTCAATTCATGGTGGTGTACTCCATGCTGCACAACTTGGCTATCAGGAGGGGACAAGAATTGCCTGATGAGTCTGACAGTTCACCTCACCAGAGAGAGGAAGAGGAGGATGAGGAGGCGGACGCTGACATCGGCCCAGACAAATGCTGAAGTCATGCCCCCGCCCCCCTGTAGACCGCATGAAAGGGCCTGTGATGGCATGATAGCTGCAAGATCCTTACATCAGGAGCTCATCAATGATCGCTTTGCCTGAAAGAACGTTGATGTTCTTTATAAGGCTGACACACTGCTGGATGTACAGGTCATACATCAATGGTGGACATCACCTTGGTGACAGTTAAAGTTTAAGTTGATTGAAGTTAAGTGTAATTATACCCTTTGATGTTTAAGAAATTACCAGCGTGTAACGGTGCAGCTATCTGAGCCAATGCGCAACAAGGTTTTGTTAAATAAAAAATATTTAAACCGAACATTTGTCTGAAATCATTAGTATTTCTGTAAAAACCAACCCTTCCCACTCCCGCTTCTCCTCTCCACCTCTACCCATTCCCCTTCCCCTCCTGACTCCAAACCGCCTGGCCGAGGAGCTCCTCAGGCGATACTTCATTGAGGGAGGGCGGGGGATGACGGCCGAAATGCTGCTTGGACAGATACTGGAGAGGATGGTCCCGAGGTGGGAACCTGCTCCGAGCCAGAAGCAAGATGTTGCTCCTGGCTCTCATGTGTGGTTGGCAATGGGGGTGCAGCACCTTGGGGTGCAGTGCCGTGCTCCGGGACCACTGGGAGCCCTCTGCCACCAGTGTTCCTGGCTATCACCTCCAGGGCCTCCTCCATCCCTTCCATGTTATATCTTATTTGTTGGACAAAAACTTGGTGCCAACTATGTTCTTGGTGCATAGTAAGCTTTTTGCTGCTGGTGAATCTCCCTTGTGCCTCCCACAACAGCCAAACAAGCACACACCACAGCCACACATGCTTTCAGTCCCTCTCTGCTCCCTCTGCCTCCGTCTTCTCTTCTGTACATGCCATGATGACCCTTGACCTCCTGAATCGCGGGAATCAAGCGTTGCCGTGCCGTTGCTAAGGACGGTGACACTTTATAGCAGAAGGTCATAGAGATTTAACGCTAACGCCCATTTCATATCGCTCGTAGTATTGCCCAATGTCAAAAATGGAGACTAGGTGCTTTGAGAATGGGCGAGAAGCCGGTGATCTGAAAAACGATTTTTACCGCCCACGCCGGAAATAACGCCCATTTTTGGGCGATATGCACAAAAGTATGAAATCTAGCCTATGGACTATGTACAGCAGGCACCTCAAAACATTGGAGAAGTACCACCAGCATTGCCTCCGTAAGATCCTGCAAATCCATTGGCAGGATAGGCACACCAATGTCAGTGTTCCCGCTCAGGCCAACATCCCCAGCATCGAAGCACTGACCACGCTCGACCAGCTCCGTTGGGCGGGCCACATTGTCTGCATGCCTGACACGAGACTCCCAAAACAAGCGCTCGACTCGGAGCTCCGACACAGCAAGCGAGCCCCAGGTGGGCAGAGGAAACATTCAAAGCCTCCTTGAAAAAATGTAACATGCCCACCGACATCTGGGAATCCCTGGCCCAAGACCACTCAAAGTGGAGGAAAAGCACCCGGGAAGGCGCTGAACACCGAGTCTCTTCACCGAGAGCAAGCTGAAGCCAAGCGTTGACAGCGGATGGAACGCGTGGCAAACCAGGCGCCCCACTCACCTGTTCCTTCAACCACCATGTGCCCCACCTGTGATAGGTCCCGCATTGGACTCTTCAGTCACCTGAGAACTCATTTCTAGCGTGGAAGCAAGTCATCCGCGACTCCGATGGTTGATGATGGTACAAGTTTAACATAACTTCACGACTTTTGAATTCTACACGCCGAGAAATAAATCCCAGTGTTTTGACCGAATTTTTAATTGCTTTGCTGGCCAGTGATGTTTTTACTGATTCGTTCACCTGTATCCCCACATCCCTTTGCTCTTCTGCTCCACTCAGTTTGTTATTTCCGAAGGTGTAGGTGATGTTTCTATTTTTCCTACCAAAGTCCATCACCGTGCATTTACCTCTGTTAAAGTTCGTTTGCCACTTAACTAACCAGTCTGTAAGTTTTCTCATGTCTTCGTGTGCCTGACTCGGAGGTGGAGGTGTTCCCATGCGCCTGCTGCCCTCGTCCTTCTCGGTGGTTGAGCTCGCGGTTTTGGGAGGTGCTGCCAAAGAAGCCTTGGCGAGTTGCTGCAGGCCATCCTTTCGATGGTACACACTGCAGCCACGGTGGTGGAGGGATTGCATGCTAATGAATGCCAATTGAGTGGAATGTAATCGACCATATCAGAGAAGAAACGAGAGAGCTGCCCTCAAGAATTGCCTTAAATGTGTCCTCAACATGGGGTCAGTAGTCAGACTGAATGCTAGGAAAGGAAAGGGTTAATGCTAATTTAACCACGAAGGTTTATATCAACAACACATTTCTTGCCAGGGATGGAAGACAAGCCACGAAGACCACAGGCCAGGAGATGGGTCATTAAAGGGGACGTAAAGACGTGCGGCAAACCAGACTCCCCACCCACCCTTTCCTTCAACCACTGTCTGTCCCACCTGTGACAGAGACTGTAATTCCCGTATTGGACTGTTCAGCCACCTGAGAGCTCACTTTTAGAGTGGAAGCAAGTCTTCCTCGATTCCGAGGGACTGCCTATAATGATGAAAGACGTTCTGCCTTGTCTGAAATGAGGCTCTTTGTTTGTAAAGACCTGAAGCGAGGGAGTTAATGAATGACGGCATGTCTCCATGCTGGGGTTTCGCTGATTGCTTTGAAGGTTATCAGAAGTACCGTTGGAGCTGTGTAAGTGATCGACACCACCAGGGAAGAATTCTAACACAAACGTCACTCAGATTGGTCAAGAGATTCGGTGAGGTTTTGTTTTGGAAATTTAGGATATATAAGACCACAGAATCATGCACAGAAGGAGGCCACCATGTGTCTACTGGCTCTGAGTCAGTTGTGGCTCAGTGGGTAGCACTCTCTCCTCTGAGTCAGAAGGGTGCGGGTTCAAGTCCCACTCCAGAGACTTGAACACACAAATCTAGGCTGATACTCCAGTGTAGTGCTGAGGGTGTGCTGCACTGTCAGAGGTGTTGTCTTTCAGATGAGACGTGAAACCAAGTTGGATGTAAAAGATCCCATGGCACCAATTCTTTCTCTTTTTCTCTTTGGAAGAGCTATCCTATTTGTCCCACTCCCCTGCTCTTTCCCCACAGTCCTACAAATGTTTATTTTTCATGTGTTTATCCACTTCCCTTTTGAATGTTACTATTGAATCTGCTTCCACCGCCCTTTCAGGCCGTGCATTCCAGATTTAAAAAATGTTTAAAAATGGCTCCTCATCTCCCCTCTATTTCTTTTGCCACTTATCTGAAATCTGTGTTGTATCATTCTATGATTCTATAACCCGACCTCTTCATTATTTGCATAGTCAATGTTTAAGTTTACGTACTGCTAAATCTGACTCTAAGGTTTATCAACAATTGTGAGTTGGTCTTTGGTTGACTTTGAAGGTCCATTCACTCAGTTTTGAACCCTGGTGGGAGGCTGGTGTAAACACTGATATATCCTGGATTGGGTGATGTAAGGCAGTTCGATGAGCCCAACTTGGGCATCATTCACTCCTTGACGTAGACTGGATGGTAACTGTAGACGGGTCCTCGATGAGTTATGGAGAAGGGGTTGTCAGGATGTCGATCCCAGTATTCTCACGCAGCCGATGACTCAGTGAGTGTGCGGACTCCAATTGACCAGCCTGTGCTCCGTCACTGCAGTAATAATTAAAGTGGTCACAGACCATGGTGAAATATTAGACTGGGCGAAGGGTTCACACCAGAAACCCTATCTTGTCTGCTCTCTCTGAATCAGCTGCTGAGTATTTCCTGTAGTTTTTGTTTTCGTTCCAGATTTTCCAGCAATCACAGTTTGAGCTTCCTGTATAAAAAAAGTGAAGCCCCGATTTTAACTGGGGATGGGCAGGGAGCTTGGGGCCAATGGGGCAAGCGACAAGCTCCCCCTGACTCACTGACGTGAGGCCTGGTCATTTAACCCCCGGGCCTCATTTAAATACCAGGCAAACTGCTGAGCAAAATCACCATCGATGAGTGAGGCGGATAGACAGGACACAGCAGGCATGGCCTTCCCCCAGTTAGAGAGGTGGATTGGCAGGGGGTGGGGGCGATCGTGGTCAGGGGAAGGGAGGGGTGGGGAGCACTCGGGGGCAATCGTGGTTAGGGGAAGGGGAGGGGAGGGGAGCCCTCGGGGGTGATCACCGGTCAGGGGAGGGGAGAGGAGCCCTCTGGGGTGATCGTGGTCAGTGGAAGGGGAGGGGAGCCAAGCCTGAGATAGGGGAGGGGAATCCTGGCTTCCATGGTCAGGGGAGGAGAGGGAAGCCAAGCCTGGGATAGGGGAGGGGAATCCTGGGTTCCATGGTCAGGGGAGGGAAGGGGAGCCAAGCCTGAGATAGGGGAGGGGAATCCTGGGTTCCATGGTCAGGGGAGGAGAGGGAAGCCAAGCCTGGGATAGGAGAGGCCCTGGGGTTCCATGGTCAGTGTGATGTATTTATACTTGGGGTCACCAGACACCAGGGGGCACCCCTGTCGGAGGTCATCGGGCTGTACGCGTGCATGCGCGGTCACTGGTTATATAAGCGCGGGTACCATGTCACGCGGGTTACTTTGGGCGCGAATAAAGTTGGATCAGGTTTACACCTGAGGCAGTTTACAGTAACAAGTCTTTTGAGTCATTACATTCATTACATTTAGTGACGAGGTAACTTAAGAACCTTCGCATGTACAATGGGCATTACTGGAATTCTGGAGAGATTCGCGAATGGCGAGGATGGCGGATTTTATCGACTGCCTGGATCAGTATTTTGTGGCCAACAAAATGGAGGGAGAGTGTAATGACGCGAGTCTGGTTACTGTAAACTCACTCAGGTGCAACCTGATCCATCTTTATTCCACCCCAAGAGTGCCACCTTGACAAAGACACACCGCTTATATACAGGTGACCAAGCACACATGCCACGTGCATATAGCATGATGGACCTCCGACCACGGCGCCCTCTGGTGTCTGATGACCCCCAAGGTGCAGGCTAGAAGGGCTGAATGGCCTGCTCCTGCACCTATTTTCTATGTTTCCTATTTTCTAAGCATTACTACATAAGAGAGCTTGGCGCAGGGCGGTTTTTCTCATCGTTTGTGGTCCAAAAATTTATGGCCTCATGAAGAATCTTCTCTCGCCTTTACATCCAACGGACAAAGAATATGGAGATTTGTGTGCTTTGGCGCATGACCCTCTTAAGCCAAAAGAGGGGATCATCATCTCCCGCTAACGCTTCTACATGCATGTTCATGCTGAGGGCCAGGATGTGTCGGGATTCGTTGCTGACCTGTGGCGTCTTGCTGAGCCGTGTAAGTTTGGGAACGTGTTGGAAGACACGCTGCGAGATTTTTTTGTGATAGGCATCAACCATGATGTGATTCTTTGGAAAGTTATTGGCCGAAGAGAGGCTGGATTTGAGCAAGGCCACTGCGACTGCCCAGGCATGCATGATGACTGATGATAATTTGAGGCGCTGCCGCTCATCACGTTGCTGATGATGATCAGTCCAGTGCTGGCCCAGATACACAAACGAGGAGGAAGTGTATGGTCTGTATTCGTTCTTGGGAAGGAGCCAGCCGATAATCGTTAATGTGAAACTGACTGGTGTGCCTGTATCAATGGAGCTGGACACGGGAGCAAGTCAGTCGATAATGAGCCAAAGGACATTCGACAAGCTGTGGGACACTGAGGTGGTGAAGCCTAAGCTGAGTTCAGTCAATGCCAAGTTGTGTACTTACACTAAGGAACTCATACCGGTGATTGGCAGTGCAGTTGTCAAGGTGTCATATGATGGTGTGGTTCATGATTTACCGTTATGGATCGTCCCAGGTAAGGGTTCAACGCTGTTCGGCAGGAATTGGCTCGAGAAAGTCAAGTGGAATTGGAATGATATCAATGCTTTGTCATCGGTGGATGATACTTCGTGTGCTCAAGTGTTGAAGTTTCTTTCTTTGTTTGAACCGCGCATTGGTAATTTTACTGGAGCCACGGTGAAGATTCACCTGGATTCTGATGCAAGGCCTGTCCATCATAAAGCTCGGTCTGTTCCCTACACGATGAGGGAGAAGGTTGAAATTGAGCTTGACAGATTTCAACGTGAAGAGGTCATATCACTGGTCGAGTTTAACGAATGGGCCAGTCCTACTGTTCCTGTGTTGAGGAGTGATGGCACTGTCAGGATTTGTGGAGACTACAAGGTTACGATTAACCGATTTTTCGAAACAGGATCAGTACACGTTACCGAAGGTTGATGACCTGTTCGCCATGCTAGCTGGTGGAAAGTCGTTCACTAAACTGGATCTGACATCAGCATATATGACACAGGAGCTTGTCGACACTTGGAAGAAACTCACCTGCATTAACACCCATAAAGGACTGTTTGTCTACAACAGCTGTCCTTTTGGAATTCGTTCGGCTGCAGCCATATTTCAGAGGAATATGGAGAGTCTACTGAAGTCCGTTCCTAGAACTGTCATGGTCGCGACACGACTGAACATTTGAACAATCTTGAAGTCCTACATCGTCTGGACAAAATGGGACTCAGGCTGAAACGTTCGAAGTGCGTCTTCATGGCACCTGAAGTTGAATTCCTGGGGAGGAAGATTGCTGCTGATGGCATCAGGCCTACTAATTCGAAAACCAAAGCCATCAAAAATGCACCCAGGCCTCAATGTGATGAAGCTGCATTCATTCCTTGGGCTACTCAACTACTTTGGTAATTTCTTACCCAGATTGAGCAATTTGTTGGAGCCACTGCACGTGCTACTCAGAAAAGATGACAACTGGGTCTGGGGTGTGTCTCAATATAGAGCCTTTTGAGAAAGCTAAGAATCTGCTCTGTTCAAACAAGTTGCTTGTTCATTATGATCCGTGTAAGCATCTTGTATTGGCCTGTGATGCTTCATCATATGGGGTTGGCTGTGTACTCCAACAAGCAAATGAGTCGGGTAAACTACAACCTGTTGCGTATGCTTCGAGAGGTTTGTCAAAGGCGGAAAGAACTTACAGCATGGTAGAAAAAGAAGCTTTGGCCTGTGTGTATGGGGTCAAAAAGATACATCAGAACCTGTTTGGTCTTCGCTTTGAACTCGAAACGGATCACAAGCCACTCATTTCATTGTTTTCGGAAAACAAAGGTATTAATGCCAATGCATCGTCCCGTATCCAGAGGTGGGCGTTGACATTGTCTGCCTATGATCATGTTGTTTGTCAGAGACCTGGCACTGAGAATTGTGCCGATGCACTGAGTCGTCTGCCATTGCCCATACCTGAGGTGGAGACGCCACAACCTGCAGGTCTACTGTTTGTAATGGAGGCTTTTGAGAGTGAAGGAACTCCTGTCACTGCTCAACAAGTTAGGATCTGGACCAGCCATGACTCCATTTTATCGGTTGTGAAACATTGTGTCCTCAGTGGTGATTGGTCTGCAATACCCATGGAGATGTGTGATGAGACCAAACCTTACAACCGTCGCAAAGATGAACTGTCCATTCAGTCAGATTGTTTACTGTGGAGTAATCGTGTGGTTATGCCTAAGAAAGGTAGAGAAAAATTTGTACGTGAACTACATAGCACTTATCCTGCTATTGTCATGATGAAAGCCATTGCTAGGGCTCATGTTTGGTGGCCTGGAATTGACTCTGTTCTGGAATCATGTGTGCATCAGTACAATACTTGCATGGTGCTAAGTAAAGCACCAGCGGAATCTCCGCTGAGTCTTTGGTCGTGGCCATCTAAACCATGGTCAATTTTGCAGGCCCTTTCCTGGGAAAGATGTTTTTTGTTGTGGATGAATATTCAAAGTGGATAGAGTGTATTATTATGTCTACAGCTACTATTGAGAGCCTTCATGTCATGTTTGCTATTCATGGTTTGCCGGACATTGCTGTGAGCGACAACGGATCTTGCTTCACAAGTCTGGAGTTTCAAGCGTTCATGAAACTCAATAGTATTAAACATATGAGGTCAGCCCCATTCAAACCTGCTTCTAATGGTCAAGCAGAGCGTGCTGTTCAAACGATCAAGCAGAGTATGAAACGTGTAACTCAGGGTTCACTGCAGACTCGCTTGTCCTGTATACTGCTCAGTTACAGGACCAGACCTCATACACTTATTGGGGTCTCCCCTGCTGAACTACTGATGAAGAGAAGTCTCAAGACCAAGCTCTCTTGTTCATCCCGTTTTGAATGATCGTGTTGAAAACAGACGTCAAAGTCAGCAAGGGTATCATGATCGTGCTGCTGTGTCATGTGACATCTCTGTCAACGATCCAGTTTATGCACTGAACTATGGTCAAGGTCCAAAGTTTGGACGCCGGTACTGTCACAGCCAAGGAGGGTAACAGAGTGTTCATTGTTGTGCTCAAGAATGGGCAAACATGCAGGAAACATGTTGATCAGATAAAACTGCGGCACACGGATGAACTGGAACTGTTTGAGGAAGATGCAGTCAGTGACCAACCGACCAATGTTCATTCATCAGAGGACTTTGCTGTTATTATTGAAATTGGACCTCCAGTCCCTGATGTGGTCATTACCACTCCCATCAAACCGATTACTCAGCCTTCAGTCACAACTGACTCAGAACTTTCACCGAGAACTGAAGTTGAACTGGGAGGATCAACTCGTGAGCGGAAAATCCCAGACAGTCTTAATTTGTAAAGAGACTGATATTAAGATCTTGAAAGGGGATGTTATGTATTTATGCTTGGGGCCACCAGACACCAGGGGGCGCCACTGTCGGAGGTCATCGGGCTGTACGCGCGCGTGCGCGGTCACTGGTATGTAAGAGCGGGTACCATGTCACGCGGGTTACTTTGGGCGCAAATAAAGTTGGATCAGGTTTACACCTGAGGCAGTTTACAGTAACAAGTCTTGTGAGTCATTACATTCATTACAGTCAGGGGAAGGGGAGGCCCTGGGTTCCTTGTGCCTGGATTGGCCTGCTGCCCCTCCTAGCCCATGAGGAAACCTTTAGAAAAATAAAACCTGTAGGCCTTCTTGGCCTTCCTGGGCCAATCGCTCCTTGGCACTAGGTTTCTCTGACAATGCCGACTCAAGGCAGCGACCTGGAGACATCGCATTAAAACGGTGTGGAGGGGGATCTGATTGACATCAGACCCTGAGGTCTGAATCTCCAGGAGATTCTCACCTGCCTGGGGTGAGCAGCCTCTCACACACATTGACCAAAACACGGCAGTTAAAATGGGGTGGAGATGGTGAGCGACACACTGCGGGGTCTTAACACCCCCCCCCCTCCCCTACCCCTGGCCATGTACATGCCCCCTTCTCACTGGGAGCACAGCGGGTGCTCAAACCAAGCTGATAGACTTGTCTTGAAAAGAAACAACAGGTCTGCGATTTGTCACATTGCTATGAAAGCACAGGGTGAGTCAACACGGCAACACAATATGTTCCAGTGGGCTGAGTTACTTCTCCTTTAATGGCCCGGGGAAGGTTCAGATCTGGGCCAGACAGCACATCCTTCCCCGCGTTCTATGTCCTCCACTCTTTGTGGTGAGCACATTTCTGGGAGGTATGTGAGACTGTGCTGGGGTGAGGGACGGTGGCGCCCGCTGACAGACACATCAATGATAAATAAAACCCCTGACGTGCTCTGGTGGAATGTGTCTGTGACAGGCTGATGTGGAAACATTCTGTCTGCTTACTCTGCACAAGGCTCCCTGGCAGATCCGTTTGTTCGATGTTTACTTGACCTGTCAGTGGAACGGGATCAGAATGCATTCAGAAGCTTCTCTCATCCCATGACGTATTCCATTGCTTCTTAACTCCTTCCTTGCCTTCCCTCCTTCACTCCATTCCCCATGCTGTGGCTCCAGGTTTGCGGGTTCAGCCAATGTCTGCCTTTATTGTCCAAGAGGCCAAGCATCATGTGAGCCAGGAGGGTGGGGGGAGCAGGGGCGGGGTTGTCAGTGGTCACTTCTCATCATCATCATAGGAAGTCCCTCGGAATCGAGGAAGACTTGCTTCCATTCTAAAAATGAGTCCTTAGGTGGCTGAACAGTCCAATCCGAGAACCACAGTCCCTGTCACAGGTGGGACAGATAGTCGTTAGGGGTAAGGGAGGGTGGGACAGGTTTGCCGCACGCTCTTTCCGCTGCCTGTGCTGGATTTCTGCATGCTCTCGGTGATGAGACTCGAGGTGCTCAGTGCCCTCCCTGATGCACTGCCTCTACGTAGGGCAATCTTTGGCCAGGGACTCCCAGGTGTCAGTGGGAATGTTGCACTTTATCAGGGAGGCTTTGAGGGTGTCCTTGTAATGTTTCCTCTGCCCACCTTTGGCTTGTTTGCTGTGAAGGAGTTTTGAGTAGAGCGCTTGCTTTGGGAGTCTCGTGTCTGGCATGCGGACAATGTGGCCTGCTCAGCGGATCTGATTAAGAAAGCAATAAAGAAAAGAAAGGAAAGATAGATTACGAAAGTAAACTTGCGCAAAACATAAAAACAGATAGTAAAAGCTTTTACAGATATATAAAACGGAAAAGAGTGACTAAAGTAAATGTTGGTCCCTTAGAAGATGAGAAAGGGAATTTAATAATGGGAAATGTGGAAATGGCTGAGACCTTAAACAATTATTTTGCTTCGGTCTTCACAGTGGAAGACACAAAAACCATGCCAAAAATTGCTGGTCACGGGAATGTGGGAAGGGAGGACCTTGAGACAATCACTATCACTAGAGGGGTAGTGCTGGACAGGCTAATGGGACTCAAGGTAGACAAGTCCCCTGGTCCTGATGAAATGCATCCCAGGGTATTAAAAGAGATGGCGGAAGTTATAGCAGATGCATTCGTTATAATCTACCAAAATTCTCTGGACTCTGGGGAGGTACCAGCGGATTGGAAAGCAGCGAATGTAACGCCTCTGTTTAAAAAAGGGGGCAGAAAAAGGCAGGTAACTATAGGCCGGTTAGTTTAACATCTGTAGTGGGGAAAATGCTTGCGGGACATCTAGATAGGAATAGTGCAATCAAGCAGATGCAACATGGATTCATGAAGGGGAAATCATGTTTAACTAATTTACTGGAATTCTTTGAGGATATAACGAGCATGGTGGATAGAGGTGTACCGATGGATGTGGTGTATTTAGATTTTCAAAAGGCATTCGATAAGGTGCCACACAAAATGTTACTGCAGAAGTTAAAGGTACGAGGAGTCAGAGGAAATGTATTAGCATGGATAGAGAATTGGCTGGCTAACAGAAAGCAGAGAGTCGGGATAAATGGGTCCTTTTCAGGTTGGAAATCGGTGGTTAGTGGTGTGCCACAGGGATCGGTGCTGGGACCACAACTGTTTACAATATATATAGATGACCTGGAAGAGGGGACAGAGTGTAGTGTAACAAAATTTGCAGATGACACAAAGATTAGTGGGAATGTGGGTTGTGTAGAGGACACAGAGAGGCTGCAAAGAGATTTAGATAGGTTAAGCGAATGGGCTAAGGTTTGGCAGATGGAATACAATGTCTGAAAGTGTGAGGTCATCCACCTTGGGAAAAAAAACAGTAAAAGGGAATATTATTTGAATGGGGAGAAATTACAACATGCTGAGTTGCAGAGAGACCTGGGGGTCCTTGTGCATGAATCCCCAAAAAGTTAGTTTGCAGGTACAGCAGGTAATCAGGAAGGTGAATGGAATGTTGGCCTTCATTGCGAGAGGGATGGAGTACAAAAGCAGGGAGGTCCTGCTGCAACTGTATAGGGTATTGGTGAGGCCGCACCTGGAGTACTGCATGCAATTTTGGTCACCTTACTTAAGGAAGGATATACTGGCTTTGGAGGGGGTACAGAGACGATTCACTAGGCTGATTCCAGAGATGAGGGGGTTACCTTATGATGATAGATTGAGTAGACTGTGTCTTTACTCGTTGGAGTTCAGATGGATGAGGGGTGATCTTATAGAAACATTTAAAATAATGAAAGGGATAGACAAGATAGAGGCAGAGAGATTGTTTCCACTGGTCGGGGAGGCTAGAACTAGGGGGCACAGCCTCAAAATACGGGGGAGCCAATTTAAAACCGAGTTAAGAAGGAATTTCTTCTCCCAGAGGGTTGTGAATCTGTGGAATTCTCTGCCCAAGGAAGCAGTTGAGGCTAGCTCATTGAATGTATTCAAGTCACGGATAGATTTTTAACCAAGAAGGGAATTAAGGGTTATGGGGAGCGGGCGGGTAAGTGGAGCTGAGTCCACGGCCAGATCAGCCATGATCTTGTTGAATGGCGGAGCAGGCTCGAGGGGCTAGATGGCCTACTCCTGTTCCTAATTCTTATGTTCTTATGTGTGGGCAGTACTTCAATGCTGGAGATGGTCACTTCTACTCTGGGGGGCTTCACAGCGGGGCAGCAGGGTGTGTTCACCTGACATGCACACTTTCCAGCAGGCCGTCCCATTCCAAGCAGAAGCCTTGCATTATCTTTCTCCTCCATTGTTCAGGGGCACTGAAGTCAATATAGCACCTCAACAACAAGGAGTGCAGGCACAAGAAGTTGTTCACAACCTTGGTCCAGACCCCGTCTGGAGTCCTGTGTTCGATTCTGTGCAGCGAATCTCAGGATGGATATATTGACTGTCGAACGCAGACTCACCTCAATCACACCGGGGTTAAGAGTTAAATTATGAAGGCAGGTTGCATACACTTTGTCATGTATGTAGATTAAGTATACTAACTGTATAGTCACAAAGTGTGCCACCAGAGGGCACTGCGGTGGGAGACCTGAGGGTCACCTGCATAGGTGTGCAGGGCCCAGTATAAAAGGCTGCCCACTATGCTTGTGCCTCACTCTGGAGTTACAATAAATGGGTCTAAGGTCACAACAGCTCAAGTACAATACTAGACCTCGTGGAGCCATTCATAAGAGTATTAAAGATGTAACACACTTGGCTTGTATTCATAGAAACATAGAAACATAGAAAATAGGTGCAGGAGCAGGCCATTCGGCCCTTCTAGCCTGCACCGCCATTCAATGAGTTCATGGCTGAACATGCAATTTCAGTACCCCATTCCTGCTTTCTCACCATACCCCTTGATCCCCCTAGTAGTAAGGACTTCATCTAACTCCTTTTTGAATATATTTAGTGAATTGGCCTCAACAACTTTCTGTGGTAGAGAATTCCACAGGTTCACCACTCTCTGGGTGAAGAAATTCCTCCTCATCTCGGTCCTAAATGGCTTCCCCCTTATCCTTAGACTGTGTCCCCTGGTTCTGGACTTCCCCAACATTGGGAACATTCTTCCTGCATCTAACCTGTCTAACCCCATCAGAATTTTAAACGTTTCTATGAGGTCCCCTCTCATTCTTCTGAACTCCAGTGAATACAAGTCCAGTTGATCCAGTCTTTCTTGATGGGTCAGTCCCGCCATCCCGGGAATCAGTCTGGTGAACCTTCGCTGCACTCCCTCAATAGCAAGAATGTCCTTCCTCAGGTTAGGAGACCAAAACTGTACACAATACTCCAGGTGTGGCCTCACCAAGGCCCTGTACAATTGTAGCAACACCTCCCTGCCCCTGTACTCAAATCCCCTCGCTATGAAGGCCAACATGCCATTTGCTTTCTTAACCGCCTGCTGTACCTGCATGCCAACCTTCAATGACTGATGTACCATGACGCCCAGGTCTCTTTGCACCTCCCCTTTTCCTAATCTGTCACCATTCAGATAATAGTCTGTCTCTCTGTTTTTACCACCAAAGTGGATAACCTCACATTTATCCACATTATACTTCATCTGCCATGCATTTGCCCACTCACCATTCCCTCGAGTATCGGAGATTGAGGGGTGATCTGATCACGGTTTTTTAAATGATTCAGTGATTTGATAGGATAGATACAGAGAAACTATTTTTGCTGGTGGGGAATCCAAACCAAGGGGCATGATTTTAAAGTTAGAGCGAAGTTATTCAGGAGGGAAATCAGGAAGCAACTTTTCACACAAAAGGTTGCTAATTCTGGAACACTCTCTCCCAAAGGGCTATGGATGCTGGGACAATTGAAGTTGTCAAGACTAAGATAGATAGATTTTTGTTAGATAAGGGTGTCAAGGGATATGGAGAGAAGACGGGTAAATGAACTTGAGGTACAAATCAGCCATGATCTAATTTAATGGCGAAACAGGCTTGAAGGTCTGAATGGCCACCTCCTGTTCCTATGTTCCTTTGTAACTTGCATTGATATAGCGCCTTTAATCTAGAAAATGTCCCAGGGTGCTTCAGAAAAATGGATTCTGAGCCAAAGAGAAGATATCGGGACAGGCGATCAATAAGTTGGTCAGAGGTGAGATTTAAGAATGGTCTTAAAGGAGAAGAGGGAAATGGAGAGGCAGAGGAGTTTAAGGAAGGACATCCAGAGCTTGGGGCCTCGCTGTCTGCCAATGGTGGAGGCAAATAGAACCTCACAAAAGGCCAGAGGGTTCAGAGTTCAGTGATGGGGGTAGAGCTGCAGGTGGTAACAGAGGCTTCAACACAAGGATGGGAATTTTAAATTTGAAGCTGTGGGGATCGGGAGCTAATGTAGATCAGCAAAGACAGGAGTGATGGGTGAGCAGGACTTGATGTGAGTTTGGATAGGAGCAGCTGAGTCTCGAATCAGCTGATGTTTATGAGGGTGGCGGATGGGAGGCCGGCCAGGAGAGTGTTGGGACAGTCAAGTCCGGAGGTGACAATAGCAGGAATGAGGGTTTCAGCAGCAGATGGCCTGAGATAAGGGGAGTTACGGGCAAGATTAGAGAGATGGATGCAGGAGGTCTTTGCGATGTGGTGGATATGGGTTCGGAAGCTGAGCTCTGGGTTGAATGGAACGCTGAGGTTGTGAACAGTCTGGTTCAGCCCCAGGCAGTGGGTGGGGAGGGGGAGGGTATTGTTGGGCACGAGTAGAAATTTGTGGCAGAGCTTGAAGGTGATTCCTTCAATCTTCCTGGTTTGGTTGAAGCAAATTGCAGCACCTCTGAGACTGGATGTTGGACAAGCAGTGTGACAACACACAGGCAATGGAGGGATCGAGAAGGGTGGTGGACAGGTAGTGCTGGGTGTCAACAACATACCCGTGGAAGCTAGCCCACATGTCTGTGGACGATGTCGCCAAGGGGCAGCAAGTAGATGGGAAATAGGAGGGGACCAAGGATAGGTCCTTGGGGAACTCCTGCAGTAACAGCGCGCAGTGGGCAGGGAAGAGAAACCATTGCAGAAGATTCTTTTGCTATGACTGGATAGGTAGGAGGTTGGCCAGGCAAGGGCAGTCCCACCCAGCTGGACGACGGTGGAGAGGCGTTGAAGGAGGAAGGTGTGGTCACCCATGTTTAAGGTTGCAGAGCGATCGAGGAGGGATAATGCACCATGGTCACAGTCAAGGAGGATGTCATTTATGGCTATTTCTGTGCTGTGGCATGGTGCAAACTTAATTCCACGTCACAAATGACATCCTGTGTGACTATGATCGTGGTAAATGATCCCTCGTCAATCTTCTCGACCTGTCTGCAGCCTTGGACACGGTTGACCACTCCATCCTCCTCCAATGCCTATCCTCCGCCGTCCAGCTGGGTGGGACTACACTCGCCTGGTTTTATCCGGTCGTAGTCAGAGAATCACCTGCAACGGCCTCTTTGCCCACTCCCGATCGTTACCTCTGGTGTTACCTCAAGTCGTTGGAGAAATACTGTTGTGTATGTATAATACAAGTATACTCCCTGTACACTCAATATACAGTTACATAAGACTACTGGATGTACCTTCACACTGGAGACACTATGCCTGTACCACCAGAGGGTGCAACTGGTGGAGACCTAGGGGTCACCTGTACACGACGGGTAACCAGGTATAAAAGGGAGCTCACAATGGTGTACCCTCACTCAGGAGCTGTAATCGAATCATAGAAAATAGGTGCAGGAGTAGGCCAATCGGCCCTTCGAGCCTGCACTGCCATTCAATAAGATCATGGCTGATCATTCCCTCAGTACCCCTTTCCTGCTTTCTCTCCATACCGCTTGATCCCCTTAGCCGTAAGGGCCATATCTAACTCCCTCTTGAATATATCCAATGAACTGGCATCAACAACTCTCTGCAGCAGGGAATTCCACAGGTTAACAATTTTCTGAGTGAAGAAGTTTCTCCTCATCTCAGTCCTAAATAGCCTACCCCTTATCCTAAGACCGTGTCCCCTGGTTCTGGACTTCCCCAACATAGGGAACATTCTTCCCGCATCTAACCTGTCCCGTCCTATCAGAATCTTAAATGTTTCTATGAGATCCCCTCTCATCCTTCTAAACGCCAATGTAAAAAGGCCCAGTTGATCCAGTCTCTCCTCATATGTCAGTCCAGCCATCTCGGGAATCAGTCTGGTGAACCTTCGCTGCACTCCCTCAATAGCAAGAACATCCTTCCTCAGATTAGGAGACCAAAACTGAACACAATATTCCAGGTGAGGCCTCACCAAGGCCCTGTACAATTGCAATAAGACCTCCCTGCTCCTATACTCAAATCCCCTAGCTATGAAGGCCAACATATCATTTGCCTTCTTCACCGCCTGCTGTACCTGTATGCCAACTTTCAATGACTGATGAACCGTGACACCCAGGTCTCGTTGCACCTCCCCTTTTCCTAATCTGCCACCATTCAGATAATATTCTGTCTTTGCGTTTTTGCTCCCAAAGTGGATAACCTCACATTTATCCACATTATACTGCATCTGCCATGCATTTGCCCACTCACCTAACCTGTCCATGTCACCCTGCAGCCTCTTAGCGTCCCCCTCACAGCTCACACTGCCACTCAGTTTAATGTCATCTGCAAACTTGGAGATATTACACTCAATTCCTTCATCTAAATCATTGATGTATATTCTAAAGAGCTGGGGTCCCAGCACTGAGCCCTGCGGCACTCCACTAGTCACTGCCTGCCATTCTGAAAAGGACCCGTTTATCCCGACTCTCTGCTTCCTGTCTGCCAACCAGTTCTCTATCCACGTAAGTATATTACCCCCAATACCATGAGCTTTGATTTTGCACACCAATCTCTTGTGTGGGACCTTGTCAAAAGCCTTTTGAAAGTCCAAATACACCACATCCACTGGTTCTCCCTTGTCCACTCTACTAGTTACATCCTCACAAAATTCCAGAAGATTTGTCAAGCATGATTTCCCCTTCATCAATCCATGCTGACTTGGACTGATCCTGTCACTGCATTCCAAATGTGCTGCTATTTCATCCTTAATAATTGATTCCAACATTTTCCCCACCACTGATGTCAGGCTAACCGGTCTATAATTACCCGCTTACTCTCTCCCTCCCTTTTTAAAAAGTGTTGTTACATTAGCTACCCTCCAGTCCATAGGAACTGATCCAGAGTTGATAGACTGTTGGAAAATGATCACCAATGCATCCACTATTTCTTAGTCTGCATCCCAGAGTACTTATCAGGCCCCGGGGATTTATCGGCCTTCAATCCCATCAATTTCCCTAACACAATTTCCCACCTGATAAGGATATCCTTCAGTTCCTCCTTCTCACTAGACCCTCGGTCGCCTAGTACTTCCGGAAGGTTATTTGTGTCTTCCTTCGTGAAGACAGAAGCAAAGTATTTGTTCAATTGGTCTGCCATTTCTTTGTTCCCCGTTATAAATTCACCTTAATCCGACTGCAAGGGACCTATGTTTGTCTTCACTAATCTTTTTCTCTTCACCTATCTAAAGAAGATTTTGCAGTCAGTTTTTATGTTCCCGGCAAGCTTCTTCTCGTACTCTATTTTCCCCCTCTTAATTCAACCTTTTGTCCTCCTCTGCTGAATTCTAAATTTCTCCCAGTCCTCAGGTTTGTTGCTTTTTCTGGCCAATTTATATGCCTCTTCCTTGGATTTAACACTATCCTTAATTTCCTTTGTTAGCCACAGTTGAGCCACCTTCCCCGTTTTATTTTTACTCCAGACAGGGATTTACAACTGTTGAAGTTCTTCCATGTGATCTTTAAATGTTTGCCATTGCCTATCCACCGTCAACCCTTTAAGTATCATTTGCCAGTCTATTCTAGCCAATTCGCGCCTCAAACCATCTAAGTTACCTTTCCTTAAGTTCAGGACCTTAGTTTCTGAATTAACTGTGTCACTCTCCATCTTAATAAAAGATTTCTACCATGTTATGGTCACTCTTCCCCAAGGGGCCTCGCACAACAAGATTGCTAATTAGTCCTTTCTCATTACACATCATCCAGTCTAGGATGGCCAGCTCCCTAGTTGGTTCCTCGACATATTGGTCTAGAAAACCATCCGTAATACACTCCAGGAAATCCTCCTCCCACCGCATTGCTACCAGTTTGGTTAGCCCAATCAATATGTAGATTAAAGTTACCCATGATAACTGCTGTACCTTTATTGCATGCCTTAATTTCTTGTTTGATGCTGTCCCCAACATCACTACTACTGTTTGGAGGTCTGTACACAACTCCCACTAGTGTTTTCTGCCCTTTGGTATTCCATAGCTCCACCCATACCGATTCCACATCATCCAAGCTAATGTCCTTTCTTACTATTGCATTAATTTCCTCTTTAACCAGCAATGCCACTCCTCCTCCTTTTCCTTTCTGTCTAGCCTTCCTAAATGTTGAATACCCCTGGATGTTGAGTTCCCAACCTTGGTCACCCTGGAGCCATGTCTCCGTGATGCCAATTACATCATATCCGTTAACTGCTGTCTGCGCAGTTAATTCGTCCACCTTAATCCGAATAAATGGACTAAGGTCACCACAGTTCAAGTACAATACCTTACCTCGTGGAATCATTACTAGAGTGCTTACAAACACAATAACTAGCGACAAGATTATGAATTTCCACGCGAAAATGGCTAACCTTGGCACGTTTCAACAATTTGTCGATGGGAAAGATTGGGAGGCATTTGTGGAAAGGTTCGAACACTTTTTCATTGTGAACGACCTGGCGGAAGACACACCGAACTCGCTGGCTAATAAACGCAGAGCTATCCTGCGTTTGTGGGCCCACTGTCTATGACCTCGTCAGGGACTTGCTAGCCCCAGCGAAGACAATGACCAAAACATATGCAGAGCTTGTAATGATGAAACAGGGACAGCTCAAACCTAAAGAGAGCATCCTCACAGCCAGACACCGGTTCTACACCCACCAGCGGCCCGGTATCCAAGAAATCGCAAAATATGCTGCAGACCTCAGATGATTGGCTGCACAGTGTGATTTTGGCGACCACCTCCCCTGAGGGACATTTTCGTCATTGGAATCGGCCATGAGGGCCTTCTCCACAAACTGCTCTCTGCGGACACCACGGTCACCCTGCAGAAGACAATTAACGTGAACCAGGCGTTCATGGTCTCGGCCTGCGATTCCAAGTGGATGTCTCATCCCCAGGACTCTAACCCGGCAAGTACTGTGAACCGACTGGCTCCTTTTAGAGGCAAGGCTGCTGCTAGCAGTTCTCTCAGGGTAGAGAGAAGAGAACCCCGAGTCCCGCAACCCTGAGTCCGCCACATGGGGCCAACTGGCCAACCCCATGCTGGCACTGTGGAGGAAATCACAGGGCCCACCAGTGCCGCTACAAAGACTATACTTGCAAAGGCTGTAACACGAAGGGCCACCTCCAGCGAATGTGCAAGAGAAATTGTACTCACCGAGTCGATGAAGAATTGGCCGATCATCTGGACTCCAACGACGATGAAGCAGCTCAGCCCCACGATGAGGTGTACGGAGTGTTTACCTGAACCACCGAGAGTTCCCCGTCGAAATCAACGATGTTCCAGTCACGATGGAGGTGGACACAGGGGCGAGCCAATTACTGATCAATCAGGCGGCCTTTGAGAAACATAGAAACATAGAAACATAGAAAATAGGTGCAGGAGTAGGCCATTCGGCCCTTCTAGCCTGCACCGCCATTCAATGAGTTCATGGCTGAACATGCAACTTCAGTACCCCATTCCTGCTTTCTCGCCATAACCCTTGATTCCCCTAGTAGTAAGGACTTCATCTAACTCATTTTTGAATATATTTAGTGAATTGGCCTCAACAACTTTCTGTGGTAGAGAATTCCACAGGTTCACCACTCTCTGGGTGAAGAAATTCCTCCTCATCTCGGTCCTAAATGGCTTACCCCTTATCCTTAGACTGTGTCCCCTGGTTCTGGACTTCCCCAACATTGGGAACATTCTTCCTGCATCTAACCTGTCTAAACCCGTCAGAATTTTAAACGTTTCTATGAGGTCCCCTCTCATTCTTCTGAACTCCAGTGAATACAAGCCCAGTTGATCCAGTCTTTCTTGATAGGTCAGTTCTGCCATCCCGGGAATCAGTCTGGTGAACCTTCGCTGCACTCCCTCAATAGCAAGAATGTCCTTCCTCAGGTTAGGAGACCAAAACTGTACACAATACTCCAGGTGTGGCCTCACCAAGGCCCTGTACAACTGTAGCAACACCTCCCTGCCCCTGTACTCAAATCCCCTCGCTATGAAGGCCAACATGCCATTTGCTTTCTTAACCGCCTGCTGTACCTGCATGCCAACCTTCAATGACTGATGTACCATGACACCCAGGTCTCGTTGCACCTCCCCTTTTCCTAATCTGTCACCATTCAGATAATAGTCTGTCTCTCTGTTTTTACCACCAAAGTGGATAACCTCACATTTATCCACATTATACTTTATCTGCCATGCATTTGCCCACTCACCTAACCTATCCAAGTCGCTCTGCAGCCTCATAGCATCCTCCTCGCAGCTCACACTGCCACCCAACTTAGTGTCATCCGCAAATTTGGAGATACTACATTTAATCCCCTCGTCTAAATTATTAATATACAGTGTAAATAGCTGGGGCCCCAGCACAGAACCTTGCGGTACCCCACTAGTCACTGCCTGCCATTCTGAAAAGTCCCCATTTACTCCTACTCTTTGCTTCCTGTCTGACAACCAGTTCTCAATCCATGTCAGCACACTACCCCCAATCCCATATGCTTTAACTTTGCACATTAATCTCTTGTGTGGGACCTTGTCGAAAGCCTTCTGAAAGTCCAAATATACCACATCAACTGGTTCTCCCTTATCCACTCTACTGGAAACATCCTCAAAAAATTCCAGAAGATTTGTCAAGCATGATTTCCCTTTCACAAATCCATGCTGACTTGGATCTATCATATCACCTCTTTCCAAATCTACTGCTATGACATCCTTAATAATTGATTCCATCATTTTACCCACTACCGATGTCAGGCTGACCGGTCTATAATTCCCTGCTTTCTCTCTCCCTCCTTTTTTAAAAAGTGGGGTTACATTGGCTACCCTCCACTCCATAGGAACTGATCCAGAGTCAATGGAATGTTGGAAAATGACTGTCAATGCATCCACTATTTCCAAGGCCACCTCCTTAAGTACTCTGGGATGCAGTCCATCAGGCCCTGGGGATTTATCGGCCTTCAATCCCATCAATTTCCCCAACACAATTTCCCGACTAATAAGGATTTCCCTCAGTTCCTCCTCCTTACTAGATCCTCCGACCCCTTTTATTTCCGGAAGGTTGTTTGTGTCCTCTTTCGTGAATACCGAACCAAAGTACTTGTTCAATTGGTCCGCCATTTCTTTGTTCCCCGTTATAACTTCCCCTGATTCTGACTGCAGGGGACCTACGTTTGCCTTTACTAACCTTTTTCTCTTTACATATCTATAGAAACATTTGCAATCCGCCTTAATGTTCCCTGCAAGCTTCTTCTCGTACTCCATTTTCCCTGCCCTAATCAAACCCTTTGTCCTCCTCTGCTGAGTTCTAAATTTCTCCCAGTCCCCGGGTTCGCTGCTATTTCTGGCCAATTTGTATGCCACTTCCTTGGCTTTAATACTATCCCTGATTTCCCTTGATAGCCATGGTTGAGCCACCTTCCCTTTTTTATTTTTACGCCAGATAGGAATGCGGTCTCTAAATGTCTGCCATTGCCCATCCACAGTCAACCCCTTCAGTATCATTCGCCAATCTATCCTAGCCAATTCACGCCTCATACCTTCAAAGTTACCCTTCTTTAAGTTCTGGACCATGGTCTCTGAATTAACTGTTTCATTCTCCATCCTAATGCAGAATTCCACCATATTATGGTCACTCTTCCCCAAGGGGTCTCGCACAATGAGATTGCTAATTAATCCTCTCTCATTACACAACACCCAGTCTAAGATGGCCTCCCCCCTAGTTGGTTCCTCGACATATTGGTCTAAAAAAACATCCCTTATGCACTCCAGGAAATCCTCCTCCACCGTATTGCTTCCAGTTTGGTTAACCCAATCTATGTGCATATTAAAGTCACCCATTATAACTGCTGCACCTTTATTGCATGCACCCCTAATTTCCTGTTTGATGCCCTCCCCAACATCACTACTACTGTTTGGAGGTCTGTACACAACTCCCACTAACGTTTTTTGCCCTTTGGTATTCTGCAGCTCTACCCATATAGATTCCACATCATCCAAGCTAATGTCCTTCCTAACTATTGCATTAATTTCCTCCTTAACCAGCAATGCTACCCCACCTCCTTTTCCTTTTATTCTATCTTTCCTGAATGTTGAATACCCCTGGATGTTGAATTCCCAGCCCTGATCATCCTGGAGCCACGTCTCCGTAATCCCAATCACATCATATTTGTTAACATCTATTTGCACAGTTAATTCATCCACCTTATTGCGAATACTCCTTGCATTAAGACACAAAGCCTTCAGACTTGTTTTTTTAACACCCTTTGTCCTTTTAGAATTTTGCTGTACAGTGGCCCTTTTTGTTCTTTGCCTTGGGTTTCTCTGCCCTCCACTTTTCCTCATCTCCTTTCTGTCTTTTGCTTTTGCCTCCTTTTTGTTTCCCTCTGTCTCCGTGCATTGGTTCCCATCCCCCTGCCATATTAGTTTAAATCCTCCCCAACAGCACTAGCAAACACTCCCCCTAGGACATTGGGGGAGAAACTTTGGGACAATCCAATCGAACGACCTAAAATGATCCCGATCCAAGTGAAGCTGCTCACCTACACAAACGACACCATCCCAGTTGTTGGCAGCGTGGATGTCCAGGTGTCCCATGACGGCGCGATGCACAAGTTACCTTTGTGGATTGTTGCTGGTGATGGTCCAATGCTGCTTGAAGAAGATGGATGAAAAAAATCCGTTGGAGCTGGGAAAACCTCCAGCCTCCGGCGATCGACGTCCTACGCGGCCCCGAATTTGGATCGAGCACAACACCTGAGAAACCAACCACTCAACACGACTGCGTGGAGACGACACAGACCGTTCCACACAACGGCGAGATGATCCAGCCGAAACGACCCGACTTCATCTTCCAGGCTCCAGTGGCAGGACTCCGGAGGAAGAGAATCGCCCCAGAATGCAACTTCCCTGCTTCCGTGGCAGAACCTGGGGAAAAAAGGATCACCGCAGCCCACCTCGTGGAGAGAAAGAAGATGACGCCCGCACCACGAGGTGAAGTGCCTGAAGTAAAGATGGTGGCAGCCCGACCACGAGGGGCAGCGTTGAGGGAGCAACACGTGATGCCGAGCAGCGAACCGGATTGGGGTAAAGATTGCAAAGCCCTCTTAAAGGAGACCGGCAACCCATCACAATTAAAGGGACAGTTCCACTCTTTATACAGCGATGCCGGTGATACACATGTAAGTGATGTAATTGACAAATGCAAGTATGTAAATGTAACTAACCATGTTAAGTCAGGTGATTGCGGCCGGAACCAATGTATTATGACAGTAAATGAAGTAATGATGTGTGATGCCGGGTTCTACATGTACGCCAACAAAACCAAGGACATCTTCCCGTCGGAAGTACCCAGGTCCAGTGGGCTACCTGATCATGTAGCCTGCGCCTCCGGGACCAATGTGATGCCCCAGGGAGCATGGCCACATACAGAGAGAGCATACCAGCTGCAGGGCTAGCAATCAGCGGACGGCAAAGGAACCACTACCGGTACTCTGCCCCTGATTGGCTCTACCCCTCTGGCCACCAGGAACAGTACCGGAAGCAAGAGGCTAGCACCCTCCAGCTCTCCCAACGGGACCTGGGATGACCAGGCTTCCACCATCGCTGAAGGGAAGCAGGGATACACCGCAAAGGAGGACAGGGAGGCCACACACTCCTGTGGCTCTGTCCACCACTGGGCAATGGCAAAGGTCCTGAGACAGCCAGGGGAGCGATCCGAGCCCACCCAGCTAGCAGGGGGCGCAGCGCCACCATCAGACAACCTGGACACAGTCCGGTCACTCTGGAACTAGCGTCCTCACCCACCTGCACCTACACCCCAAGGGCAAGACTGTGATACCACGTATGTACCTTACCTGTAAAATGTACTTGTTCCACGACTGCAAAACCCAAACAGTGATGTAACTAATCCTATCGTTGTTTTTGTTCTTTCTTTCTGTACATGTATACACATGCAGGTGTTGAGCCACACACATGGTCTATGTATGGGGGGGATGGATGTAAGTAGCCATGGAAACACATGGATCACACCCAGAACCCACTCAACCCCCACTGCAACCTCAAACCGTCCACTGCTGACCATTTCCCAATGTTGTGCCAATAAGGACTTGGGAGTCAACAGGGAAAGAGCCAAGCCAAAGCACAGACACGGTGCAAGGGCTTTAGGCACTCAAGTCTAGGGCCAGAGCACACAATGCAAAGGCCGGTGGCACAAGACTTAGGGGAGAGTGATGTTGTGTATGTATAATACAAGTATACTCCCTGTACATGCAATATACAGTTATATAAGACTACTGGATGTATCTTCACATTGTATACACTATGCCTGTACCACCAGAGGGTACAACTGGTGGAGACCTAGGGGTCGCCTGTACACTACAGGTAACCAGGTATAAAAAGGAGCTCACCTTACTGTACCCTCACTCAGGAGCTGTAATAAATGGACTAAGGTCACCACAGTTCAAGTACAATACCTCGCCTCTTGGAGTCATTACTGGAGTGCTTACAGACACAATAAATATCACCAACGATGTCTCCGCAAGATCCTGCAAATCCCCTGCAAATCCCCTGGGAGGACAGATGCACCAACGTTAGCGTCCTCGACCAGGCCAACATCCCCAGTATTGAAGCACTGACCACACTTGATCAGCTCCGCTGGGCAGGCCACATTGTTCGCATGCCAGACACGAGACTCCCAAAGCAAGCGCTCCACTCGGAACTCCTTCATGGCAAACGATCCAAAGGTGGACAGAGGAAACGTTACAAGGACACCCTCAAAGCCTTCTTGATAAAGTGTGACATCCCCACTGACACCTGGGAGTCCCTGGCCAAAGACCACCCTAAGTGGAGGAAGCACATCGGGGAGGGCATTGAGCACCGCGAGTTTCATCGGCGAGAGCATGCAGAAATCAAGCGCAGGCAGCGGAAAGAGCGTGCAACAAACTTGGCTCCCCGCCCACCCTTTCCCCCAACGACTATCTGTCCCACCTGTGTCAGAGACCGTGGTTCTCATATTAGACTGTTCAGCCACCTAAGAACACATGCTAAGAGTGGAAGCAAGTCTTCCTCGATTCCGAGGGACTGCCTATGATGATGATGATGATGATGACCTTTGGTGTGCCCCGAGGATCTATCCTTGGTCCCCTCCTATTTCTCAACGGCATGTTGCCCCTTGTTGACATTATCCGAAAGCACAGCGTCAGTTTCCACATGCATGCTGACAACACCCAGCTACACCTCACCACCATCTCCCTTGATCCCTCGACTGCCTCTGATTTGTTTTGCTGCTTGTCCGACAGCCAGGACTGAATAAGCAGGAATTTCCTCCAATTAAATTCTGGGTAGGCCGAAGCCATTGTCTTCGGTCCCCGCCACAAACTCCGTTCCCTAGTCACTGACTGTCGGAGGCTGAACCAGACCTGTTGTGTATGTATAATATATGTATACACCCTGTACAGTCAATGTACAGTTACAGAAGACCACTGAATGTATCTTCACACTGTATACCCTATGCCCGTACCACCAGAGGGTGCAACTGGTGGAGACCTAGGGGTCACCTGTACACTACAGGTAACCAGGTATAAAATGGAGCTCGGCTGACTGTACCCTCACTCAGAAGCTGCAATAAATGGACTAAAGTCACGACAGTTTAAGTGCAATATCTTACCTCGTGGAATCATTACTAGAGTGCTTACAGACTCAATAAGACCGTTGCAATCTTTGCGTCCTATTTGACCCCGAGCTGAGCTTCTGACCACATATCCTCTCCATCACTAAGACCGCCTACTTCCACCTCCGTAGTATCGCCTGGCTCTGCCACCACCTCAGCTCACCCGCTGCAGAAACCCTCATCCATGCCTGTTACCTCCACACTCGACAATTCCAATGCTCCCTTGGCCAGCCTCCAACCTTGCCCTCTCCATAAACTTGATTTCATCCAAAACACTGCTGCCAATATCCTAACTCACTCCATCATCCCTGGGCTCACTGACCTACAAATGCTTCCAATTTACAATTCCCACTCTTATGTTCAAATCCCTCCATGGCCTCACCCATCCATATCTCCATAACCTCCTCCAGCCCTACAACCCTCCGAGATCTCTGTGTTCCTCCAATTCAGGCCTCTCGTGCAGTCCCAACTTTCTTCGCCCCACCATTGGTGGCCGTGCCTTCAGCAGTCTGGACCCTAAGCTCTGAAATTCCCTTCCTAAACTTCTCTGCCTCCTCTCAATGCTCCCAAAACAGCAATAAGATAATGACGATAATCTGTTTGGTGATATTGGTTGAGCGATAAATGTTGACACTGGCGAGAACGTCCCTGTTCTTCTTCAAAATTTTTTGAGGATGTTTCCAATAAAGTGGACAAAGGAGTACCAGTTGATGTGGTATATTTGGACTTTCAGAAGGCTTTCGACAAGGTCCCGCACAGGAGATTAATGTGCAAAGCTAAAGCACATGGGATTGTGGGTAGAGTGCTGACGTGGATTGAGAACTGGTTGTCAGACAGGAAGCAAAGAGTAGGAGTAAATGGGTACTTTTCGGAATGGCAGGCAGTGACTAGTGGGGTACCGCAAGGTTCTGTGCTGGGGCCCCAGCTGTTTACATTGTACATTAATGATTTAGACGAGGGGATTAAATGTAGTATCTCCAAATTTGCGGATGATACTAAGTTGGGTGGCAGTGTGAGCTGCTTGGAGGATGCTATGAGGCTGCAGAGTGACTTGGATAGGTTAGGTGAGTGGGCAAATGCGTGGCAGATGAAGTATAATGTGGATAAATGTGAGGTTATCCACTTTGGTGGTAAAAACAGAGAGACAGACTATTATCTGAATGGTGACAGATTAGGAAAAGGGAAGGTGCAACGAGACCTGGGTGTCATGGTACATCAGTCATTGAAGGTTGGCATGCAGGTACAGCATGCGGTTAAGAAAGCAAATGGCATGTTGGCCTTCATAGCGAGGGGATTTGAGTACAGGGGCAGGGAGGTGTTGCTACAGTTGTACAGGGCCTTGGTGAGGCCACACCTGGAGTATTGTGTACAGTTTTGGTCTCCTAACTTGAGGAAGGACATTCTTGCTATTGAGGGAGTGCAGCGAAGATTCACCAGACTGATTCCCGGGATGGTGGGACTGACCTATCAAGAAAGACTGGATCAACTGGGCTTGTATTCACTGGAGTTCAGAAGAGTGAGAGGGGACCTCATAGAAACGTTTAAAATTCTGACGGGTTTGGACAGGTTGGATGCAGGAAGAATGTTCCCAATGTTGGGGAAGTCCAGAACCAGGGGTCACAGTCTGAGGATAAGGGGTAAGCCATTTAGGACCGAGATGAGGAGAAACTTCTTCACCCAGAGAGTGGTGAACCTGTGGAATTCTCTACCTCAGAAAGTAGTTGAGGCCAATTCACTAAATATATTCAAAAGGGAGTTAGATGAAGTCCTTACTACTAGGGGGATCAAGGGTTATGGCGTGAAAGCAGGAAGTGGGTACTGAAGTTTCATGTTCAGCCATGAACTCATTGAATGGCGGTGCAGGCTAGAAGGGCCGAATGGCCTACTCCTGCACCTATTTTCTATGTTTCTAAAATAGTGCCAGGCTTTTACGCCCACCTGAGAGGGCAAATGGGCCTCGGTTTAACATCTCATTCGAAATATGACACCTCTGACTGCACTGGAGTGTTAGCCTGGATTATGGGGTCAAGACTCTGGAGTGGGGCTTTAATCTCCATCATCATCATAGGCAGCCCCTCGGAGTCGAGGAAGACTTGCTTCCACTCCGAAAGTGAGTTATTTAGTGGCTGAACGGTCCAATACGGGAGCCACAGACCGTGTCACAGGTGGGACAGATATTTGTCGGCGGGGTGGGACTGATTTGATGCACACTCTTTCCACTGCCTGCGCCTGACCTCTTCACGCTTGCGGCGTTGAGAGCTCAGCGCCCTCCCGGATGCACTTTCTCCACCTAGGGCGGTCTTCGGCCAGGGACTCTCAGGTGTCAGTGGTGATGTCGCACTTCACCAGGGAGGCTTTGAGGGTGTCCTTGTAACGTTTCTGCTGCCCACCTTTGGCTCGTTTGCCATGAAGGAGCTCCGCATAGAGCAATTGCTTAGTGTCTGGCATGCGAACTATGTGGCCTGCCCAGTGGAGCTGATTGAGTGTGGTCAGTGTTTCAATGCTGGGGATGTTAGCCTGGACGAGGACACTGATGTTGGTGCACCTGTCCTCCCAAGGGATTTGCAGGATCTTGCGGAGACATCGTTGGTGATATATCTCCAGCGACTTGAGGTGCCTTCTGTACATGGTCCATGTCTCTGATCCATACAGGAGGGCGGGTATTACTACAGACCTGTAGACATGAGCTTGGTGACTATGACTTTCTAACATGGTGAGAATGTTACCATGGCTGACACCGAGATGCTCCTTAAAACTTACCTCTTTGACCAAGCTGTTGGTCACCTGTCCTAATGTCTCCTTCTTTGTTCGGTGTTAATTTTTGTCTGATAATGCTACTGTGAAGCGCCGTGGGACGTTTTACTACGTTAAAGGCACTATATTGTTGGTAAGTTGTTGCTGATGGAAGAGATTTAAACAGAGAGCTGGACATGGATTTGGTAGGCGACAAAACGTTCAGACCACATCAGACTGGGATCCTCTGGTTACGATGGGACGAAGCCAAACCGGATGAATTTGATGAGCCATGAGGAGGCAGTATTCTTGGACAGTACTTTGCAGAGAAAGAAAGAAAGACATTTCCAGAACGCCTTTCACAAACACCAGGGGGCCAAAATTCACTGTCCCCGAATCGGTCAGGTACTTTTCCTTCCCCGAGCCATATTCAGCTCGGGGAGGATTTGAGCGGTGTTCACTTCCACCAGAAACAGCGCAGTGGAGCCGCTGTAAAGGTAAGTTTCCAGCGATGAGCTCTGCAGCGTGCGGGCCACTAGGAATGGATTACCAGCGAAATTCACCGAGGAAAAGGTCGGACTTTTCCCAGCAGTGTCCCCGCGAGGTTTTCAATGCGTGCTCGAACACAACACCGCTGGGGCTTTTTGGTAGATAAATAGTTTAATTACTTCGTGTTTTTATTTCATTTTCCAGCATCTGCAGTATTTATCTTTTGATAAAGTTTTATAACTTATTAGTGTTTTTATTTCATTTTCTAGCATCCACAGTATTTATCTTTTCATATAGTTTTATTAATTGTTTTGGCTCCTTTAAATCTGCTGAGTGCTGCTCAGAGGTTTGCACATAACCCTGTATTTTGTACAACTTTCAGGTCTGACTCTTTAGTGGAGGCCTGTGGGCTGCAGAGACCTGCTTGGCAGGGTTCACCCTTGTTATGTATGTAAACATTGTAACTGTGTAAGACTTGCCATCAAAGGGCGCAACTGTTGGAGGCCCATGGGTCACCTGCGCACCTCGTGCAAGGGAGTATAAAAGGTTGTCTGCCATGCTGCTTAGGCACTTTGGAGTTGTATTAAAGAGACTAAGGTCACATCAGTTTTAGCTCACAATACTCAGTCTTCCATACTTAATAATTGGCGACGAGTAACAGATTACGAACTTTCACGCGGTCATGGCAGCCGTTGGTATTTTAGAGATTTGTAGAGGGTGATGATTGGGAAGCCTTCGTTGAGTGTCTTGACCAGTACTTCGTGGCCAACGAGCTGGATGTGACGATAAAACGATCAAGCGCAGGGCGATTCTCCTCACCGTGTGTGGGTCCACAATATACGGCCTCATCAAGAATCTGCTAGCACCGGAGAAACCAGTGGAGAAGACATATACAGAGTTGTGTACACTGGATCGGAACCACCTCAAGCCGAAGGAGAGCGTCTTAATGGCCAGGAATCGCTTCTACATGCACCACCGCTCCGAGGGCCAGGACGTGGCCAGTTACGTCGCCGACCTGAGACGCCTTGCAGGAACTTGTGAATTTGCTGGCTTTTTGGGGGAAATGCTGCGGGACTTTTTTGTGCTTGGTATCGGCCACGAGGTCATTCTTCACAAGCTGCTGTCCGCCGAATCCCTCGACCTGAGCAAGGCCATCACGATAGCCTAGGCATTCATATCCACGAGAGATAATACCAGACAGATATCTTCCCAGCATCGAAGCTCACCGGCAAGTACTGTGCATAAAATAACGTCGCTAGCAGGTAGAACTACATATGGCAGGGCCTACACGCCTGCAGCTGCAAGACCTAGGATGACTCAGAGTCCGCCACCGGGAGTGAATGCAAATCCATTAGCACCATGTTGGCGCTGCAGGGGTAATCATCGAGCCCATCAATGTTGATTCAAGCACTACGTGTGCAAAGGCTGCAAAACAATGGGGCACCTCCAGCGAATGTGCAAGAGTGCTGTGACTCACCACGTGGCAGAGTCGGCAGAGGATGATTGATCCGGCGCGGATCACGCAGAACAAACAAGAGAGGCAACTCAACCCGAGGCAGAAGTGTATGGGGTACACACCTTCACCACCAAGAGCCCTCCTATTATGCTGAAAGTCAAATTGAACGGTATTCCGGTATCAATGGAGTTGGACACGGGGGCGAGTCAGTCAATTATGAACCAGAAGGCTTTTGAGAAACTGTGGGACAACAAGGCATAAAGACCCAAACTGAGCCTGATTCAGACAAAGCTGCACATGTACACCAAGGAGCTCATACCAGTCATTGGCAGTGTGGCAGTTAAGGTATCATACGATGGAGCTGTGCATGATTTATCACTGTGGATTGTACCAAGCGATGGCCCAACGCTATTCGGCAGAAGCTGGCTGGGAAAGATTCGATGGAACTGGGACGACATCAAAGCACTATCTTCAGTGGATGATGCCTCGTGCGCCCAAGGGCTGAGCAAGTTTCTGTCGCTATTTGAACCAGGCATCGGCAACTTCACAGGTGCCAAAGTGTAGATCCATCTAGTCCCCAATGCAAGGCCCGTTCATCACAAGGCTCGAGCGATTCCATATATGATGAGGGAAAAAGTCGAGATCAAACTGGACAGACTTCAACGAGAGGGAACCATATCGCCAGTCAAGTTCAACAAGTGGGCCAGTCCGATTGTTCCGGTGTTGAAAAGTGATGGCACGGTCAGAATCTGCAGAGACTACAATGCAACGATCAACAGAGTCTCGTTACAGGACCAGTACCTGCTACCCAAGGCGGATGACCTGTTTGCAACGTTAGCAGGGGGAAAGTCATTCACCAAGCTGAACCTAACCTCCGCCTACATGACACAGGAGCTGGCTGAATCTTCGAAAAGATTGACATGCATCAACACACACAAAGGACTGTTTATATACCACAGGTGCCCTTTTGGGATTCGCTTGGCTGCTGTCACCTTCCAGAGGAACATGGAGAGTCTGCTGAAATCAGTTCCGCGCACCGTGGTGTTTCAAGACAACATCCCGATCACCGGTCATGACACCACCGAACACCTGCACAACCTGGAAGAGGTTCTAAGTCAACTAGACAGAGTGGGACTCAGGCTGAAACGCTCCAAGTGTGTTTTCCTGGTGCCAGAGGTCGAATTTTTGGGGAGTAAGATTGCGGCAGACGGCATCAGACCCACAGACTCAAAGACAGAGGCCATCGAGAATGCACCCAGACCACCGAATGTGACGGAGTTGCGTTCGTTCCTGGGACTCCTCAACTATTTTGGTAATTTTCTACCCGGGTTAAGCACTTTGCTGGAACCGTTGCACATGTTGCTACGTAAGGGTGACGACTGGGTTTGGGGTAAATCTCAAGAGACAGCCTTTGACAAGGCCAGAAACCTACTTTTGTTCCAATAATTTACTTGTGCTGTATGACTTGCGTAAACGATTAGTGCTAGCTTGTGATGCATCTTCGTACGGGGTCGGCTGTGTGTTACAGCAAACAAATGTATCGGGCAAACTTCAACCAGTTGCATACGCGTCTACAAGTCTGTCTCAGGCTGAAAGAGCCTACAGTATGATCGAGAAAGAGGTGTTAGCATGTGTATATGGGGTTAAGAAAAATGCACCAATACCTATTTGGACTTCGGTTTGAGCTTGAAACTGACCACAAGCCGCTCATGTCGCTGTTTTCAGAAAGCAAAGGTATAAAGACCAATGCTTTATCCCGCATCCAAAGATGGGCACTAACATTGTCCGCCTATGACTGTTATCCGCCACAGACCAGGCACGGAGAACTGTGCTGATGCCCTCAGTCAGCTGCAATTGCCCACTAGCGGGGTGGAAATGACGCAGCCCGCAGACTTGCTTCTGGTCATGGATGCTTGTGAGAGCGAATGGGTCGCCCGTCCCTGCTCGCCAGATCAGGACCTGGACCAGCCAGGATCCTGTGCTATCACTTGTAAAAAGTTGTGTCCTCAATGGGAGCTGGTCGGCCGTTCCTGGGGAAATGCAAGATGAAATTAAGCCGTTTCACTGATGCAAAGATGAAATGTCCATCCAGTCGGATTGTCACTTATGGGGTAATCGCATGGTACTCCCAAAAAAAGGCAGGGAAACGTTTATACGTGACCTACACAGTATCCACCCTGGAATAGTCATGATGAAAGCTATAGCCAGGTCGTATGTTTGGTGGCCCGGCATTGACTCGGACTGGAGTCATGCGTACACAATTGAACAATGCACCAAGGGAGGCCCCATTGAGTCTGTGGTCATGGCTCTCCAGGATCCACGTAGATTTTGCTGGCCCCTTTCTTGGAAAGATATTTTTAGTTGTAGTGGATGCTTACTCTAAATGGATTGAATGCATAATCATGTCATCCAGCACTTCCACTGCCACCATTGAAAGCCTCCGGGCTATGTTTGCCACCCATGGTCAGTGACAATGGACCGTGTTTCACCAGCTCAGAATTCAACGAGTTTATGACCCGCAATGGCATCAAGCATGTCAGGTATGCTCCATTTAAGCCCGCATCCAATGGTCAAGCAGAACGGGCAGTCCAAACTATCAAGCAGAGCTTGAAACGCGTGCCGGAAGGCTCCTAGTAGATCCGCTTATCTCGGGTTCTGCTCAGCTACCGGACATGACCCCACTCGCTCACTGGAGTGAATTGCAGAATTGTTAATGAAGAGAGCACTCAAAACCAGGCTCTCACTAGTCCACCCGGATCTAAATGATCATGTGGAAACCCGGCGTCACCGGCAAAACATGTACCACGATCGCGCAGCTGTATCGCGTGACATTGATGTTAACGACCCTGTGTTTGTCCTTAATTACAGTCATGGTCCTAAATGAGTTGCTGGCACTGTCTTGGCCAAGGAAGGGAATAGAGTGTTTATAGTCAAACTATTGAATGGGCAAATGTGCAGAAAGCATTTGGATCAGAAGAAATTGCGGTTCACCGACAACCAGGAACAACCTGAAGAGGACATCACCGTCATCGATCCACCAACACACACCCAACCAGCAATCGACCTCACTGTCAATCATTCCCAACAGTCCTGTCAGACCAGCTGCGCCGCAGTGCAGCAATGGTCCGACCAACTCACCCACGCCAGAGTTTGAACTCAGACAATCAACCAGGGAGTGTAGGGCCCCGGATTGTCTCAACTTGTAAATAATTTGTATCAAAGACTTTTTTTGGGGGGGGGGAGAGTAAGTAATGTTATGTATATAAACATTGTAACTGTGTAAAACTTGCCACCAAAGGGCGCAACTGTTGGAGGCCCATGGGTCACCTGCACCGTGCAGACAGGCAGCGTGCAAGGGAGTATAAAAGGTTGTCTGCCATGCTGCTTAGGCACTCTGGAGTTGTATTAAAAAGACTTTGAAACCCTTACCTGCATGCTGAATTTCTCAGTGGTGATAACGCTCAAATTAAGACAGCCACACCGCTGAAAAATCCACTTTGAAAGGGTTCATTAACGCTGGACCCCATTGGTTCATTTTTGGAGCTGAATATGGGGTGGCCCAGCCACGAAAACATTTCAGCGCAAATGGCCACAAAAAGGTGGGGGGGGCACCAGTTTCCAGCGGGGCTGAATTTCGGGCCCCAGGTATCCCAAAGTGCTTTACAGCCAATGAAGTACTTTTGTTGAAGTGTAGTCACTGTTGTAATAGAGGAATTGCAGCAGTCGATTTGCACACAGCAAGCTCCCACAAATAGCAATGTGATAATGACAAAATAATCTGTTTTTTTGTTGGGTTGATTTCAATCGGGGTAAGTAAAACAGTAAGTGAATTAATAATAAGTGTATTAGCTCAGAGCAGCTTCACCTGAGAGCAGATTTTACCAGAATGCAAGGGAATTTGCCGAGCGTGGAAATTCGGTGAGGTGGGATTAAGAGGTGCTGCTTGATATATAAAAAATAAATATAAACAAATTGGGTTAAATTAGGACTGTGGACTAAGTTACAGTAAAGGTCTAAAGCATATAACTAAATTTAATAAATAAATGTAATAAATTAAACAAGGTTATTTCCTAGATTTAAAACTATAAATAAACAGTTGACTGATATATCAAAACTTGAAAACCTAATTGGTTAAATAAAATGCAAGAGAGATGTCAGGGCAGGTGATGTGTTGCAGTTGTAGTATGTGGGAGTTGGTGGACACCAGTGTGATACGTGGCGACCACATCTGCAGTAAGTTGGCAGCTCGAGGAACTTCAGCTCAGAGTTGACGAACTGGAGTCCGAGCTTCAGGCACTGCGATGCACCAGGGAGGGAAAAAATATCTGGACGCTGTATTCCAGGAGGCAGTCACACCCCTTAGGTTAAGTACTTCAGATGTGGTCCATGGCCAGGGACAGGAGGGTGTGACTACAAGTGAGGCAGGTATGGGGATCCAGAATGTAGCTTTGGAGGAGCCTCAGCCTTTGCACTTGTCCAACAGGTACAAGGTACTTGCAGCCTTTTTTGAAGAGAGCAGGGACTGCAGGGAGGATGAACAAACTGACCACAGCGCCGTGGTACAGGAGACCATTCAAGATGGGGGAGTAAAAAGGAATGTAGTAGTGGTAGGGGACAGTGTAGTTAGGGTAATAGATACTGTTCTCTGCAGTCTAGAGCGTGACTCCTGAAGGCTGTGTTGCCTGCCAGGATTAAGGACATCTCCTCGGGGATGGAGAGGAACTTGGTGGAAGGAGAAAGATTCAGTTGTCGTGGTTCAAGCAGGTATCAATGACATAGGTAGGACTAAGAAAGAGGTTCTGCTGAGGGAGTATGAGCAGCTAGGGGCTAAATTAAAAAGCAGAACCACAAAGATAATAATCTCTGGATTATGACCTGAGCCACGAGCAAATTGGAATTGGGTCAATAAGATCAGAGAGTTGAATGCATGGCTCAAAGAGTGGTGTGGGAGAAATGGATTTCAATTCATGGGGCACTGGCACCAGTACTGGGATAGGTAGGAGGGAGCTGTTCCGATGGGACAGGCTTTACTTGAACCGTGCTGGGACCAGTGTCCTGGCGAATTGAACAACTAGGGCTGTAGATAGGGCTTTAAACTAAATAGTGGGGTGGGGGGGGTTGAGAGGGGAAGGGAGGGAGGGGGAGAGGGGGGGAGGGTTCAAGTGAGTGGAAATTTAGAAAGTTAAAGAGAAAGGACAAGGCAATAGAGCAGGATAGCAATATGGCTAATGATAACCAGAGTGTGACAGGAAGGGACAGAGCATACAAACATAAGAATGCACCAGCAAATAGGGGCAGAGTAGGGAAAAATAGTAAAAAGACAAAATTAAAGGCTCTTTATCTGAATTCACACAGCATTCATAACAAGATAGATAAATTGATGGCACAAATAGAAATAAATGGGTATAATCTGATGGTCATTACAGAGACATGGTTTTAAGGTGACCAGGGCTGGGAACTGAATATTCAGGGGTAGTTGACATTTCGGAAGGATAGGCAGAAAGGTGGGGTAGCTCTGTTAATAAGGGATGAGATCAGTACAGTAGTGAAAAATGATCTTGGCTCGGAAGATCAAGGTATAGAATCAGTTTGGGTAGAGATAAGAAATAGCAAGGGAAATAAGTCACTGGTGGGAGTAGTCTATCAGCCCCCCTAACAGTAGCTACACTGTAGGACATAATGTAAATCAAGAAATAATAGGGGATTGTAAGAGGTACTGCAATAATCGTGGTCAACTTTAATCTTCATATAGATTGGACAAAACAAATTGGCTAAGATAGCCTTGAGGACTGTTATGTATAGAAGAACTCCACGAGGCTGAGTACTGTGAGCTAAACTTATTGTGACCTTAGTCTTCTTTATTATAACTCCAGAGTGCCTTAACAATATGGCAGCCAACCTTTTATACTGGCCCTGCAGATGTGTGTGGGTGACCATTAGGACTCCAACAGTCACGCCCTCTGGTGGCAAGTATTACATACATAACAAGGACGAGTTCATAGAGTGTATTCAAGACAGTTTCTTAGAACAATCCGTTGTGGAACCAACCAGGGAACAGGTTATTTTAGATCTGGTAATGTGTAATGAGACAGGATTAATCAATCATCTCGTACTAAATGATCCTCTAGGGAAGAGTGATCATAGCATGATAGAATTTCACATTCAGTTTGAGGGTGAGAAACTTGGGTCTGAAACTAGTGTTTAGTGAAACTTAAATAAAGACAATTCCAAAGGTATGAAGACAGAGTTGGCTAAAGTGGACTGGGAAAATAGATTAAAAGGTAAGATGGTAGATAAGCAGAGGCAGACATTTAAGGAGATATTTCATAATTCTCAATAAAGATATATTCCATTGAGAAATTTCAAATGTGAAATTCTATCATGCTATGATCACTCTTCCCTAGAGGATCATTTACGATGAGCTGATTAATTAATCCTGTCTCATTACAAATTACCAGATCTAAAATAGCCTGTTCTCTGGTTGGTTCTACAACATATTGTCTAAGAAACTGTCTTGAATACACTTTATGTTCAGCCATGAACTCATTGAATGGCGGTGCAGGCTAGAAGGGCCGAATGGCCTACTCCTGCACCTATTTTCTATGTTTCTATGTTTCTATGAACTCGTCCTTGTTATGTATGTAATACTTGCCACCAGAGGGCATGACTGTTGGAGTCCTAAGGAAGTTAGGGATGGTATCAAATTGAAAGAAAAGGCATACAATGTTGCAAAGATTAGTGGTAGGCCAGAGGATTGGGAAAATTTAGGAACCAGCAAAGGTTGACTAAAAAATAGATTATGAGAGTAAACTAACAAGAAATATAAAAACAGCCAGTAAACGCTTCTACAAGTCTATAAAAAGTAAGAGAGTAGTTAAAGTAAATGTTGGTCTCTTAGAGAAGGGAATTAATAATGGGAAATAAGGAAATGGCAGAGACTTTGAACAAATATTTTGTATCAGTCTTCACATAAATCTAGGCTGACACTCCAGTGCCGTACTGAGGGAGTGCTGCACTGTCGGAGGTGCCATCTTTCAGATGAAACATTAAACTGAGGCCCCGTCTGTTCGCGCAGGTCAAAGTAAACGATCCCATGGCACTATTTCAAAGAAGTGCAGTGGAGTTATCCCTGGTGTCCTGGCCAACATTTATCCCTCAATCCACATAACAAAAACAGATTAGCTGGCCATTATCACGTTGCTGTTTGTGGGAGCTTGCTGTGCGCAAGTTGGCTGACGGGCTTCCCACATTACAGCAGTGACTACACTCCAAAAGTACTTCATTGGCTGTAAAGCGCTTTGAGACGTCCAGTGGTCGTGAAAGGCGCTATATAAATGCAAGTCATTCTTTTTCTTTCTTCACTGTAGAAGACACCAAAAGTATTCCAATAATAGTAGAAAAGCAGGGGGCAAAAGTGAGGGAGGAAATTAAAACAATCACTATCGCTAGAGAAAAAGTACGAAGCAAACTAATGGGACTAAAGATGGACAAGTCCTCTGGACCTGATGCATCCTAGGCTCTTAAAAGAAGTGGCTGCAGAGATAGTGGATGCATTGGTTGTAATCTTCCAAAATTTCCTAGATTCTGGAAAGGTCCCAGCGGATTGGAAAACCGCAAATGTAACGCCCCTATTCAAGAAAGGAGGGAGACAGAAAGCAGGAAATTGTCGGCCAGTTAGCCCAACATCTGTCATTGGGAAAGTGCTGGAATCCATTATTAAGGAATGACACTTAGAATATCATAATACGAGCAGAGTCAACATGGTTTTATGAAAGGAAAATCATGTGTGACAAATTTATTAGAGTTCTTTGTGACGAAGTAATGAGCAGGGTAGATAAAGGGGAACCAGTAGATGTAGTTTATTTGGATTTCCAAAAGACATTTGATAATGTGCCACGTAAAAGGTTATTACACAAGATAAGAGCTCATAGTGTTGGGGGTAATATATTAGAATGGATTAGAGGATTGGCTAACAGAAAAAGAGAGTCGGGATACATGGGTCATGTTCAGGTTGGCAAACCGTAACTAGTGGGGTGCCACAGGGATCAGTGCTGGGGCCTCAAATATTTACAATCTACATTAATGACGTGGGTGAAGATACCGAGTGTATTGTAGCCAAATTTGCTGACAATACAAAGATGGATGGGAAAGTAAATTGTGAGGACACAAGAAATCTGCAAAGGGATATAGACAGGCTAAGTGAGTGGGGAAAAAATTGGCAGATGGAGTATAATGTGGGAAAATGTGAGGACATCCACTTTGCTCGGAAGAATAGAAAAGCAAAATATTATTTAAATGGAGAGAGACTACAGAATGCTGCGGTACAGAGGGATCTGGGGGTCCTCATACATGAAACATAAAAAGTTAGCATGCAGGTACAGCAAGTAATTTGGAAGGCAAATGGAATGTTGGCCTTTAGTCCAAGGGTTAGAGTAAGGGTTAGGGTTAGAGTATAAAAGTAGTAAAGTCCTGCTACAAATGTACAGGGCGTTGGTGAGACCATACCTGGAGTACTGCGTACAGTTTTGGTCTCTGTATTTAAGGAAGGATATACTTGCATTGGAGGCAGTTCAGAGAAGGTTCACGAGGTTGATTCCTGGGATGAAGGGATTGTCATATGAGGAAAGGTTGAGCAGGTTGTGCCTATACTCATTGGAGTTTAGAAGAATGAGAGGTGAGATCTTGTTGAAACATATAAGATTTTGAGGGGGCTTGACAGGGTAGATGCTGGGAGGATGTTTCCCCTTGTGGGGGAATCTAGAACGAGGAGGCATTGTTTCAGAATAAGAGGTCGCCCATTTAAGACGGAGATGAGGAAGAATTTCTTCTCTGAGGGTCGTAAATCTTTGGAATTCTCTAGCCCAGAGAGCTGTAGGATATATTCAAGGCTGTGATAGACAGATTCTTGGAAATTCTAAGGGAGTCAAAATTTATGGGGAACAGGCAGGAAAGTGGAGTTGAGTCCAAGATCAGATCAGCCATGATCTTATTGAATGGTGGAGCAGGCTCGAGGGATCGTATGGCCTACTCCTGCTCCTAGTTCTTATGTTCTAATGAGGGAGAAATAGTGGCCAGGACACTGGGATAACTCCCCTGCTCTTCTTCAAAATAGTGCCACAGGATGTTTTACGTCCAACTGAGAGAGCAGATGTTTAACGCCTCATCCGAAAGGCAGTACTTCAGACAGTGCAGAACTCCCTCAGCACTGCACTGGGAGTGTGAACCGACATTTTTGTGCTCAAGTCTCTGGAGTGAGACTTGAACCCACAACCTTCTGGCTCAGCTGACATGAGAGCTGAGTGGAAAAATCTTACGCAGAAATTGGGAAAAGCCAAACTGTGCAGTTGAAATGTTAGTAAAAGCAGCAGCAGAAGGGACATCTGGGAGGGGCGGAGGAGAAGCAAAGTGATCGAAACTGACCCAGGCTGAAAAATCCAAAGCAAAACACTGCGGATGCTGGAAATGTGAAATAAGAACAGAAAATGATGGAAATAATCAGCGGGTCAGGCAGCATCTGTGGTGAGAGAAACACATAGTTTTATGAAGTTTTAGGAATTAACCTGTGGGAACCTGTTCAACCTTCGTCCTCTCCAGGCCAGATCCAAGACCGTCCCAACCTCTGTCGTTGAGCTACAGTACGCGGACAACGTTTGCATCTGCGCGCATTCAGAAACTGAACTCCAAGTCATAGTCAACATCTTCACTGAGGCGTATGAAAGCATGGGCCTTACACTAAACATCCGTAAGGCAAAGGTTCTCCACCAACCTGACCCCGCCACACAGCACTGCCCCCCAGTCATCAAGATCCAAGGCACGGCCCTGGACAACGTGGAGCACTTTCCATATCTCAGGAGCCTATTATCAGCAAAGGCAGACATCGACAACAAGGATCAACACCACCTCCAGTGTACCAGCACAGCCTGAGGAAGAGAGTTTTCAAAGATCAGGCCCTCAAATCTGGCACCAAGCTCATGGTTTACAGTGCTGCAGTGATACTCGCTCTCCTGTATGGCTCAGAGACGTATACAGTCGATGTTATATATGCAGACTATAGTTATACTCTCTGTGTAGTCACTGTATAGTTGCATAAGATGGAGACTTGTTACCTGATGTACTATCAATCAGGTTTACACTGTGTATATACTGTGCTGGCACCACTAGAGGGTGCAACTGGTGGAAACTGGGGTTTCCTGCCCTTGTGGCAGAGGCTGTCCACCAGAGGGCACTGTATAAAAGGCTGCTCACCATGCTTGTGCCTCACTCTGGAGTTACAAATAAAGGACCAAGGTCACTACAGTTTGAGTACAACACATTGCCTCGTGGAGCCATTCATAAGTATATTACAGATATAACAGTAGACACCTCAAATCGCTGGAGAGGTACCACCAATGATGTCTCCGCAAGATCCTACAAATCCCCTGGGAGGACAGACTCACCAGCGTCAGCATCCTTGATCAGGCCAACATCCCCATCGAAGCACTAACCACATTTGATCAGCTCCACTGGGCGGGCCACATTGTTCGCATGCCCAACACCGAGACTCCCAAAGCAAGCGCTCTACTCGGAACTCCTACACGGCAAGCGAGCCTCAGGTGGGCAAAGGAAATGTTTCAAGGACACCCTCGAAGCCTCATTGATAAAGTGCAACATCCCCACCGATACCTGGGAGTCCCTGGCCAAAGACCTAGGTGGAGGAAGAGCATCCGGGAGGGCGCTGAGCACCTCGAGTCTCAATGCCGAGAGCATGCAGGCAGCAGAAGGAGCGTGCGGCAAACCAGACTCTCCACCCACCCTTTCCTTTAATCGCTGTCCCACCTGTGACAAAGACTGTAATTCCCGTATTGGACTGTTCATTCACCTGAGAACTCATTTTTAGAGTGGAAGCAAGTCTTCCTTGATTTCGAGGGACTGCTTATGATGATGATGTGGTGGGAGAAACACATAGTTCACGTTGCAGGTGTGTTATCATCATCATAGGCAGTCCCTCAGAATCGAGGAAGACTTGCTTCCACTCTAAAAATGAGTCCTTAGGTGGCTGAACAGTCCAATACGAGAGCCACAGTCCCTGCCACAGGTGGGACAGATAGTCGTTGAGGGAAGGGGAGGGTGGGACAGGTTTGCCTCACGCTCTTTCCGCTGCCTGCGCTTGATTTCTGCATGCTCTCGGTGATGAGACTCGAGGTGCTCAGCGCCCTCCCAGATGCACTTCCTCCACTTAGGGTGGTCTTTGGCCAGGGACTCCCAGGTGTCAGTGGGGATGTTGCACTTTATCAGGGAGGCTTCGCGGGTGTCCCTGTAACGTTTCCTCTGCCCACCTTTGGTTCGTTTGCCGTGAAGGAGTCCCGAGTAGAGCGCTTGGTTTGGGAGTCTCGTGTCTGGCATGCCAACAAATGTGGCTCGCCCAGCGGAGCTGATCGAGTGTGGTCAGTGCTTCAATGCTGGGGGATGTTGGCCTGGTCAAGGACACTGACGTTGGTGCATCTGTCCTCCCAGGGGATTTGTAGGATCTTGTGGCGACATCGTTGGTGGTATTTCTCCAGCGACTTGAGGTGTCTACTGTACATGGTCCATGTCTCTGAGCCATACAGGAGGGCGGGTATTACTACAGCCCTGTAGACCATGAGCATGGTGGCAGATTTGAAGGCCTGGTCTTCAAACACTCTCTTCCTCAGGCGGCAGAAGACTGCACTGGTGCACAAGGTGTGCAGCCTTTGGTCAAACCCATAGAAACATATAAAATTCTGACGGGGTTAGACAGGTTAGATGCAGGAAGAATGTTCCCAATGTTGGGGAAGTCCAGAACCAGGGGTCACAGTCTAAGGATAAGGGGTAAGCCATTTAGGACCGAGATGCGGAGGAACTTCTTCACCCAGAGAGTGGTGAACCTGTGGAATTCTCTACCACAGAAAGTTGTTGAGGCCAATTCACTAAATATATTCAAAAAGGAGTTAGATGAAGTCCTTACTGCTAGGGGGATCAAGGGGTATGGTGAGAAAGCAGGAATGGGGTACTGAAGTTGAATGTTCAGCCATGAACTCATTGAATGGCGGTGCAGGCTAGAAGGGCCGAATGGCCTACTCCTGCACCTATTTTCTATGTTTCTATTCTCCTGGCCCGTCCTCTAGGGGGCACTGCGACAGAGATTAGAGCGAGCCGAAAGGCGACGGGCGGGGCCTTGGCAGTTGATTGACGGGTGGGCGGGGTTTGCGGCCGCAACGGAAGTGATGGCGGTTTGATTGACGGGCGGCGGAGGGGGCGGGCTGAAGCCGCTGGCCCGCCCACTGCAGGGGGAGGCGGTTTGCGGTGAGTTTGATTGGCAGCTTGCGGCCGGCAGTGGGTTTCCGGCGGGCGGGCGGGCGCGAGCTCCAGTGTGAGTGTGCGAGCGCGAGCGCGCGCGGGACACTGAGCCACAACCGTTGGCTGTTTGAAAATATTAAATAAACGAGGGAAAAAAAACAAAAGAAATGGTTTAAAAACAACCCCGGCGGCCGGTCAGTGGCTTTTAAACTTGTCATTTCCTGAGGAAAAGCGGTAGTTTCAGTCTCTTTATTATTTCTTGTCGCAGAGCCGGTTGTTTTGCGGCTCGTGAGAGATACATGTAATATATTTAAATCTCTCCCTCGCTATCTACATTTTTTTTTGGTTTGTTTTATCGGTTCAAGTCTGCGAAGTGAGTGAGGAAGGGGAAAGAATCCAGGAGCGAGGATATTCTCAAACACACACACACACACACCGCGACATAAAAGGATCCAAATAATCACTCCCAACAATGAGGTAAGGAGCTGTTGGTCTTATTTCACATTAAAATGAATAACTTATTCAGGAGGCTGCGGGGAGAGAAATGGAGAGGAGGAGAGGTCGCACCGTGCTGCCTGCCGCTTTTGTTCATTCATGCATGTTGGGTGTTTTCCCCCTTTTGTGTGAGAGAGGGGCCGGGGCTCCGCTCTGCCCCGCCGGCGGTAATGGGGGGGAACAATCCCTCGCAAGATGGAGGGGAGGTGCCGAGCCCCCCGGGGCTTCCCCCTTTCTCCTCCCAACCCCCCTCCCCCGGGGCTTCCTCCCCTCCCCCCGGCTTCTCTTCTCCCCAACCACTTCTTTCCTCCCTCCCTCCCTCCCCTCCCCTCCCTCCCTCCGCCAAGGGCTCTCACCCTCCCCTCCCGGGGCTCTCACCCTCCCCTTCCCGGGGCTCTCACCCTCCCCTTCCCGGGGCTCTCACCCTCCCCTTCCCGGGGCTCTCACCCTCCCCTTCCCGGGGCTCTCGCCCTCTCTCCTCCCGGGGCTCTCACCCTCTCTCCTCCCGGGGCTCTCATCCTCCCCTCCCGGGGCTCTCACCCTCCCCTCCTCTCCTCCTCCGGGGCTCTCACCCTCCCCTCCTCCGGGGCTCTCACCCTCACCCTCCCGGGGCTCTCACCCTCTCCTCCCCGGGGCTCTCACCCTCTCCTCCCCGGGGCTCTCACCCTCTCTCCTCCCGGGGCTCTCATCCTCCCCTCCCGGGGCTCTCACCCTCCCCTCCTCTCCTCCTCCGGGGCTCTCACCCTCCCCTCCTCCGGGGCTCTCACCCTCACCCTCCTCCGGGGCTCTCACCCTCACCCTCCTCCGGGGCTCTCACCCTCACCCTCCCGGGGCTCTCACCCTCCCCTTCCCGGGGCTCTCGCCCTCTCCTCCCCGGGGCTCTCACCCTCTCTCCTCCCGGGGCTCTCACCCCCTCTCCTCCCGGGGCTCTCACCCTCCCCTCCCCTCCCCGGGGCTCTCGCCCTCCCCTCCCCGGGGCACTCACCCTCCCCTCCTCTCCTCCCCGGGGCTCTCGCCCTCTCCTCCCCGGGGCTCTCGCCCTCTCCTCCCCGGGGCTCTCGCCCTCTCCTCCCCGGGGCACTCATCCTCCCCTCCTCCCCTCCCGGGGCTCTCACCCTCTCTCCTCCCGGGGCTCTCACCCTCCCCTCCTCCCGGGGCTCTCACCCCCTCTCCTCCCGGGGCTTTCATCCTCTCCTCCCCGGGGCTCTCACCCTCCCCTCCTCTCCTCCCCGGGGCTCTCACCTTCCCCTCCTCTCCTCCCCGGGGCTCTCGCCCTCTCCTCCCCGGGGCTCTCACCCTCCCTTCCTCTCCTCCCCGGGGCTCTCACCCTCCCTTCCTCTCCTCCCCGGGGCTCTCGCCTCCTCCCCTCCCGGGGCTCTCGCCTCCTCCCCTCCCGGGACACACTCCTTCCCCATCTCCCTTCCCGGGGCCCTCACCCTCTCCCCTGCTACTCTCCCAGTGCAACGTGTGCTAAACCTGTAATCTGGGCTCGCCTTCCATCCGGCTCGATGCGGCGAGCTCGGCTCTGTTGCATTAAATCCAACTTATTCACAGGGCGGGTGTAAAGAGGCAAAAGGTGCCCCCGAGGTTTGGGGTGACGGGGGGTGGGTTAACTGCTTCACCAACTTTGCATTATGTTTGTATTTTGCAAAGGAGGTGGAGGGGGGATGTTCTTGCGAGGTTTTTTTTGTTTTGTAGTAGCGGCCCACCGTTATGTTTTGTTACGGTGAATATAACGGGAAAAGGTTTTAGTGAAGTGTTTTTGGTTTCTTTATGCAACGTTGCGATATTCCGGCCGTTTACTCTTGGTGTTTGGAGGTGTGTGTGTGTTAAAGATAACTACACGAAAGGGCAGACACCAAGTTTACAGGCACTTTTTAAAAGGAATTTGAACCGCTGACTGATCAGAGGGTCTATTTTCATCTTTATCTGGGCTCACTATTTCGAGTTAGTGCTGAATTATAGCCAAGCGTGTTATATATATATATATATATATATATATATATTTTAAAGAACCGTCGATCTGTCCAGTTCCACAGATTTTCTTTCGTCTGTGTAATTTCAAAAAAATAAATGAATTAGTGTAAAAAGTGCAATTGATAAATTTCGATGCTGATATTTTATACCTGAAACATAACTTCACGCAAGTTTCCTTAATACAATCAAGTAAAAGTTGCCAAAGTGTGGAAATGAGCCCCATTCATTCTGGACTAGTTATTGAACTAAAGAGCATAGCTTCAGAAATTGCTGTTGTTTGAATAAGGACACATGTAGGTTAAATTTAGCTTTGTGTGTTTGCATCATCGATATTCCATTTGGAAGAATTGAATTTCCCCGCTATCCTTCAGTTTTGACAAGTAACGTATTTAAATATAAATTTTCATGATCTTCTCCCTTAAAAGACCGAATTCCTACACACAAAATCTGGCAAATTTCAGGAAAACTCTAGCCAAATTTGGCCAAATGTCCGACTCCCCACAGATGTATTTAACTGGTATTTGTTTGCCCTTCTTTCCAATGTGCTTAATAACATAACATACAGAACTGGAAAAGACCATTTCTGTCCACTAAGCAATCCCAACGTTAGCAAACTTCATTCCATATTTACTCTTGTGCATCTCGATAGCCGTGTCTGTCAAAAATGTATCCATTACTCAAATTCTATAACTTTTCTGTGAAAGAGTTCTATATTAACTGTATATTCATCCTTTTCTGTCCAAACTTCAATCCATGCCCCTTGTCCTAGAGCTTGTGTTAATATTGAAGATATGCCTGTGATCTGTGGATTCTGGCAGTCAGCTGATACCATGCTCACTGACTACTCTTCACTTGGGAAAATAGACAACATGTTGGCTGCCGATTTGACCTTGAAGAAACCCACCCGACAATTCTGATTCAGCCCCTTGATTCTGTTCCGTAATTTACAAACTCCAGCTCACTCAAAACTCTGCTGCCTGTGTCCTAACTCGCACTGAATCCTGTTCACTCATCACCCCTGTGCTTGCTGACCTACATTGGCTCCCGTTTGAGCAACGCCTCGATTTTAAAATTTTCTCCTTGTTTTCAAATCTCTTCATAGTCTCGCTCCTCCCTATCTCCATACTCTCCTTTAGTCCTACAACCCTCTGAGATATCTGCGTTTTTCCAATTCTAGCCCCCTTGCGCATCCCTGATTTTAATCGCTGTACCATTGGTGGCCGTGCCTTCAGCTGCCTATGCTCTAAGCTCTGGAATTCCCTCCCTAAACCTCTCTGCCTCTCTACCTCTCCTACTTTCAGACGCTTCTGAAAACCTCCCTCTTTGACCAAGCTTTTGGTCATCTACCTATATATCTCCTCATGTGGCTCGGTGTCAAATTTTGTTTGAATATGCTCTTGTGAAATCCCTTGGGATGTTTCACTACGTTAAAGGTGAGTTGGTGTCAATCACCCTTGTGTTGAGCTTATGGTGACAGCTAGTCTTGGAGTAGGCATTTTTTAGGAGCTTTTTGTCACTTCTTCATGAAGTTCTGCTTCAGTGACAACATGACTTGGGAGTGTTCCTCTTCAGGGTGTCATGTCAGGGACAGTTTTATGTCAAATACCTTCCTCTAATTAGTTCTAAAGGATAAAGTGCTGCATTTGGATGATATTGAGCAACAGCTTGTTTAGTACTCAGTTCTGTGGAATGGAGAACAGCTTGTGTCTAGTTCTATTCAGTTGATGATACACTGTGCTGGGGAGAAGCTGTGGTGCCTGGAGGAGAGGGATAAGTGAATATTGGATGGGGGATTTAGATCTGGCATTTAGTTCCAAGGGCATTGTTAGCAACCTGGGAGCAGGTAATGTTGAGCTGTCATTGGTTATAGGTGTCGTCAGATTGATGAAAGTATAAGATCAGCATTCATCAGAACAAAGACATACTTATCGAATATCTCCCTTTATAGCATTTGCAATTATGGGACAAATCAGAATGTACTTCAGATTTAAATATATAAATTGTGCACATTTTTCTTGAGCTCAATGATGTGAAAGACATTAAATTTTACTGCACAAATCATGTTTGTTTCTCATGTCATTTCAGTTAGCTATAACTTGTGATTTTGCCATTATTTTTGTTCAGTCCCCAGTGCTTCCTTACAGTCTAGTGTAATTGCAGTAGGGAATGAACTGGCGATCCATAATGAACAATGCTGTTAAATAGTTTTAACTATTGGACTGCCAGAAAAATTCTACGCTTCCTAAGGGACAATTTTAAGTAATTTTCAGCTTGCATATTGGCAGTTACTGTAGCGATAAAGTTGTTTAAATTTTAGCAGTAACATTATTGCAATAACTAACCCTCTACAATTGAATTACACATTTGAAAGCTTTGAACATTTCTACTTGTCTGGCTGTCTTTTCCCATCTTTCCTCAGCATTTTCTCACTAATTTTATTTTGACTTACTTTTCTTTATTTGTTGTTTAGAAGAATGAGAGGTGATCTCCTTGAAATATATACAATTCTTAAAAGGGTTTGACAGGGTAGCTGCTGAGAGGCTATTTCTCCTGGCTGATGAGTTTATCGCCAGGTGCCATAGTCTCAGGATAAAGGGTCAGCCATTTTTTTCACTCGGTGGATTGTGAATCTTTGCATCTTAGAGGGATGCTCAGTCGATAAATGTATTCCAGACAGATTGAAAGGTTTTTGGACACTAAGGGAATCTAGGAATATGGGTTAGTGGGGGAAAATGGAGTTGAGGTCCAAGATCAGCCATAATCTTACGGAATGGCGGAGCAGGCTCGAGGGCCCATATAGCCTCCTCCTGTTCCGAATTCTTATGTTATGTTCTTATACAATCGATCAATTGTGCAGTTTTTGATTTAATTGAAAACATACCTGTTTCCTTATTTCACTTTGATCATGCTATAAATCTAAGAGATGTTCTGGCTTTGGTTGCCTGAAAATGTGCGGAGCCATTTTATAGCTAATTGAGACCTGATTAATTTTGTCATATTGTAAATATATCAGATCAAATTGATCTTTTATTTGGATTCCAGGAGCCGGCTTCTAGCTTTTATGCTCTTAAAACTATTTTTTCTTTATGCCAGGCAGAATTTGCTGGTAAAACCAGCTTTGAGCCCCACTTCAGGACTTGGGCACGTAATCTAGGTTGACACTAAAGTGCAGTACTGATGGAGTGCTGCCATTTTTTTGGATGAAATGTTTCTCCAGGTGCATGTGAAAGATCCCATTATATGAAAGAAAAACTTGCATTTATATAGCACCATGACCTCACGACGTCCCAAAATTTTTTACAGCCAATTAAGTAATTTTTGAAGTGTAGTCACTGTTGCAATGATGGAAACACGGCAGCCAATTTGCGCACAGCAAGCTCCCACAAACAGCAATGTAGTAATGGCCAAATAATCTGTTTTTAGTGATGATTGAGGGATAAATTTTGGCCAGGACACCGGGAATAACTCCCTTGCTCTTCGATCGTGTGATGGGATCTTTTACATCCACCTTGGAGAACAGACTGGTGCCTCGGCTTAATGTTTTATCTGAAAGACGGCGCCTCCAACAGTGCAGAACTCCCTCAGTACTGCCTCAGTACTGCACTGGACTGTCAGTCTAGATTTTTGTGCTCAAGTCTCTGGAGTGGGACTTGAATCTACAACCTTCTGATTTAGAGGCGAGAGAGCTGACACTAGGTCAAGATAAGCAGAGACTTTGTGTGCCTAATATTTATTTATTCACCCACATCAGAAACAGATCAACTGGTCATCATCACCCAAACAATTGTAGATGCTGGAAATAATCCACTGGTCAGTAGCATCTGTGAAGAAAACGTGTTAACATTTCTGGTGTGAACCTTTCATCAAAACAAAGGGTCCATAATGTATCCATTTCTCTCTACAGGTGAAGCTTCTGTTGAGTGTTAACTGATCATCTCATTTATTTGTGGGACTGTGCTTTGTGCAGTTTGGCTGCTTTGTTTGCCTGCATAAGTGATTGCACTTCAAAAACAATTATTTATTTGTGAAGTGCTTTGAAGCATCCCAAGGACGCTATATAAATGCAAGATTATTTCTTTACAACCTGTGGACAGTCTATGGGAACTGGATCTACCAGGATAATACAGAAGCTGGTGAACAGATAATGGCTCCTGGAATCCAAATTAGAAGGCTAATATAAAAGCTGCTTTTAATACAGTTTTCTCACGTGAAATGGAGGAACCCTAACGTTTGACACTCAATTCCCAGGCAGTGAGGTGCATTTTTGCCTTGTGGTATACAGATACTGAGGGGACAGATATTTGCTACCATTAGTGCTGTTTGAAGTGGCTGATGGGTAAGGTGTAGTCCATCTGATCACAACTGTTCAGTGATTATTGGCATGTTGGGTGGTTCACTACACTGTAGTAAAATATTAAGATATGGATTCCTGATGTCTGTGCTGTTCAGGGAAGGTGATATTGAACAAAGGTACATGCTTCTGGCTTTCATGGCATTTGCAACAATCTGTTCACACTTCTCAGCTGGAGAATTCTGTGTGGAATGAGATCTGAGCAGGTGAGTTGGAATATCTGAGGTTGGGATTTGAACTGGACTCTGGTTCGTTGTATAATATGTGGGCTGTCGCACATGTCTATTCAAACTAATTTCAGTTTCCAATATAGTTTCGAATTGGAATTCAGTGTAACTTATTGTCCTAATTAGCCATGAGTTGCTGACTGTTGGAAATCTGAAAATATTTTGAATGGAATGTGGTCGCTGTCAGAAAATGTTAGGGGAGGGAGGAGCAATGTCACATTTTTGTTTCTAATCATTGCATGCAAGTGCTTCAATGATGTAATTCATTAATATTTGTCTGTAGGATTGTAAACCAGTTTAGAAAATCATTGTTGTCAAAAATAATTTTGACAATTTGTATCTTTACTTAAGGAAAAATCATACTTAAGCCAGTGCACTTTAATATTGGGCCAATGCTGTTAGTGCACTGTTAATTTATCGCTACCGTAACCAGTAAGGGCAAAAACTATTACTGGATTGTCATTTCTCCACCCTGCCCCAACAGTTGAAGTGGGCATAGTCTGAAAATTGTACATTACTGAGATCTGTTTTGCAAAGTGTTCAGCTAAAGTTGTGCCCTACTGCAAAGGAGGGAAATTGTGTCACTCTGTTGTGCTTCTGTGCTCCTTTTCTGATGATGTATCAATTTCCAAAGCCTCGACATAAATGGTCTGATTTCCATTGTTTGAGATGCCGTCTTTTGGATAAGATGTTGCACCTAAGCCCTGTCTGTCCTCGAGTGGCACTATTTGAAGAAGAGCAGGGAAACGTTATCTGGTGATTTATCTCGTCTGTGGGACCTTGCTGTGTGCAAATTGCCTGCATCATCATCATAGGCAGTCCCTCTGAATCGAGGAAGACTTGCTTCCACTCTTAACATGAGTTCTTAGGTGGCTTACAGTTCAATACGAGAACCACAGTCCCTGTCACAGGTGGGACAGATAGTCGTTGAGGGAAGGATGGGTGGGACTGGTTTGCCGCACGCTTGATTTCTGCATGCTCTCGGTGACGAGACTCGAGGTGCTCAGCGCCCTCCCGGATGCACTTCCTCCACTTAGGGTGGTCTTTGGCAAGGGACTCCCAGGTGTCAGTGGGAATGTTGCACTTTATCAGGGAGGCTTTGAGGGTGTCCTTGTAATGTTTCCGCTGCCCACCTTTGGCTCGTTTGCTGTGAAGGAGCTCCGAGCAGAGCGCTTGCTTTGGGAGCCTTGTGTCTGGCATGCGAACTATGTGGCCTGCCCAGCAGAGCTGATCAAGTGTGGTCAAGATCCACGCGTGGCCCTGGACAATGTGGACCACTTCCCATATCTCGGGGGGCCTCCCATCAACAAGAGCAGGCATTGACGACGAGATCCAACACTGCCTCCAGTGCGCCAGTGCAGCCTTCGGCCGCCTGAAGAAAAGTGTGTTTGAAGACCAGGCCCTCAAAACTGCCACCAAGCTCATGGTCTACAGGGCTGTAGTAATACTCGCCCTCCTGTATGGTTCAGAGACATGGACCATATACAGTAGACACCAAGTTGCTGGAGGAATACCACCAACGATGTCGCCGCAAGATTCTACAAATCCCCTGGGAGGACAGACGCACCGTTAGCGTCCTCGACCAGGCCACCATCCCCAGCATTGAAGCACTGACGACAAAGCACTTCTCTTGTTGATTGGGAGCAACAAAAACAATTCATCTTCAAATAATAAGGGAAGCTGCTCAGTTGGTTAAAAAGGATGTAGCTGTGACATGCAGATTAAAGGTTCCCCCTTTGAATGCTAAGTTATCTAATCTCCATCAAGGTCGTAGTAAGGTGTACTACCGTTCCAGCAGGTTAGGGGGGGGGGAATCATCCACAGCTATTAATTGAGTGTTCTCCAGTGATTCCTTGAGTGAGAACAAGAACTTGCATTTTTATTATGTCTTTCATGATCTCAGGATGTCCTAAAGTGTTTTCCAGCCAACAAAGTACATTTTAAATTGTCGTCACTGGAATCTAGGGAATGTGCTTGGCGGCCAATTTGCACGCAGCCAAGTCCCACAGACAATGAGATAAATGATCTGTTTTAGTGATGAGGGATAAATATTGGCCAAGGCAACGGAAGAAATCCTCTAAACCTCCTTGAATAGTGCCATGGGATTATTTTTTTAATGTACATTGAGAAAATGCGCAGCGACGTGGTTTAATGTTTCATCCGAAAGATGGTATCTCCAACAATGCAGCATTCCCTCAGTGCTGCACTGAAGTAAGTGTCTGCCAAGATTATGTGCTCGTCTCGAGTGGGGCTTGACCTTCTGACTTGGACACAAATGTGCTACCAGTGAGCAAATGCTGACATCTAAAGTACACGTAGATGTGAAGTTATGATTTTTAAGATACTGAGTTGCGATAGTGATTTAGAAACATAGAAAATAGGTGCAGGAGTAGGCCATTCTGCCCTTCGAGCCTGCACCGCCATTCAATGAGTTCATGGCTGAACATGCAACTTAGTACCCCATTCCTGCTTTCTCGCCATACCCCTTGATCCCCCGAGTAGTAAGGACTACATCGAACTTCTTTTTGAATATATTTAGTGAATTGGCCTCAACAACTTTCTGTAGTAGAGAATTCCACAGGTTCACCACTCTCTGGGTGAAGAAGTTTCTCCTCATCCCCAGCAGAGGATAGGGAATTTGAGGATGATGAACCCAGATTACTTGAATGCAACTTTGTCAGGTCAAGACAGATTGGCTGGGGGTGGGGGTGGTTGAGGGAAGAAGGGAGGAAAGAAAACTGTTTTTGGAATGGATTAAAATACCCTCTTTGAGTAAAACTTGTTGAAACTTCCATTTAAGGAAAAGTTTCATAGGTGGGAATGAAGGAAAGAGTTAAAATGATATTACTTTGCAGCAAATGTTTGTCTCCGCGTAGCAGTGAAACTATGTGCAGAGCGCCTGTGGTTATTAAAGCATGACTTAAAACCTGGGTATTTATAGTCTGAAAGCTATTTTATGTGAAATATTAGAAGTTGATGTGGTAACTGTTTCATCTCCCATTTTAAGCAGTGGATTCCAACCCTTTCCCTAATAAGGAGAAAGCCAATGTGCAAACCACATTAGGACTGAGTAATTGGTAAAATGAGGCACAGTATAACATTGAGTTACTGTTGGCCAAGAAACTCCTCAGACAGTTTTGTGGGGGAAAAGAGTAGGGAATTAGATGACCTGGCTTCAGTTTGTCATTGTAAATGGGAAAAATTGAGAAGTTAGGGAAAATTCAAAATTACCTCTCTGGTCTGAAACCTAAGGTAATTTAGATGAGCAACAATGTAGATAAAGGTGGAAACATTTATTTTTTTTTGAAATTTGAGTAAATTATTTTCTTTCCAAAATCTCTGAAGCCAAGTCAGAATTGAAGTAAAATTTCTGAAGCCAAGTCAGAATTGAAGTAAAATTTCAGTCAACCTTTTTAGTAATTTCACTATGCCCATGATGGCTTTTTATTAATAAATTGGAGTGGAACTTGGTTTTCCACAACTTGTAGAGAAGAGTTTAAACCTGTTCCTGGTTTATTACAGGTTTACTATAGCAGTAAACATGTTCTCCTATTGGAGCAGAGAATGCAACTTTCATTGTCATTAACCTGTTTCAAGAAAGCATCAGGTCTTTGATCCTGATCAGCTGTTTGGAGGTTTGAGAGAACTTCGCAGAGTGAGTCCCTCGATGGCTGAGTTTATCCAGTCAGTAATTGAGTCATACCGGCCAGGAAGGTTTGATAGAATCTCTAGTCTGAGTTTGCTGACTTCACCTGGGGTGCTGCAGTTTGCATGTCTTTTGGTTGGTGAGAGGAAAGTAGCTGGCTTGCTGTTCATGATTACTATTTGGTAACTCTTGTTGGAAGTGTGTACATGTGGACAAGACCAGCTTTTGGTGATGCCCTCTGCAGGCAAATAGGCTTGGCAACACTCGCTGTCGAGGCTGAAAACATGAACATTGATCACTTGAGCAAGGAACTGGTGTCATTGGCATCAGTCATAAACTCGCAAAGAGTCAATTAATGTCTTTGGATAGGAGAAAAAAGGCACGTGGAATCATAGAATGATGATGATCATCATAGGCGGTGCCTCGAACAAGGATGTCCTGCTTCCACACCAAAAAGAATGAGTTCACAGATGTTTCAATGAAGGACCCGATATTCTAGTCCTGAACTCGAGGGATGGAAGATCCCTGTGCATGGAATTTTTTAACGTGTGGTGACCACATCAGCCACCACACGGGCTTGACAGAGGTAGGCCTTTATCCAGTGGCAAGGGTAAACCCGGACGACTGGAGAAGTGCGCACATATCGCAGTGTGGGCTGGTCCGTGCTGCTGCTGAGCCCTGTACCCTCATTTGCCGCTCCTCCGCCGCGATCTCTCGCCGCTCCTCCTCCGCACCTGCCTACGCTCAACGGCGACCTGGGCTTTGATGACGTCACCCAGTCGCCCACCTCGAAGTTGTTGCACACTTGGAACGGCTTGTGCTGGAAGTTGTCGTGGCATGCTCCAGCTCTTTATACTCTTGACCTGCAGTGCTGAGGGAGTGCTGCTCTGGCGGAGGTGCCGTCTTGCAGATGAGGCGTTAACCTGAGGCAGGTGGCTCACAGTGCAGAAGGAAGTCATTCAGCCCATTGTGTCTGTGCTGGCTCTTTGAAAGAGCTATCCAATTCGTCTGACTCACCTGCCATTCCCCATAACCCTGAAAGTTTCTCCTTTTCAAAAACAAAGTTCACTGAGAAGTGTCCTTGTACAGAGGTCTTTTTCATATCCATACACTCTCGCAAGATGTGACTTACAGATTTGAAGACGTGCCATTATTTGTGTAGTTACAACGTTTCAGCTTTTCCTGCTCTCTCTATTTTGAATCATCTTTACTTTTCTTAGCTGATGTTATTTGTCTAAGACCGGAAGGGATAAAACATGTTTGAAAAATCATTTCCTCTAAACAGGGAAAATATTGTCCCCGCCCCCCCCCCCCCCCCACCCCCCAAAAGTAGTATCTGTACTCTCTTTTAGCACTCATCATTGATGAGATCCTAAAGTAATATCTCTCCCTGCTAGACTACTCCAATGACATCTCGAGTGCCTCAAGATGGCTCCTGTACAGACAAGTGATGTAACTTCAAACCATGTGAACTGTCTAACCAGAGAGCTTAGGTTATTTGCTGCGTATGCAGGTTTCTCAGCATTGGCAGGTTGGTTTAAAATCTAATTTCCTGCTGTTTTATTATGGAACCATTCAGGAATATTCTTAGTCAGTTGCATCGTTGTGGCATCCAGGCAGGGATGGAGGTGATGCTATTTTTGGAAGTCAACATTTTTAGACCATTATTTTTCTTCTGTAAAAGGGGGCACTTTAAACAATCTGTAATTGTCCCTGGACTTTAAAAAAAAATTTCATCTGCAAAATCCTTCAATGAAACATTTGTGCAGGATAACTAAGTGCTGAAGCATTGAATAAGTGCTTTAAATCATCAACTAATTGACCTTGTGCAACAGAGCATGTCTGTTTGAAGGAAGTACTTTAAATTAGTTGTAGAAGGTAATAATCTTTGATATTCAATTGACCTCACCCCAGCAAATGAATAGTCATGTTTATCCATTTCTTTGGAATAAAGAGTGAAACGCAGATGCATTTCTTGGTTTCTGTTTCCTATTCCTCCTCCCCTCTTTACAGTCAACTGTGACTCAGTGGGGAGACTCTTGCCTCTTGAGTCAGAAGGTTGTGGGTTCAAGTTGCACTCCAGAGACTTCAGCACAATAATCTAGGCCGACACCCTAGTGCAGTGCTGAGGGAGTGTTGCTCTGTCGGAGGTGCCGTCTTGCAGATGAGATACTAACCTGAGGCGCCCCGTCTGCATTCTCAGATGAACATAAAAAAATCCCATGGCACTATTTCGAAGAAGAGGGGAGTTATCCCTGGTGTCCTGGCCAATACATATCCCTCAATCAACATAACAAAAACAGATTATCTCGTCATTATTACATTGCTGTTTGTGGGAGCTTGCTGTGTGCAAATTGGCTGCTGCGTTTCCTACATTACAACAGTGACGACACTCCAAAAATACTTAATTGGCTGTAAAGTGCTTTGAGATGTCCGATGGTCGTGAAACACACTATATAAATGCAAATCGTTTCTTTCTCTTGCATGCTCGCACTCCTCCATGACTGTCTGTTGCCCTCAGCAGGGGCACATAGCGAGGCTGTGAGGTCGTGAGGCTCACATTGCGTACTATGAATTCCACGTAGCGAGGTCCTGTGGGCAGGAGGATAGTAGGAGTATGTTTGTGTGTTTGTGTGTGTGTGTGTGTGTGTGTGTGTGTGTGTGTGTGTGTGTCTCTCTGGGTTGGCACATGCAGCGGAGCCTTGGTCTCCAGTCATCTTGGATCCCCTTGCCACTGGACCAAGCCCTTTTTCCGTCAAGCCCATGTGGTGGCTGGTGTGCAACGACCACCCCACATTAAAAGAATTCACGCACGGGCATAGAAACATAGAAAAACATAGAAAATAGGTGCAGGAGCAGGCCATTCAGCCCTTCTAACCTGCACCGCCATTCAATGAGTTCATGGCTGAACATGAAACTTCAGTACCCCCTTCCTGCTTTCTCGCCATAACCCTTGATCCCCCGAGTAGTAAGGACTTCATCTAACTCCCTTTTGAATATATTTAGTGAATTGGCCTCAACTACTTTCTGTGGTAGAGAATTCCACAGGTTCACCACTCTCTGGGTGAAGAAGTTTCTCCTCATCTCGGTCCTAAATGGCGTACCCCTTATCCTCAGACTGTGACCCCTGGTTCTGGACTTCCCCAACATTGGGAACATTCTTTCTGCATCTAACCTGTCTAAACCCGTCAGAATTTTAAACGTTTCTATGAGGTCCCCTCTCATTCTTCTGAACTCCAGTGAATACAATCCCAATTGATCCAATCTTTCTTGATAGGTCAGTCCCGCCATCCCGGGAATCAGTCTGGTGAACCTTCGCTGCACTCCCTCAATAGCAAGAATGTCCTTCCTCAAGTTAGGAGACCAAAACTGTACACAATACTCCAGGTGTGGCCTCACCAAGGCCCTGTACAACTGTAGCAACACCTCCCTGCCCCTGTATTCAAATCCCCTCGCTATGAAGGCCAACATGCCATTTGCTTTCTTAACCGCCTGCTGTACCTGCATGCCAACCTTCAACGACTGATGTACCATGACACCCAGGTCTCGTTGCACCTTCCCTTTTCCTAATCTGTCACCATTCAGATAATAGTCTGTCTCTCTGTTTTTACCACCAAAGTGGATAACCTCACATTTATCCACATTATACTTCATCTGCCATGCATTTGCCCACTCACCTAACCTATCCAAGTCACTCTGCAGCCTAATAGCATCCTCCTCGCAGCTCACACTGCCACCCAACTTAGTATCATCCGCAAATTTGGAGATACTGCATTTAATCCCCTCGTCTAAATCATTAATGTACAATGTAAACAGCTGGGGCCCCAGCACAGAACCTTGCGGCACTCCACTAGTCACTGCCTGCCATTCTGAAAAGTACCCGTTTACTCCTACTCTTTGCTTCCTGTCTGACAACCAGTTCTCAATCCACGTCAGCACACTACCCCCAATCCCATGTGCTTTAACTTTGCACATTAATCTCTTGTGTGGGACCTTGTCGAAAGCCTTCTGAAAGTCCAAATATACCACATCAACTGGTTCTCCCTTGTCCACTTTACTGGAAACATCCTCAAAAAATTCCAGAAGATTTGTCAAGCATGATTTCCCTTTCACAAATCCATGCTGACTTGGACCTATCATGTCACCATTTTCCAGATGCACTGCTATGACATCCTTAATAATTGATTCCATCACTTTACCCACTACTGAGGTCAGGCTGACCGGTCTATAATTCCCTGTTTTCTCTCTCCCTCCTTTTTTAAAAAGTGGGGTTACATTGGCTACCCTCCACTCCATAGGAACTGATCCAGAGTCAATGGAATGTTGGAAAATGACTGTCAATGCATCCGCTATTTCCAAGGCCACCTCCTTAAGTACTCTAGGATGCAGTCCATCAGGCCCTGGGGATTTATCGGCCTTCAATCCCATCAATTTCCCCAACACAATTTCCCGACTAATAAAGATTTCCCTCAGTTCCTCTTCCTTACTAGACCCTCTGACCCCTTTTATATCCGGAAGGTTGTTTGTATCCTCCTTAGTGAATACCGAACCAAAGTACTTGTTCAATTGATCCGCCATTTCTTTGCTCCCCGTTATGACTTCCCCTGATTCTGACTGCAGGGGACCTACGTTTGTCTTCACCAACCTTTTTCTCTTTACATACCTATAGAAACTTTTGCAATCCGCCTTAATGTTCCCTGCAAGCTTCTTCTCGTACTCCATTTTCCCTGTCCTAATCAAACCCTTTGTCCTCCTCTGCTGAGTTCTAAATTTCTCCCAGTCCCCAGTCTTCCACCGTTGAAAGTGAGTTCATCGGTCACCTGAGGGACTGCCTATGATGATGACAATTCATTTGTAGAGATATCCTAGCTGAGTATGAGTCTCTCTTCACCTTGGTATTCTCTAACTCAAGTACTGCTACCCCAGCTGAGATCAACTTGGCACAAATCTATATTGCAGATATAGATACTTTACCTTTTAAGCTGTCGGGTCCTCATTACCCCTACCTGCAACTCAAGGGTGTAGATGGCTGACACTGGTAATGGTGCTCCACAGATGGCCAGCAGGAACTGTGTATGTACGTGTGTGTACATGTAACTTTCAGCCTGTGTAGTAAAACTTGTCAGGGACCTGATTATGTATTGTGACAAAGCAAATGAGCTACATTGGTTTATTTCCACATAGAAACATAGAAAATAGGTGCAGGAGTAGGCCATTCGGCCCTTCGAGCCTGTACCACCATTCAATAAGATCATGGCTGATCATTCCCTCAGAACCCCTTTCCTGCTTTCTCTCCATACCCCTTGATCCCTTTAGCCGTAAGGGCCCTATCTAACTCCCTCTTGAATATATCCAATGAACTGGCATCAACAACTCTCTGCGGCAGGGAATTCCACAGGTTACAACTATCTGAGTGAAGAAGTTTCTCCTCATCTCAGTCCTAAATGGCCGATCCTTTATCCTAAGACTGTGTCCCCTGGTTCTGGACATCTCCAACATCGGGAACATTCTACCCGCATCTAACCTATCCAGTCCCGTCAGAATCTTATATGTTTCTATGAGATCCCCTCATCCTTCCAAACGCCAACTCCAATGTAAAAAGGCCCAGTTGATCCAGGTAGGCATTGATCGGGAGGGCTTTGGGTTTCTCGAAAATAGCAAACTTTCCCAAGGTGCAGGGAGCAATAGACTGTACGCACATCATCCTGAGAGCACCTTTACAGGGTGCGGAGGTGTTTCAGAACCAAAAGGGATTCCACTCCCTGAATGTGCAGCTCGTTGTCGACCACAACCAAATAATCATGGCAGTAAATGCTAATTTTCCAGGCAGCATCCATGAGAGCACTGTCTCTGACCTGTTTAACAGCCAACCACAAGGTCACGGTTGGATGCTGGAGGATAAAGGATATGGCCTTGTCAGCTGGCTCATGACCCCCCTGCGTAATCCCCAGTTAGAAGCCGAAAAGAGTTACAACGAAACATAGAAACATAGAAAATAGGTGCAGGAGCAGGCCATTCAGCCCTTCTAACCTTCACCGCCATTCAATGAGTTCATGGCTGAACATGAAACTTCAGTACCCCCTTCCTGCTTTCTCGCCATAACCCTTGATCCCCCGAGTAGTAAGGACTTCATCTAACTCCCTTTTGAATATATTTAGTGAATTGGCCTCAACTACTTTCTGTGGTAGAGAATTCCACAGGTTCACCACTCTCTGGGTGAAGAAGTTTCTCCTCATCTCGGTCCTAAATGGCTTACCCCTTATCCTCAGACTGTGACCCCTGGTTCTGGACTTCCCCAACATTGGGAACATTCTTTCTGCATCTAACCTGTCTAAACCCGTCAGAATTTTAAACGTTTCTATGAGGTCCCCTCTCATTCTTCTGAACTCCAGTGAATACAAGCCCAGTTGATCCATTCTTTCTTGATAGGTAAGTCCCACCATCCCGGGAATCAGTCTGGTGAATCTTCGCTGCACTCCCTCAATAGCAAGAACGTCCTTCCTCAAGTTAGGAGACCAAAACTGTACACAATACTCCAGGTGTGGCCTCACCAAGGCCCTGCACAACTGTAGCAACACCTCCCTGCCCCTGTACTCAAATCCCCTCGCTATGAAGGCCAACATGCCATTTGCTTTCTTAACCGCCTGCTGTACCTGCATGCCAACCTTCAATGACTGATGTACCATGACACCCAGGTCTCGCTGCACCTTCCCCCTTCCTAATCTGTCACCATTCAGATAATAGTCTGTCTCTCTGTTTTTACCACCAAAGTGGATAACCTCACATTTATCCACATTATACTTCATCTGCCACGCATTTGCCCACTCACCTAACCTATCCAAGTCACTCTGCAGCCTCATAGCATCCTCCTTGCAGCTCACACTGCCACCCAACTTAGTGTCATCCGCAAATTTGGAGATACTACATTTAATCCCCTCGTCTAAATCATTAATGTACAATGTAAACAGCTGGGGCCCCAGCACAGAACCTTGCGGTACCCCACTAGTCACTGCCTGCCATTCTGAAAAGTACCCATTTACTCCTGCTCTTTGCTTCCTGTCTGCCAACCAGTTCTCAATCCACGTCAGCACACTACCCCCAATCCCATGTGCTTTAACTTTGCACATTAATCTCCTGTGTGGGACCTTGTCGAAAGCCTTCTGAAAGTCCAAATATACCACATCAACTGGTTCTCCTTTGTCCACTTTAATGGAAACATCCTCAAAAAATTCCAGAAGATTTGTCAAGCATGATCTCCCTTTCACAAATCCATGCTGACTTGGACCTATCATGTCACCATTTTCCAAATGCGCTGCTATGACATCCTTAATAATTGATTCCATCATTTTACCCACTACTGAGGTCAGTCTGACCGGTCTATAATTCCCTGCTTTCTCTCTCCCTCCTTTTTTAAAAAGTGGGGTTACATTGGCTACCCTCCACTCGATAGGAACTGATCCAGAGTCAATGGAATGTTGGAAAATGACTGTCAATGCATCCGCTATTTCCAAGGCCACCTCCTTAAGTACTCTGGGATGCAGTCCATCAGGCCCTGGGGATTTATCGGCCTTCAATCCCATCAATTTCCCCAACACAATTTCCCGACTAATAAAGATTTCCCTCAGTTCCTCCTCCTTACTAGACCCTCTGACCCCTTTTATATCCGGAAGGTTGTTTGTGTCCTCCTTAGTGAATACTGAACCATAGTACTTGTTCAATTGGTCTGCCATTTCTTTGTTCCCCGTTATGACTTCCCCTGATTCTGACTGCAGGAGACCTACGTTTGTCTTTACTAACCTTTTTCTCTTTACATACCTATAGAAACTTTTGCAATCTGCCTTAATGTTCCCTGCAAGCTTCTTCTCGTACTCCATTTTCCCTGCCCTAATCAAACCCTTTGTCCTCCTCTGCTGAGTTCTAAATTTCTCCCAGTCCCCAGGTTCGCTGCTATTTCTGGCCAATTTGTATGCCACTTCCTTGGCTTTAATACTATCCCTGATTTCCCTAGATAGCCACGGTTGAGCCACCTTCCCTTTTTTATTTTTACGCCAGACAGGAATGTACAATTGTTGTAATTCATCCATGCGGTCTCTAAATGTCTGCCATTGCCCATCCACAGTCAACCCCTTAAGTATCATTCGCCAATCTATCTTGGCCAATTCACGCCTCATACCTTCAAAGTTACCCTTCTTTAAGTTCTGGACCATGGTCTCTGAATTAACTGTTTCATTCTCCATCCTAATGCAGAATTCCACCATATTATGGTCACTCTTCCCCAAGGGGCCTTGCACAATGAGATTGTTAATTAATCCTCTCTCATTACACAACACCCAGTCTAAGATGGCCTCCCCCATAGTTGGTTCCTCGACATATTGGTCTAGAAAACCATCCCTTATGCACTCCAGGAAATCCTCCTCCACCGTATTGCTTCTAGTTTGACTAGCCCAATCTATGTGCATATTAAAGTCACCCATTATAACTGCTGCACATTTATTGCATGCACTCCTAATTTCCTGTTTGATGCCCTCCCCAACATCACTACTACTGTTTGGAGGTCTGTACACAACTCCCACTAATGTTTTTTGCCCTTTAGTGTTCTGCAGCTCTACCCATATAGATTCCACATCATCCAAGCTAATGTCTTTCCTAACTATTGCATTAATCTCTTTAACCAGCAATGCTACCCCACCTCCTTTTCCTTTTATTCTATCCTTCCTGAATGTTGAATACCCCTGGATGTTGAGTTCCCAGCCCTGATCATCCTGGAGCCACGTCTCCGTAATCCCAATCACATCATATTTGTTGATATCTATTTGCACACTTAATTCATCCACCTTATTGCGGATACTCCTTGCATTAAGACACAAAGTCTTCAGGCTTGCTTTTTTAACACCCTTTGTCCTTTTAGAATTTTGCTGTACAGTGGCCCTTTTTGTTCTTTGCCTTGGGTTTCTCTGCCCTCCACTTTTCCTCATCTCCTTTCTGTCTTTTGCTTTTACCTCATTTTTGTCTCCCTCTGTCTCCCTGCATAGGTTCCCATCCCCCTGCAATATTAGTTTAACTCCTCCCCAACAGCACTAGCAAACACTCCCCCTAGGACATTGGTTCCGGTTCTGGCCAGGTGCAGACTGTCCGGTTTGTACTGGTCCCACCTCCCCCAGAACCGGTTCCAATGCCCCAGGAATTTGAATCCCTCCCTGCAGCACCACTGCTCAAGCCACGTATTCATCTGCGCTATCCTGCATTCTTACTCTGACTAGCACGTGGCACTGGTAGCAATCCCGAGATTACTACTTTTGAGGTCCTACTTTTTAATTTAGCTCCTAGCTCCTTAAATTCGTTTCGTAGGACCTCATCCCTTTTTTTTTTTTACCTATGTCGTTGGTACCAATGTGCACCACGACAACTGGCTGTTCTCCCTCCCATTTCAGAATGTCCTGCACCTGCTCCGAGACATCCTTGACCTTTGCACCAGGGAGGCAACATACCATCCTGGAGTCTCGGTTGCGGCCGCAGACACGCCTATCTATTCCCCTCACCATCGAATCCCCTATCACTATCGCGCTTCCAATCTTTTTCCTGCCCTTCTGTGCAGCAGAGCCAGCCACAGTGCCATGAACTTGGCTGCTGCTGCCCTCCCCTGATGAGTCATCCCCCCCCCAACAGTACTCAAAGCAGTGTATCTGTTTTGCAGGGGGATGACCACAGGGGACCCCTGCACTATCTTTCTTGCACTGCTCTTCCTGCTGGTCTTCCATTCCCTATCTGGCTGTGGACCCTTCACCTGCGGTAAGACCAACTCACTACACGTGATACTCACGTCATTCTCAGCATCGTGGATGCTCCAGAGTGAATCCACCCTCAGCTCCAATTCCGCAACGCGGACCATCAAGAGCTCGAGGCGGATACACTTCCCCCACACGTAGCGCCCAGGGACACCAGAAGTGTCCCCGAGTTCCCACATGGTACAGGAGGAGCATAATCACGTGACCGAGCTCTCCTGCCATGTCTTAACCCTTAGATACCCTTAAATTGGTAGTAACAATGCTAAAGTTCACTTACTGATATAAAAAATAAAAAGAAAAGCTACTCGCCAATCACTAGCCAATCACTTACCCCATTGGCTGTGACGTCACTTTTTGATTCCCTTCTACTTCTATTTTGCTTTCTCTCCCGCTGTAGCTGCACCGGTACGCCTTTTATAGGCCGCTCCCCTCTCACCAACTGCCGCTGGCTCTCGATCTCCCGCTGGGCTTTTGATAGGTCGCTCCCCTCTCTCCAACTGCCGCTGGCTCTCGATTTCCCGATCGTCACTCACGACCCAGTCAAGACATGGTCTACTCATGACAATGGCAGGTGACTTTGTACTGTATCGTAAATTGTGCTGATGGCTTTCTTCCAGGGCTCTGGCAGTACTGTTGCTGAGCTAATGATCAGGTGTTTTGGAGCAGCTCGGTATTACTGGCCAGCCTGGATGGTCGTATCTTTTCAGGAAATTCATCAGTTCAAAGATTTTTTTCCTCGTCTCCATAATGGAATTGTGCAAATATTGCCTTTATACTCATTGCTCGTTTTGGAGCTACTGACTTTGCATTTTTTTAATGAAGAGCAAGGAATTGGGTTGTGCTTTATTGTATCTCTGTACTGATTGGTTAAGGAATGTCTTGGATGTAGTGTATGTGGATTTTCAGAAGGAATTTGAAAAGATGTTTGAGACTTTTTGGAAAAAATTAAGGCATATAGTACAGGAGGAAATGCAACAAGATGGATAGAAAGTTGATAAAGGAAAAGAAGAATGAGGGTAAATTGGTACTTCTCAGATTGGAGCAGTGTTGGAAATGGTGTACTCCGGGTCAGTACTGAGTCCACTTTTATTCTTGGTTTATATACAAGTGAATTGAATTTGGGTATAGGGAACACGAGCTTAATTTAATAACTAAACCAAAATTTGGGTTTTGCAAATAGTGAGAAGGACTGTTTAAAGAAAAAATGAGATGGGTTAACAAAATGGGCAGACAGGTGGTGGATGCAATTTAATGCGGATGTAGATATTATAAGAACATAACATAAAAAATAGGAGCAGGTGTAGGCCATACGGCCCCTCGAACCTGCTGCACCATTTAATACAAGCATGGCTGATCTGATCATGAACTGGGTTCACTTCCCCGCCCACTCCCATAACCCCTTATCCCCTTATCGTTTAAGAAACTGTCTATTTCTGTCTTAAATTTATTCAATGTCCCAGGTTCCACAGCTCTCTGAGGCAGCCAATTCCACAGATTCACAACCCTCAGAAGAAATTTTTCCTCATCTCAGATTTAAATGGACGGCCCCTTATTCTAAGATCATGCCCTCTAGTTCTAGTCTCCCCCATCAGTGGAAACATCCTCTCTGCATCCACCTTGTCAAGCCCCCTCATAATCTTATACGTTTTGATAAGATTACCCCTCATTCTTCTGAATTCCAATGAGTAGAGGCCCAACCTACTCAACCTTTCCTCGTAAATCAACCTCCCATCTCCAGAATCAACCTAGTGAACCTTCTTTGAACTGCCTCCAAAGCAAGTATATCCTTCGTAAATATGGAAACCAAAACTGCACGCAGTTTTCCAGGTGTGGCCTCACCAATACTTTATATAGCTGGAGCAAGACTTCCCTGCTTTTATACTCCATCCCCTTTGCAATAAAGGCCAAGATTCCATTGGCCTTCCTGATCACTTGCTGTACCTGTATACTATCCTTTTGTGTTTCATGCAGAAGTATCCCCAGGTCCTGCTGTATTGCAGCACTTTTCAATCTTTCTCCATTTAAATAATAACTTGCTCTTTGACAGAAAAAAATCAAAGCTCATGCATGACCTCACACTTTCCAACATTATACTCCATCTGCCAAATTTTTGTCCACTCACTTAGCCTGTATCTCCTTTTGCAGATTTTTTGTGTCCTCCTTACATATTGCTTTTCCTCTCATCTTTGTATCATCAGCAAACCTGGCTATGTTACACTCAGTCCCTTCTTCCAAGTCATTAATATAGATTATATTGGAGCAAAAGTGAGGAATAACAATTTCTACTTATGTAGTGCTTTTAATGCAGAAATACAATCCAATGAGCTTCAGAAGCTTAAATCAGATAATGATGGATGCTGAGACTAGGAGAGTTGACAAAGCTTGGTCAGAGGTGTTCTTAAAGGTGGGTTTTAAGGTGATCTTAAAGAGTGACGGTGATATGGAGAGGCAATGGGGTTTAGGAAGGCATGGCTGCCAATGATGGGATGCACAAAAGGCCAGAGTCGAGGGAGTGGGGTGGGACATTGGAGTTGGAGGAGGTGACCGAGATCAGGAAAAAAAACATGCATTTATATAGTGCCTTTTACGCCCACCGGACACTCAAAATGCTTTACAGCCAATGAAGTACTTTTTGAAGTGTGGTCACTGTTGTCATGTAGGAACCCGGCAGCCAATTTGCACACAGCAAGCTCCAACAAACAGCAATGTGATATTGACGAGATAATTAGTTTGTGATGTTAGTTGAGGGTTAAATATTGGCCAGCACACCGGGGATAACTACCCTGCTCTTCTTTGAAATAGTGCCATGGGATCTTTTGCTTCCACCTGAGCGAGCAGACGGGGCCTCGGTAAACGTCTCATCTGAAAGATGACACCTCTGACAGTGCAACATTCCCTCAGTATTGGCACTAGAGTGTGCCTAGATTTTTGTGCTCCAGTATGTAGTGGGACTTGAACCCACAACCTTCTGACTCAGGTGCTAGTGCTTCCAACTGAGCCATGGCTGACACGAGCAGCAAGGTTATGAAGGGATTTAAATACTAAGATAAGAATGTTAAATTTGAGGTGTTGTGACTGGAAACCAATGTAGATCAGCAGGAGCAGGGTTGATGGGTGCGGAACGTGATTTGAGTTGATGATGCAGCTTGTAGAGAGCTGGAGTTTAAATAAATTTCCTGTGGGTGAAAGATAGGAGGCCGGCCAGAAACGCATTGGCACTGTTGAGTCTGGAGGTGACCGGGATGGATGTGGGTTTTAGCAGCAGAGAGGCAGGGGTGGAGATGGGTTATGCTAAGAGGTGAAAGTCGGTAGCCTTTCATAAAGTATAGGGGGTCAGAAACTCAGTCTGGGCTTGAATGGAAGCAGAGATTAGGAACATTGTGGTTCAGCCCGAGAAACTGTTCGGGAAGGGGGGTGGAGGTGGAGTTAGTTACAAGGGTAGGGAGTTTGTGCCTTGTCTGAAGACAATGGCTTCAATCTTCCCAATGTATAATGAAGGAAATAGTAGCTCATCCAAAACTGGATATCAGACGAGCTGTCTGAACAGAGCCACAAACTGCACTAAAAAATCTCTGTAAAAGTCTTATTGTACATTGGTTCTTCATGGTAATCATAGAGTAATCAGGTGAAAACTAAAACTGAACAGATTCTAGTCCAAACAGATTGGGTTTGGTTATGTGTTCTCTTGTAGTGTCAATGCCTGTGTGCACTTGCCAAGTCGGCATAAAGGAATAGTGCATCAAAATTACTCAACCACCAGTGCTTTTTGTAGTTTGGAAAACCAATGTTCATAATCAGACAGTAGCGTCCTTCAAAGCATGCCATGTTTTTTGACCCACTTGATGAAGTCATTTGCAGTCGAAAAGATGTTTTGTTTCCATTGCATTTTTTGAGGGCACCAGAAAGTCACTTGGAGAATTTTCAGCTTATGATCAGCATGTAGCAGACAACAATGAACAGTTGTTTGTTTTACGGACCTGTTATCAGTTAGTGTTCTGCTTTTCTCTGTGAATTGTACCTCGGCAGAATGTTCATTTTCAATATGCAAATATGTTTTTTTAGATGGCAGGAAATCCATCAAGGGTCAAAATCAGGAAATATACATCATGCCTTTTCAAAATTACATTCTTCTGTTCTTGCTATATTTTCAACAGGTAGTTTGTATACCACAAAACAGGTTGATTATTTTTTATATCTAAAGGAAGTTATGATGAATCTTTATAAAACACTGGTTTGACCTCAACTGGAGTATTGTCCAATTGTGGACATGGCACTTTAGGAAAGATGTGAAGTCCTTAGGGTGCAGAAAAGATTTACCAGAGTGGTTCCAAGGATGAGGGATTTCAGTTATGCAGATAGAGTGGAGAAGCTGGGGTTGTTCTCAGAGGAGAGAAGGTTGATTGGAGATTTGGTAGAGGTGTTCAAAATCATGAGGGGTCTGTCTGGGCAGAGTAGATAGAGAAACTGTTCCCATTGGCAGAAGGGTCGAGAACCAGAGGACACAGATTTAAGATGATTAGCAAAATAACCAAAGGCGACATGAGAAACATTTTTACGCAGCGAGTGTTTAGGATCTGGAATGCACTGTCTGAAAGGGTGGTGGAGGACTCAGTCGTGGCTTTCAAAAAGCAATTAGATAAGTACCTGAAAGAAAAAACAATTCAGGGCTACGGGGATAGGGTGGGGTGCTGAAGTGCTCTTGCAGAATGCCAGCATGGGCTGAATGGCGGCCTCCTGTGCTGTAACCATTCTATGATACTTTTTATCTCATGCCTGCATGCATCTCCTGTCAGTGTTTTCCATTATAAATTACTATGTCCATATTTTTATTTTTAATAATTTGTGTAGTTTTCATGCTGCAATTACACCATCCTTCCAGTGGAGATGCTGCAGTGCCACTATTGGCAGCAAGTGTAATTGTAGCATGACAAGTTTATAAAAGCAGTTTCTATTAAATGCGAATGTAGAAATTTATAATGGAAATACAGTAATGATTTTAAAAAAAGGGTGGGGCTAACAATCTAGAACCCCCTAAATGTCAAAGCACATACAGGGTAAGATAAAGAAAAAAAGGGAAGCTTATGACAGATACCGAGAACTCAATACTGCAGAAACTCTAGAGGAGTATAAGAAGTGCAGGAGTGCAATTAAAAAAGATATCAGGAAAGCAGACAGAGCATGAGAGAATGTTGGGAAGTAAAATCAAGGAAAACCCAAAGATGTTTTATAACTACATTAAGAGCAAGAGGATAACATAGAAACATAGAAAATAGGTGCAGGAGTAGGCCATTCGGCCCTTCGAGCCTGCACCACCATTCAATAAGATCATGGCTGATCATTCACCTCAGTACCCCTTTCCCGCTTTCTCTCCATACCCCATGATCCCTTTAGCCGTAAGGCCATATCTAACTTCCTCTTGAATATATCCAATGGACTGACATCAATAACTCTCTGCGGTAGGGAATTCCACAGGATAACAACTCTGAGTGAAGAAGTTTCTCCTCATCTCAGTCCTAAATGACTTACCCCTCAGCCTTAGACTGTGTCTCCTGGTTCTGGACTTCCCCAACATCGGAAACATTCTTCCTGCATCTAACCTGTCCATTCCTGTCAGTATTTTATGTTTCGATGAGATCCACTCATTCATCTAAACGCCAGTGAATACAAGCCCAGTCGATCCAGTCTCTCCTCATATGTCATCCCGGGAATCAGTCTGGTGAACATTCGCTGCACTCCCTCAATAGCAAGAACATCCTTCCTCAGATTCGGAGACCAAAATTGAACACAATATTCCAGGTGAGGCCTTACCAAGGCCCTGTACAACTGCAGTAAGACCACCTGCTCCTATACTCAAATCCCCTAGCTATGAAGGTCAACATACCATTTACCTCCTTCACTGCCTGCTGTACCTGCATGCCAGCTTTCAATGACTGATGTACCATGACACCCAGGTCTCGTTGCACCACCTCTTTTCCTAATCTGCCACCATTCAGATAACCTGCCTTCGTGTTTTTGCCCCTAAAGTGAATAACCTCACATTTATCCACATTATACTGCATCTGCCATGCATTTGCCCACTCACCTAACCTGTCCAAGTCACCCTGTAGCCTCTTAGCGTCCTCCTCGCAGTTTTCACCACCACCCAGTTTAGTGTCATCTGCAAACTTGGAGATATTACACTCCATTCCTTCATCCAAATCATTGATGTATATTGTAAAGAGCTGGGGTCCCAGCACTGAGCCCAGCGGCACTCCACTAGTCACTGCCTGCCATTCTGAAAAGGACCCGTTTATCCCGACTCTCTGCTTCCTGTCTGCCAACCAGTTCTCTATCCACGTCAGTACATTACTCCCAATAACATGTGCTTTAGTTTTGCACACCAATCTCTTGTGTGGGACCTTGTCAGAAGCCTTTTGAAAGTCCAAATACACCACATCCACTGGTTCTCCCTTGTCTACTGTACTCGTTACATCCTCAAAAAATTCCAGAAGATTTGTCGAGCATGATTTCCCTTTCATAAATCCATGTTGACTTGGACCGATCCTGTCACTGCTTTCCAAATGCATTGTTATTTCATCTTTAATAATTGGTTCCAACATTTTCCCCACAACTGCTGTCAGGCTAACCGGTCTATAATTCCCCGTTTTTTCTCTCGCTCCTTTTTTAAAAAAGTGGTAAATTACTACCCTCTAGTCCATAGAACTGATCCAGAGTCGATAGACTGTTGGAAAATGATCACCAATGCATCCACTATTTCTAGGGCCACTTCCTTAAGTACTCTGGGATGCAGACTATCGGGCCCTGGGGATTTATCGGCCTTCAATCCCATCAATTTCCCTAACACAATTTCCTGCCTAATAAGGATATCCTTCAGTCCCTCCTTCTCACGAGACCCTTGGTCGCCCAGTACTTCCGGAAGGTTATTTGTCTCTTCCTTTCTGAAGACCAGATAAACAGTGGGGTCTATTCGAGACCATAAAGGAAATCTGTGTGTGGAGGCAGAAGACGTGGGTATGATAATGAATACTTTGCATCTGTTTTCACAAAAGAGAGGGGCGATGCAGACTTTGCAATGAGGGAGGAGGAGTGTGAAATATTTGACCAGATAAACATAGTCAGAGAGGAAGTATTAATGAGCTTAGCAGCTTTGAAAGTGGATCAATCCCCAGGCCCGGATGAAATGTATCCCAGGCTGTTGAGAGAAGCAAAAGAGGAAATAGCAGAGGCTCTGACCATCATTTTCCAGGTCTCTCTGTGTACAGGTGTGGTGCCAGAGGACTGGAGGACTGCGAATGTTTTACCGTTGTTTAAAAAGGGAGAAAGGGATAGACCGAGTAACTACAGGCCAGTCAGCCTAACCTTGGTAGTGGGAAAATTATTGGAAAAAATCCTGAGGGACAGGATAAATCTTCATTTGGAAAGACATTGATTAATCAAGGACAATCAGCATGGAATTTTTAAGGAAAGGTCGTGTCTGACTAATTTGACTGAATTTTTTGAGGAGGTAACCAGGAGTGTTGATGAGGGCAGTGGGTATGATGTCGTGTATATGGATTTTAGCAAACTTTTGATAAGGTCCCACATGGCAGACTCGTCATGAAAATAATAGCCCAAGGGATCCAGGGCAAAGTGGCAAGTTGGATCCAAAATTGGCTGAGGCAGGAAGCAAATGGTAATGGTTGATGGGTGTTTTTGTGACTGGAAGGCTGTATCCAGTGGGGTTCCACAGGGCTCAGTACTGGGTCCCTTGCTTTTTGTAGTATACATCAATGACATGGACTTAAATGTTGAGGGTATGATTAAGAAGTTGCAGAGGACACTAAAATCGGCTGTGTGGTTGGTAATGAAGAAGAAAGCTGTGGACTGTAGGGAGATATCAATGTATTGGTCAGGTGGGCAGAACAGTGGCAAATGGAATTCAATCCGGATAAGTGTGAGGTAATGCATTTGGGGCGGTCTAACAAAGTAAGGGAATACACATTAAATGGTAGGACACCGAAATGTGTCGAGGAACAAAGGGACCTTGGACCTTGGAGTGCAGGTCCACAGATCCCTGAAGGTAGCAGGCCAGGTAGATAAGGTGGTTAAGAAGGCATTATGAAACACTTGCCTTTATTAGTAGAGACATGGAATACAAGAGCAAGGAGGTTATGCTTCAACTGTATAAAACATTGGTTATGCTGCAGCTGGAGTACTACGTGCAATTCTGGTCACCACATTACAGGAAAGATGTGATTGCACTGGAAAGGGTGCAGAGGAGATTTATAAGAATGTTTCCTGGACTGGAGAATTTTGGCTGAGGAAAGATTGGAAATGCGGGGTCTGTTTTCTTTGAAACAGAGGAGGCTGAGGGGAGACCTTCTTATTGAGGTTTTTTAAATTATGAGGGCCCTGGATAGGAAGGACCTGTTTCCCTTGGCAGAAGGGTCAATAACCAGGTGGCATAAATTTAAAGTAATTTTGGAGAGGCTTAGAGGAGATATGAGGGGAAATTTCTTCGCCCAGAAGGTAGTGGGGTTCTGGAACTCACTGCCTGAAAGGGTGGTAGAGGCAGAAGCCCTCACCATATTTAAAAAAAATACTTGGATGTGCACGTGAAGTGCCGTAACCTACAGGGCTACGGACCAAGAGCTGGAAATTGGGATTAGGCTTGAAAGCTATTTTTCAGCTGGCACAGACATGATGGGCCGAATTGCTGAATGGCCGCCTCCTGTGCTGTAGATTTCTATGATTCTATGACAACAGAATATTTAAATACAAAAGGGACCTCATTTGTATCTGTGTTCTGTCTAAATATTCTCTCTGCCTCTAACCTCACTACACCTGGGATAACAACTTGAATCTTTGATGTCATAAAACATTCCAGAGTGCTTCACAGGAGTGTTATCCAACACAATTTGACAGGACAGGTGACCAAAAGCTTCCTCAAAGAGGAAGGTTTTAAACAACATCTTAAAGGAGGAGAGGTGTAAGGAGAGAGTTCAAGAGCTTGGAGTTGAGGCAGCTGAAAACACTGCTGCCAATGTGGAGTGATGACAGTCTGGGATGCGCAGAGGCCAGAATTGGAGGAGTGCAGAAATCTGAGGGTTATACTCCTGGAGGAGATTAGAGCTAGGGAGGGTTCAGGCCATGGAGGGATTTGAACACCAGGATGAGAATTGTAAAATCAAGGCTTTGCTGGACTGGGAGTGAATGAAGAAGGTCAGTGAGCGAGACTTGGTAAGGATTGGCTAAAGTAGACTGGGAAAATAGATTATTGGGACGGTTGATGATCAGTGGCAGACATTTAAGGAGATATTTCGTAACTTGCAACAAAAATATATCCCGATAAGAAGGAAAGACAAAGAGAAGGGATATCCATCCGTGGCTAACTAAGGAAATAAGGGATGGTATCAAATTGAAAACAAGGGCAAATGTGGCCAAAATTAGTGGGAAGCCAGAGGATTGGGAAACTTGTAAAAGCCAGCAAAGAACGACTAAAAAATGATAGAGGGAAGATAAATTATGAAAGTAAACTCGCACGAAATATAAAAATAGATAGTAAGAGTTTCTACAGGTACATAAAAAGGAAGAGTGGCTAAAGTAAATGTTGGTCCCCAAGAGGATGAGACTGGGGAATTAATAATGAACAGGCAAATGGCAGAGACTTAGAACAAATATTTTGTATTGGTCTTCATGGTAGAAGACACTAAAAACATCCCAATAGTGGATAATCAAGGGGCTATAGGGAGGCAGAAACTTAATATTTTCTAAAGAAACAGTACTCGGTAAAATAATGGGACTAAAGGTGGACAAGTCCCCTGGACCTGATGGCTTATATCCTAGGGTCTTAAAAGAAGTGGCTGCAGAGATAGTGGATGCATTGGTTGTAATCTACCAAAATGCCCTGGATTCTGGGGCGGTGCCAGCGGATTGGAAAACCGCAAATGTAATGCCTCTATTTAAAAAAAAAGGAGGCAGACAAAAAGGAGGAAACTATAGACCAGTTAGCCTAACATCTGTCATTGGGAAAATGCTGGAGTCCATTATTAAGGAAGCAGTAGCGGGACATTTGGAAAAGCATGATTCAATCAAGCAGAGTCAGCATGGTTTCATGAAAAGGAAATTGTGTTTGACAAATTTGCTGGAGTTCTTTGAGGATGTAATGAGCTGGGTGGATAAGGGGAAACCAGTGGATGTGGTGTATTTGGATTTCCAGAAGGCATTTGATAATGTGCCACATAAAAGGTTACTGCACAAGATAAAAGTTCACGGGGTTGGGGGTGATATATTAGCATGGCTAACTAACAGAAAACAGAGTCAGAATGCATGGGTCATTTTCCGGTTGGCAAACAGTAACTGGTGGGGTGCCGCAGGGATCGGTGCTGGGTCCTCCACTATTTACAATCTATATTAATGATTTGGATGAAGGGACCGAGTGTAATAGAAACATAGAAATTTACAGCACAGAAGGCCGCCATTCCGGCCCATTGTGTCCGCGCCGGCCGACAAAGAGCCACACGACCCTTGGTCAGCAGCCCTAAAGGTTACATATAAACTTATGAACAATGACGGAAAGGCAAAGAGCACCCAGCCCAACCAATCCGCTTCACCACAACTGTGACACCCCTTATACTAAAACATTCTACACTCCACCCCAACCGGAGCCATGTGATCTCGAGAGGCAAAAACCAGATAAAAACCCAGGCCAATTTAGGGAGAAAAAACCTGGGAAAATTCCTCTCCGACCCATCCAGGCGACCGAAGCTAGTCCAGGAGATCACCCTGGCTTTATGCGATTCCCTGCAGTACTTGCCATTATATCTGCTCCATCCAACAAAAGGTTATTGCATTCCTAACAGATGAGACTGCACACAGGGAGGATAAAGTAAGTGTCCTCATTCTTTATTAAGACACTCCAGAGTGAGGAACAGGCCTTAGGGGGCCGGCTTATATACAAGGGATGCTCGGATCCCTTGGGACTTCAGGAGATGCGCTCCCTGGTGGCGGAACATGGGAGTGTATGCTTTACAGATACACATCACTCCTCCCTCCGCCCCAAGTCAAAGTGAATATTATTTGCAAGGTGAGGCGGTCGAGAGCCTTTCTTTCCCTGGTGGACCGCCTCGATACAAATGTCTGTTCTGGTGTGTTGGCTGTGCCCTCGCTGGGCTGGCGTGTTGTTGACCCTGCAGGGCTGTTGGGCGTGATGGGTTCAATTTCCTGGTTCGGGATGGTGTCGTTGATCCTTTGGGTGTGTGTTGTGGGCTTGAAAAAGGTGGTGTCTGCTGTGGGTTGTTCAGGGCAGTCTGTGAACTGCAGCCTCTTTTTGTCCAGGTGCTTTCTGCAAATTTGTCCATTGTCTAGTTTGACTACAAACCCCCTACTCCCTTCTGCCATCACCGTGCCCGCTATCCACTTGGGACCATGTCCATAGTTTAGCACATACACAGAGTCATTCAGATCAATTTCCCGTGACACAGTGGCGCGACCATCGTTTGCATTTTGTTGCTACCGCCTGCTCTCTACCTGATCGTGCAGGTTGGGGTGAACCAGCGAGAGTCTGGTTTTAAGTGTCCTTTTCATGAGTAGCTCAGCCGGGGGCACCCCTGTGAGTGAGTGGGGTCTTGTGCGGTAGCTGAGTAGTACTTGAACAGGCGGGTTTGGAGTGAGCCTTCTGTGTCTCGTTTAAGGCTCTGATTGTTTCTACTGCCCGCTCTACCTGTCCATTGGAGGCTGGTTTAAACGGGGCCGAGGTGACATGTTTTATCCTATTGCGGGTCATGAATTCTTTAAATTCGGCACTGGTGAAACTTGGCCCGTTTTCACTGACCAGTATGTCAGGCAGGCCGTGGGTGGCAAACATGGCCCTCAGGCTTTCAATGGTGGCGGTGCTTCCCAACATTATTTCACTTTCAATCCATTTTGAAAAAGCATCCACCACCACCAGGAACATTTTACCGAGAAACGGGCCCGCATAGTCGACATGGATCGTCGACCATGGTCTGGAGGGCTAGGACCACAAACTTAGTGGTGCCTCTCTGGGCGCGTTGCTCAACTGAGCACATACGCTGCATTGCCGTACACAGGACTCTAAATCAGAGTCGATACCGGGCCACCACACGTGGGATCTGGCTATCGCTTTCATCATTACTATACCCGGGTGTGTGCTGTGGAGATCCAAGATAAAAGTCTCCCTGCTCTTTTTCGATAGCACTATGTGGTTACCCCACAACAGGCAGTCTGCCTGAATGGACAGCTCGTCCTTTCGCCGCTGGAACGGCTTGATTGGCTCTTGCATTTCAACGGGGATGCTGGCCCAGCTCCCATGCAGTGCACAGTTTTTTACTTGGGACAGCAGAGGATCTTGGCTGGTCCAAGTCATAATCTGGCGGGCCGTGACAGGCGAGTTATCATTTTCAAACGCTTCCATGACCATCAACAAGTCTGCGGGCTGCGCCACCATCAACAGGTTTGCAGGATGCGCCATTTCCACCCCCGTGGCGGGCAATGGTAGCCGACTGAGAACATCCGCACAGTTCTCGGTGCCTGGCCTGTGGTGGATGGTATAGTTATACGCTGATAGCGCGAGTGCCCACCTTTGTATGCAGGCTGAGGCATTAGTATTTATCCCCTTGTTTTCAGCGAACAGGGACATGAGGGGCTTGTGATCGGTTTCCAGCTCAAATTTGAGGCCAAACAGGTACTGATGCATTTTCTTTACCCCAAACACACGCTAATGCCTCTTTCTCAATCATGCTGTAGGCCCTCTCGGCCTTAGACAAGCTCCTGGAGGCATAGGCGACAGGTTGCAACTTCCCTGCAACGTTAGCTTGTAATACCCGACTCCATACGACGACGCATCACATGCTAGCACAAGTCTTTTACACGGGTTATACAATACAAGCAGCTTGTTGGAGCATAAAATGTTTCTGGCTTTCTCAAAAGCAATTGCTTGTTTTTTTTTCCCCATACCCAGTTTTCACCTTTGCGCAATAACACAGTTAGGGGCTCTAAGAGGGTGCTTAACCCCAGTAGGAAGTTATCAAAATAGTTGAGGAGTCCCAGCAACGACTGCAGCTCCGTGACGTTCTGTGGCCTGGGGGTGTTGCTGATAGCTTCTGCCTTGGCGTCTGTGGGCCGAATGCCGTCCGCTGTGATCTTTCTCCCCAAAAACTCCACTTCTGTTGCCGTGAAGATGCATTTCGACCTCTTCAGCCGCAGCCCTACGCAATCCAGTCGCTGGAGGACCTCCTCCAGGTTTTGCAGGTGCTCGACGGTGTCCTGACCCGTGACCAATATGTCGTCCTGAAAAACCACCGTGCATGGTACAGACTTGAGTAGGCTCTCCATGTTTCTCTGGAAGATCGCTCCAGCCGACCGAATTCCAAACAGGCATCTGTTGTAGATGAACAGTCCCTTGCGTGTGTTGATGCAGGTGAGACCCTTTAAAGACTCCTCCAGCTCCTGCGTCATGTAGGCCGAAGTCAGGTCGAGCTTGGTGAACGTCTTGCCTCCTGCCAGCGTTGCAAATAGGTAGTCTGCCTTAGATAGTGGGTATTGGTCCTATAGCGAGGAACGATTAATAGTTACTTTATAATTGCCGCAAATCCTGACCATGCCATCACCTTTGAGTACTGGAACAATCAGGCTGGCCCACTCGCTGAATTCCACTGGGGAGATGATGCCCTTGCGTTGCAGCCTGTCCAGCTCGGTTTCCACTCTCTCCCTCGTGAGGTACTGCTCGCGCCTTGTGGTGAATGGGTTGTGCTTCTGGGACCAAGTGGATCCGCACCTTCGCCCCGGAAAGGTTTCCAATGCCTGGCTCAAAAAGGGAAGGAAATTTGTTAAGAACCTGGGTACATGAGGCCTCATCGACATGTGATACCGCTCGGATGTCATCCCAGTTCCAGCGGATTTTGCCCAGCCAGCTCCTTCCAAGCAGTGTGGGGCCATCGCCCGGGACAATCCAGAGTGGCAGTTCGTGTACTGTGCCCTCATAGCTGACCTTGACCATGGCGCTGCCCAGGACAGTGATGAGCTCTTTGGTGTACATTCTCAGTTTCGTGTGGATGGGGCTCAGGGCTGGTCTGAGTGCCTTGTTGCTCCACAGTCTCTGAAACATCTTTTTACTCATGATGGATTGGCTAGCGCCAGTGTCCAGTTCCATGGCTACGGATAAGCCATTCAATTTTACATTTAGCATTATAGGTAGATATTTCGTCGAAAATGTGTGCACTCCGTGTATTTCAGCATCTGCCTCCTCGCTCTCAGGCTCGAAATTGCTTTGATCCACCATGGACCGATCTTCCTCTGCCACGTGGTGGTTCGCAGGTTTTGCAGAGCTTGCAGCTCATCTGCAAGCTCGGAGGTGCCCCATTATTCCACAGCTCTTGCAAACATAACCTTTGAAGCGGCTGAATGGAAGCCTCCACAACGCCAACAAGGTGTGAATTGCCTTGCATTCATCCTTTGTTGCGGACTCGGTCATCTGGGTCAGCTGAGGCCTGCTGGCAGTTGCAGACTCGTGGTTTGTGCCCTGTCCATTTATGCTCGCAAACACAGTTCCAGTTAATTTATGAACATTGCTAGCACTTGTGTGCTGAGAGATTTGTTTGGTGTTATCACTGGTGGACATAAACATCAGTGCTATCGCAATGGCCTTACTGAGTGTCGGTGTCTCTACAGTCAAAAGTTTTCGTAGTATGGTCTCGTGGCCAATGCCCTGTACAAAAAAAGTCTCTGAGCATCTGTTCCAGGTAGCCATCAAACTCACATTGTCCTGCAAGTCGCCTTAGCTCGGCAACGTAGCTCGCCACTTCCTGACCTTCAGATCGCTGGCACGTGTAGAACCGATACCTCGCCATCAGCACGCTCTCCCTCTGATTAAGATGCTCCCGAACCAGTGTACACAGCTCCTCATACGACTTACCTGTGGGTTTCACCGGAGCCAGAAGATTCTTCATGAGGCTGTAGGTCGGTGCCCCGCAGACCGTGAGGAGGACCGCTCTCCTTTTTGCAGCGCTTCCTTCTCCGTTCAGATCGTTGGCTACAAAGTAGTGGTCTAGCTGTTCGACATAGGCTTCCCAGTCCTCACCCTCCGAGAACTTCTCTAGGATGCCCACAGTTTGCTGCATCTTTGCGTTGGATTTGTGTTCTTGTCGCCAGTTATTGTGTTCCTAACACAGATGAGGCTGCACACAGGGAGGTTAAAGTAACAGTGACCTCAGTCTTTAATAAGACACTCCAGAGTGAGGAACAGGCCTTGGGGGCCGGCTTAAATACAGTGCTCCCAAGGGATGCTGGGATCTCTTGGGACTTCAGGGGATGCGCTCCCTGGTGACGGAACATGGGAGTGCATGCTTTCCAGATGCACAACAAAGGTCATGCAGTCTAATCCCAATTACCAGCTCTAGGTCCGTAACCCTGCAGGTTTCTGCACTTGAAGTGCCCATCCAACCATCTCTTAAAAATGATGAGGGTTTCTGCATCCACCACTCTTCCAGGCAGCGAGTTCCAGATCCCCGCAACCCTCTGCGTAAAGAACCCCCCACCCCCCCTCAAATCCCCTCCAAACCTTCCACCAATCACCTTAAAACTATACTCCCTCGCAATAGACCCCTCCACCCATGGAAATAGACCCTTACTATCCACTATGTCCAGGCCCCTCTATCTTTTGCACCTCAATGACCAAACCCAGCCTATCCAATCTATCCTCATAACTAAGATTCTCCATTCCAGGCAGCATCCTAGTAAATTTCCTCTACATCCTCTCTAGTGCAATCATGTCATTCCTATAATACGGCGACCAGATCTGCCCGCAATACTCCAACTGTGGTCTAACCTAAGTATTATACAATTTAAGCATAACCTCCCAGCTCTTATATTCTATGCCTTGGCCAATAAAGGCAAGCATTCCGTATGCCTTATTAACCACCTTATCTATCTGGCCTGCTAATTTCAGAGATCTGTGGACAAGCACGACAAGGTCCCTTTGTTCGTCTACACTATTAAGTGGCCGACCGCTTAATGTGTATACCCTTTCCTTATTGGCCCTCCCAAAGTGCATCACCTCACATTTCTCTAAATTAAATTCCATTTGCTTCTGGTCTGCCCACCTGATCAGATTGATATCCTCCTGCCCATGACTTTCCTCTTCATTATCAACCACGCAACCAATTTTAGTGTCGTCTGCAAACTTCTTAATCGTACTCCCAATATTCAAATCTAAATCGTTGATATATACCACAATAAGCAAGGGTCCCAGCACTGAGCCCTGCGGGACCCCACTGGAAGCATCCTTCCAGTCCCAAAAACATCCATCAATCATGGCTCAACCGTGGCTAACAAGGGAAATTAGGGATAGTGTTAAATCCAAGGACGAGACATATAAATTGGCCAGAAAAAGTAGCAAACATGAGGACTGGGAGAAATTTAGAATTCAGCAGAGGAGGACTAAGAGTTTAATTAGGAGGAGGGAAATAGAGTATGAGAGTGAGAGTAAGCTTGCTGGGAACATAAAAACTGACTGCAAAATAAATATATGAAGAGAAAAAGATTAGTGAAGACTAATGTCAGAATCAGGTGAATTCATAATGGGGAAGAAGGAAATGGCAGACCAATTGAACAAATATTTTGGTTCTGTCTTCACGAAGGAAAACACAAACAACGTCCCGAAAATACTAGGGGACTGAGGGTCTAACGAGAAGGTGGAACTGAGGGAAATCCTTATTAGTCAGGAAGTGGTGTTGGGGAAATTGATGAGATTGAAGGCCGATAATCTCCAGGGCCTGATGTACCAGAGTACTTAAGGAAGTTGCCCTAGAAATAGATGCATTGGTGGTCATTTTCCAACATTCCATGGACTCTGGATCAGTTCCTATGGATTGGAGGGTAGCTAGTGTAACCCCACTTTTTAAAAAAGGAGGGAGAGGGAAAACAGGGAATTTTTGACCGGTTAGCCTGACATCGGTCGTGGGAAAATGCTGGAATCAGTTATTAAACATGTAATAACAGCGCATTTGGAAAGCAGTGACAGGATCGGGCCAATTCAGTATGGATTTATGAAAGGGAAATCATGCTTGACAAATCTTCTAGAATTTTTTGAGGATGTAACTAGTAGAGTGGACAAGGGAGAACCAGTGAATGTGGTGTATTTGGACTTTCAAAAGGCTTTAAACAAGGTTCCACGCAAGAGATTAGTGTGCAAAATTAAGGCACATGAGATTGGGGGTAATGTATTGACGTGGATAGAGAACTGGTTGGCAGACAGGAAGCAAAGAGTGGAAATAAATGGGTCCTTTTCAGAATGGCAGGCAGTAACTAGTATCGCAAGGTTCAGTCATGGACCCCAGCTATTTACAATATATATTCATGATTTAGACGAAGGAATTGATGTAATATCTCCAAGTTTGCAGATGACACTAAGCTGGATGGCAGTGAGAGCTGTGAGGAGGATGCTTAGAGGCTGCAGGGTGACTTGGACAGGTTAGGTGAGTGGGCAAATGCATGGCAGATAAAGTATAATGTGGCTAAGTGTGAGGTTATCCATTATGGTGGCAAAAACAGGAAGGCCGATTATTATCTGAATGGTGGCAGATTAGTAAAAGTGGAGGTGCAACAAGATCTGGGTGTCATGGTACTATCAGTCATTGAAAGCAGGCATGCAGGTACAGCAGCCAGTTAAAAAAGCAAATGGTATGTTGGCCTTCATTGTGAGAGGATTTGAGTATAGGAGTAGAGAGGTCTTGCTACAGTTGTACAGGGCCTTGGTGAGACCACACCTTGAGTATTGTGTGAAGTTTTGGTCGCCTAATCTGAGGAAGGACATACTTGCTATTGAGGGAGTGCAGCGAATGTTCACCAGACTGATTCCCGGGATGGAAGGACTGCCATATGAAGAAAGACTGGATCGAGTAGGCTTATATTCACTGGAATTTAGAAGAATGAGAGGGGATCTCATAGAAGCATATAAAATTCTGACGGGATTGGACAGGTTAGATGCAGGAAGAATGTTCCCAATGTGGGGGAAGTCCAGAACCAGGGGTCACAGTCTAAGGATAAGGGGTGAGCCAGATAGGACTGAGATGAGGAGAAACTTTTTCACCCAGAGAATTATGAACCTATGGAATTCTCTACCACGGAAAGTGGTTGAGTCCAGTTCGTTGGATATATTCAAAAGGGAGTTAGATGTAGCTCTTGCAGCTAAAGGGATCAGGGGGTATGGAGAGAAGGCAGGAGGTGGGTACTGAAGTTGCATGATCAGCCATAATCCTATTGAATGGTGGTGCAGGCTCGACGGGCCGAGTGCTCTGCTCCTGCATCTATTTTCTATTTCTATTATCCTTTGCTTCCGACCTCCAAGCAAATTTAGGATCCAACGTGACACTTTGCACTGTATCCCATGGGATTTAACCTTCATGACCAGTCTACCATGTTGGACCTTATCAAAAGCTTTGCTATAGTCCAAGTTTGCTGACGATACAAAGGTGGGTGGGAAAGCAAATTGTGAGGAGTTCACACAAAATCTGCAAAGGGATATAAACAGGGACCAGTAGAAACCGGACAGTCTGTACCTGGGTAGGATCGGAACCAATGTCCTAGGGGGAGTGTTTACTCGTGCTATTGGGGAGGAGTTAAACTAATATGGCAGGGGAATGGGAACCTATGCAGGGAGACAGAGGGAAGTAGAATGGGGGCAGAAGCAAAAGATAGAAAGAAGAAAAGTAAAAGTGGAGGGCAGAGAAACCCAAGGCAAAAAGCAAAAAGGACCACATTGCAGCAAAATTCGAAAGGGGCAAAGTGTGTTAAAAAGACAAGCCTGAAGGCTCTGCCTCAATGTGAGGAATATTCGGAATAAGGTGGACGAATTAACTGCGCAGATAGCAGTTAACGGATATGATGTAATTGGCATCACGGAGACATGGCTCCAGGGTGACCAAGGCTGGGACTCTACATCCAGGGGTATTCAACATTCAGGAAGGATAGATAGAAAGAAAAGAGGTGGGGTGGCATTGCAGAATAAAGAGGAAATTAATGCAATAGTAAGGAAGTACATTAGCTTGGATGCTGTGGAATCGGTATGGGTGGAGCTACAGAATATCCAAGGGCAGAAAATGCTCGTGGGAGTTGTGTGCAGACCACCAAACAGTAGTCGTGAGGTTGTGGACAGCATCAAATAAGAAATTGGGGATGCGTGCAATAAAGGTACAGCAGTTATCATGGGTGACTTTAATCTAAATATTGATTGGGCTAACTAAACTGGTAGGAATGCGGTGGAAGAGGATTTCCTGGAGTGTATCAGGGATGGTTTTCTCGACCATTATGTCGAGGAACCAACTCGAGGGCTGGCCATCCTAGATTAGATGATGTGTAATGAGAAGGGACTAATTAGCAATCTTGTTGTGCGAGGCCCCTAGGGGAAGAGTGACCATAATATGGTAGAATTCTTTATTAAAATGGAGAGTGACCCAGTTAATTCAGAGACTTGGGCCCTGAACTTAAGGAAAGGTAACTTTGATGGTATGAGACGTGAATTGGCTAGAATAGACTGGCGAATGAAACTTAAGGGTTGACGGTGGATAGGCAATGGCAAACATTCAAAGATCACATGGATGAACTTGAACAATTGTACATCCCTGTCTGGTGGAAAAAGAAAATGGGAAGGTGGCTCAACCGTGGCGAACAAGGGATGTTGATTTCTGGATTCTGTTACCTCAATCTGGTTCAGCAAAATTACTGAAACGAATACCGTTTGTGTTTTAAACAAAGCAAGCTTTTATTTAAAAAGCAAATCCCGATCGGGGACTTTATCAGACAGAAGGAATGCAAGTCTGTTCGAACGCGCTCACTTCCTACGGACAAAGTGACGTTACATTGTAAAGGGACGATGGTTATACATTTTCGGCAAAAGATAACAAGATAGGGCCAGAGTGACATCCCAGCTCAGCCCATCTCTTTTGATCCCTCCTTCCCTTTGTCCACTCATAAGCCGACCCAAGCATGGTCCGATTTTAAACAAAGACCTTCTGTCAATGTTTCAGGTTAATAACATGATTTAATAAGACCTTGAGGTTTTTCTGCAAGCTGTGGGTTTTGTTTCAATATGTGTTAGTGTTGTAACATTTCGCAGTCTCGAGTCTGAGATGTCATGGCTATTCCTCCATGAATTGTTTGTTAGCTTATACTGTCCCTATACAATTCCCACGTTCTCAACTTCAATGTCTCTATACATTTTTAAACATTCACATTCCCCCCTTTTATCATTCCATGATAACACTTAGGATCATTCTAGGAGTATCGCATTCATTCGTTCACACTCTATTTCCTGACTCATATTGTTGTTAGTATCGAGTAGCAACCAACAATTTGATAGGATCTCCAAGATCCATCTGATAGCCAATCAAACTAGCTAGATCCTTCTGCTGGTGTGGCTAACTTCTTCACCTTCCTTCTTATGTGATCAGCGAGATTGGTTATGTTTTCTGAACTATCAGGAATGTAAGGGCAACATTCAGATCCTATCAGGGCACACGTTCCCCCTTTCTCAGCTAACAGGTAATTGAGGGCCATTCGGTTTTGTAATGCTACGGTCCTTATTGCTACCATTGCCCTCCAGAGCTTCAGCAGTATTGTATTGGCCCCCCTCCTCTCGTGATAGTTTGGCTCTGAATCCATCTGACAGTCTCAGTTACGGTTAGTGGAACGGGGCGCAAAGGAATTCCCCCTTTGGAATGTATAGGGAATGTATAGGGAATGTGAACACACCCAACATCTAGAAAAGTTCCCATTTTGCGCATAAACATAAGACATGTAGCTCTCGTCTCTGTCTCCCCTCCCATGCGCCGAAACTGTCATATATCAACACTATTATACAGACTGTGGCATACAGACAGTTTCATCTTATGGCTCAGGATTCAGATAAATAGTCCAATTATTTTGCTGATTAAAAGAGTTCAGTTTTCCCGTCTCTCTTCTCAGGTCACCGTCGGTGTAGCTGGCTGTCTATCACTACGGGTAAAAGTTCAAACTGGTCCACGTTCCAATTAGGATGCCAACGGCCTTGTTCAGCTATGGAGAAGAGGAAGTCTGGAACAGAAACAGGAGTTAGAATAACCAGTAAAATAGGTTCGTTAGGGGGTGGTGAGCTTGCAGTGGTGCAGGTGAACCCAGGCACTTTTCTCCTCAACCTTGGCTGCAGTGGGGGTAGTGAGTAACACCTGAAAAGGCCCCTCCCATTGTGGCTCTAACCCCTTCCGAATCCATACTTCCCTGGTGCCACGAGGGACAATTCGGGTAAAACTGGGAGGTCGAGGTGAGCATCTTGAACCTGGTTGTGAGCTAGTCGCAGAGCCTGAGTCAGAGAAAGAACATAGGTGGTCATCAGTCGAGCTGAGATACCATATCTAGGAACAATTTCCCTCATTAACACCTTAACAACAGTTTGAGCCTTATTGTTCAGGGTAGGGTAGGCTTCAATCCATCTGCTAAACACATCTACTATTACTAACACATTTGTAACACTGAACTTTTTGCAACTCAATGTAGTCCAACTGAAATGTCTCAAAGGGACCTTCGGGTAGGAGCGTTTTACCCCAATCACAGGGGACTCCCTTCCCTGAATTATGTTGCTGGCAAACCAGGCAACGACTACTGATGTTCTGGGTGACCGCCTGGAGTCGAGGGTGCCACCAAGTAGCCAAAAGTGTATCACTCGTGGTCCTTGCTCCACAATGAGTAGCAAAATGCATACATTCAATAGCCCATAGAGCCAACTCGTCAAACATGCAAGTCTGTTCCGCGGGAGTGGTCCAGAGTTTAGAAACATTGTCATAAGTACATGCATAATATTTCCACAACAGTTTATCTTTTTCAGGAGCGTCCTCCTGTGCTTTGATAACATCTTGGATGGTTGGCATTGGTTTTTCTGAGGCTAACTTATCCTTCGCAGGATTTTTAGTCTGACTCATCATTTTGGGCACTACCATCTGTTGGTCACGAGAGGCCTGTTTGGCCTCTTGGTCAGCACAGTGGTTCCCTATATCAACCGGGGATTTTCCCGTGGTGTGGGCGGTACAACGGCAATGTGCTTGGAGAGCATGAGGGCTTGCAACAAATCAGATACTAGTTGCTTATGGGATATCTCATTCCCCTGTGAGGTTAGGAATCCCCTATTTTTCCATAATTGTCTGAAATCATGGGCCACCCCAAAGGCATACCTAGAGTCGGTATAGATATTGACTTTGAGATCTTTGGCCAAGATACAGGCTCGGGTGAGGGCGAATAGTTCAGCTTGTTGGGCAGAATAGGCGGTTTCAAAAGCGGCAGATTCCAAGACCTGATTCTCCTGGTTTACGATGGCGTATCCTGAGATTCGTGTACCTTCTGGATTAATTCCGTCAACATACATAATGCAGTCTGGATCTTCAATTGGTACATCAACAAAATCTTCTCTGACTGATGTGGCCTCTTAAATTAAAGATAAACAATCATGACTGGGTTCTTCCTCATCTTGGGGTGGCTCAGTAAGAAAACAGGCCGGATTAATTGCAGTACAGTGCCGAAAGGTCAGTTTAGGATTGCCTGTGATTTCAGTGGGTTCTGTCGGATAGAGGGCCAGTCCACATTGCCCTGCACTGGGATCTCAATCGGATCAATGGGAGTATAACCCACTTGGGAGTGGTCCTCTGCCCACACATGAGGATCCACATAGTCAGGTATTTACACATCCTGGCTGGTAGGGTCAGCCTCGTCTATAGCCTGGCGCACCATAACTTCCAAATCTTTAGCGTGGTGGGGCTCTTTTTTCAACCACGCTGCCCCTCGCTGCAGCAGGAACGCCATCTTGCCTCTGTCCTCGAGGTCGACTGCCTTGATCCTTCTCTCCCGCGATTCTGCCACAACCGCTGGAAGGGTACCTATGAAATTGATCTTCTTCCCCAGGAGTCCTGCCACTGGAGCTGGGAAGGTATTTTTAGATCGTTCCAGTCGGATCATTGCCACGCAGTCGTGATGGATGGTCTGTGCCTCAGGTGCTGCACTGGTCTGTTCTCTGGTGCCTGGTCCAAGCAGAGGTGAGGTTTTGCTCTGCCTCTGAGCATGGGGGACATCGATTGCTGGAGTGAAGAGGTCTTCCCATTTCCACTGGGATCGTATGCTCGGGTCACGTGATAGGGTGCCTGCGGCAGGTCCAGAGACCACCACTGAGGGGTTCTCGTGGTATAATACTGCCGCTTAAGGGTTTCCTGTTTTACAATAATCCCATCATCTCCACACTCCAAATGCAACTGGAATTTGCAGAGGAGGTCTCTAGCCATCAAGTTACAGTCCAGATTGGTTGTGATAACAAATCGATGTTCCACCGATTCTTCCTGGTAACCCATTTTAACCGGTTCTGACACTGGGAATGTAGAGACTTGTCCCAGGAATCCTGAAAGTTCCTGTGTTTCAGTAGAGGCAGGGAGTTTAAGCTTTGATTGTACAGAAGACATGAAGGCTCCCGTATCTATCAAAAAGGGTTTCCACTCATTCAGAATTGTTTCGTCGTCCGGGGAGGGTCCCTGCACAATCGAGCTGCGTAGTCAATCGGGGGGACAATTGACCAAAGGGGTTGTTCTGGGAGAAGTTAGTGTAAGATCCTCCTCTCCCCCCTTGCCCCCCTCCTCTTCCTCCTCTTCCTTTTCCATGCTGATGGTAGGGGCAATTTTTATTCCAATGTCCTTCCTGCCCACAATTAAAACAGTCAATTCCTCTTACCCAGTCCCGGCCTCTTCCCATACCATGCCGGCGACAATAGGGAGGTTTATTAGCAGGGCTCGGGCCGTTTGGTTGTTTAGTATAACCGTATCCTTGCTTATCCATCCAAACCTGTATGCAACACTGCGGTTCTATTGGTCCTTCCTCCCGAGATGGCTCTTCCTTTCTAGTCACGTATTCAGTCTTGACCCGGGTTGGGGGCGCACCTCCCCCCTCCCCCCTCGCCTTTCTTTTCCTGCCAATAATATCTAACCGCCCTTTCCATCTGGGCTTTACTGTTATCTGCCCAATTCATATTATTTGTCCGGATAGCGTGAGCAATCGAATAGGGCAGGCACTGAAGTAGGATAGCGCAGAATTGAGGAGAATCCTCTCCTGCCCTGAAGGCATTATCTCCTGATTGACTCCCGTATATTTCAATCGGCAGTTTCTTCACGCTTGGGTTTAGTTTCTAATACTGTGGCCATACTGATGGGCTTCTGAAGGGTCGTGGTGAGAGAATTGAAGATAGCGTTTAGGCGATCCTGGATATCGTTAGGGTGAGCAACCAACAATGCATCATGAGTAGCACGTCCTAGGTGAGTTAGAAATCGGGTGTGTTCAGTTGGACTCGAGGTTTGCTTTACCAAGGCCCACAGGTCCCTTGATTCTGCATTATAAACTGAAATAGTTGTTCGAAGATCACATAGACATCTATAGTGGGGTGGTCTGCAGCTTGTTGTGCATCAGGGTTTGGCATTGGTCTGACAGGGAATTGGTGTCGGGACTTTGGGATCTTGGAAATCATTTCTAGGTCGGAGGATGTTTCGGAGCTGTCTGACTGCTTGACAGTTCTGCGTCTCGATCGGCGGGGGTGTTTGCTATGTCTTTCACAACTTGGACTGGTAGATTGACTAGAAGATTTACGGGACTGTCTGTGATATCGAGATATAGTTCTGCCCTTTCGAGTGTGAGATCTGGTCCTTTCGGCTATATTGCTTGTGAACTGGGGATCCGAATCGCTATCAGAGGATGGGGAGTCAGTTTGGGTTTGTTGCTTTGGTGGTATGGGGTTATTTTTAACTCCTCTCGCCGAAGTGTAAGGTGGAGGGTGTTGGGAAGAGGACTGGAGCAAGGGGCCAGGGGGTGCGGAAGGCGCCGTTGGGCGCTGAGTCAGTGACCACTCATCAATTTCATCATCAGCCTCGGTTAACACAAAGCCAGCCATTTTACTACGTAGTCGGTCAATACCTTTCTCCGAGGTCCCAGAGGATCTCTTAGTAAGTTTCTCGTGCGCACATCTTTTTTTTAAAAGACGTCTACAGTTTTAACGTGTTCCCTCTGTCAATGAGAGTCCCAATTTAATAGCATTTATTTGCCAACTTGACAGAAGTGATGCATCTTTTAATTTTTGACAATCCCTGTGCTTTTTTTGCTATCTCTACGCTTCTAGTGCCACCTAGAGGCCACTGGTCATCTCCTAATAATTTGTTCAGGGCTCCTGATAATTTTCTAAAGTCTTCAGCTCTTTCAGGGAATTCCTCACAAAACTTTTGTAGCGGACTATCCGCATCCGTTGTTTTATCCAACTGATTACCCATTTTCACGCTGCCCCTCGTATTTAAACTGACTTTAATTACCGTGTCATTACGCGTTCGCGTCGTCGTGCGATTTGAACAAACTTAAAATAAACACAGACTTTACTGAAACTAACACAGACTTTCGCGTCGCCCCGCGGTTCGCGTCGCCGCGCGATTTAACAAACTTAAAATAAACACAGACTTACTGAAACCAGCACTGACTTCGGCATCACCCCGCGGTTCGCGTTGCTGCGCGTTCGCGTCGGCCCACGTTCACTCTGCCGCGCACTCGCGCCGCCGCACGTCCCACGCCGCCACGCGTTTCACGTTGCTGCACGTCTGCGTCGACCCACGTTCACTCTGCCGCGCGCTCGTGCCGCTGCACGTCCCACGCTGCCACGCGTTTCACACTGCTGCGCGTCTGCGTCGGCCCACGTTCACTCTGCCGCGCGCTCACGCCGCCGCGCGTTCGCGCCGCCGCGCGCTTATCTAGCCCTACCTTTCGAGTTGCTGCGTGATTTAAATCCAATCAGTGCCTAGACGGGCCAAGGGTCGACGTCACACCTGACTTGAACACCTATCCTCTATTTAATTCCCCATAAGCCTTACTTAATTCCCTGTGAGCCTAATTTTCTAAATTTGATTTCTTATGAGCCTTATTTAATTTCTTTTAGTCTCCAAATTCCCCTATCCTTTCGCGTCACTGCGCAGTTTGAATCCAATCAGTCAATGAAAGCCCTAATTTAATGGAGTTTTTCTGCCAACTGGACAGGAGTGATTTTTTTTTTTAGACTGCTATGGAATTTTTCTCATAATTTAAAATCTCAGAAATTTTTTTTTTCCAGCACCTATTTAGTACGTAACTTTTTTTTTTTGTCTTTTCCATAACTAGAGACAAGTCTGGCATGTAGGCTGTGGACTGCTTTTTGTTATCTCAATTGTTCCAGCCTCAAGGTCGTGTTATTTAATATAATTTTTTTTTGAATCCTTTTGAATCCATCTCAGTTGTTTTGCTGTGCCTTCTCTGAATGTTTTCTTTCGACAAGTAAGTGAGCATGTTAAATCCTTTTTTTTTTAACCACCGGGACCATGTATTTTTTTCTTTTTTTTTACTCAACAAACCTATCCTTTGTGCATTTCCTGGCTCCGTTACTTATCGTCCGAATTTACGTAATTGAATAAGGTTCACACTCTTAAACTTCCCACACACAGGACAACACTACGAAGGGTTTAAAAAAAACTTTCATTCTGTTTGGAAAAAGTAGGTGGAGATAAAACAAACCACAACTCCCCGGCTTTTTTTTACAGTAAAAATCACAGAAGCATTTCTCATTTAAACAGACATTCACAAGAATCTCTTTTCTTTCCTATTAATTTTTGGATCCATGATTGATCATCTATCCCTATCTAGCTCTAACGATAACTTATCTTTCCAAGTCGCCGCTTGGTTTGCGTCACCGCGCATTTTCCCGATCTCTATCCCTATTCACCAGTTTGAAAGGTATTCACCAGATTGTCCTGGATCTCGTTCAGACACTACCTGAGAACCAGCGAATGGCTAAACTTTCCTCAGACTTTTGAAACCGGGGGAAACTGGAGCAGTATTGAAATCATACTCACTCCAGTGGCCACTTTCCCCTCGTCTCGTCCAAGGCTAGTCTGGCTCTTAATTCGCAAGTTTTCGCCAGTCGTCCGTTGAGATCCCACTTCTGACGCCAAATGTTGATTTCTGGATTCTTTTACCTCAATCTGGTTCAGCAAAATTACTGAAACTAATACCGTTTGTGCTTTAAACAAAGCAAGCTTTTATTTAAAAAGCAAATCCCGATCGGGGACTTTATCAGACAGAAGGAATGCAAGTCTGTTCGAACGCACCCACTTCCTACGGACAAAGTGACGTTACATTGTAAAGGGACGATGGTTATACATTTTCGGCAAAAGATAACAAGATAGGGCCAGAGTGACATCCTAGTTCAGCCTATCCTCTTAGATCCCTCTTTCCCTTTGTCCACTCATAAGCCGACCTAAGTATGGTCTGATTTTAAACAAAGACCTTCTGTTAATGTTTCAGGTTAATAACATGATTTAATAAGACCTTGAGGTTTTTCTGCAAGCTGTGGGTTTTGTTTCAATATGTGTTAGTGTTGTAACATTTCGCAGTCTCGAGTCCGAGATGTCATGGCTATTCCTCCGTGAATTCTTTGTTAGCTTATACTGTCTCTTTCTCTTTCTCTTGGTCTCCAGCTCGCTCTCGCTCGTTCTCTCTCTCGTGTTCTTGTTTCATTCTATCTCACGTAATTTGTTTCTCGATCTCTGTCTCTCTCACTCTCGCTCTTTCTATTTCTCTCTCTCAAAGGAAATATTTCATGTACTTTTCAAAGACAAAAACCCAGCATGTAACTGAAGTATGTTGACTGTTGTACAATTCCCACGTTCTCAACTTCAATGTCTCTATACATTTTTAAACATTCACATTTTAAAAAAAAACACAAGCAGATGCTTAGTCTGTTGCAGTGCATAGCTAATAAGAGGCTGCATGTTCCTCTTATGGACGCAAAAGTGGGTCTCGAAACTATTTGGGAAATGCCGTGCAGTAACAGTTGGAATGACTTCGATTGTTCGGAGCTTCTGCTATCTAGTCAAAAGCACATTCATCGAGGACAAATATATTTAAACATGTTGTTAACTATAAAATAATAGATATCTGAGCGAGTTAAAATGCTGTGGCTCAATTGAGGGGATTCAGATGACTGAACCTGGAGATTGAATTGGAGCTTTTAAACAACTCCAAGGTATTAATTTAATAAGTGAAATAGGATGTTACTTACAGTACTATGTGCCATAATTCTACACTGTGACAATCTATAGCATTACAAGAATTTTGACAGCAGATTACTTGTATATACTAGTGATTAGCTGCAGGATAAAAACACCAGAAAATTATATACAGCTTTGCATGACTAGTTCTGTACTACTCCACTTTAAAGTAAATCCAAACCATTTGTTCGGTGCTGGTTCTGCTGTTCAATAGTGCACTTAATTTTGAGTGGTCTGCGGTATGCATTTACTTTACGATTGTCTTTATATTTTGCCGACCATTAATCTAACAACAATAAACCTGATATGCGAACATTTGAGAGGATAATCATTGACTATTTAGATGCCTGAAATACCAAATATGGATGTGATTAAGTTTTTATATTTAATTAAAAATGCCTCCAGTGTATCTCCAGTAATCTTAATCGATACTCGCCTTTATTTGTTGAATAGGCTGCAAGAAAACATAAGAAATAGGAGCAGGAGTAGGCTACCTGGCCCCTCTAGCCTGCTCCACCATTTAATAAGATCATGGCTGATCTGATCATGTACTCAGCTTCACTTCCCTGCCCGCTCCCCATAACCCTTTATTCCCTTATCGCTCAAAAATATCTCTCTATCCGCCTTAAATATATTCAGTGACCCAGCCTCCACAGCTCTCTGGGGCAGAGAATTCCACAGATTTTCAACCCTCTGGGAGGAGAAATTCCTCCTCATCTCAGTTTTAAATGGGCGGTCCCTTATTCTGAGATATGGGCCCAAGTTTGCGCTCTTCGTAAAAATGGCGCACCTCCATAAGGTGCGCCGACTTTCTGGAATAAAAAGGGTGCCGAAAACTTACCTTGTGATTGTGCGAGTTCCTCAGAACGTCTTCGGCCTCGGCGTGGCGCAGCACAAGGGGTCGGGGGCGGAGTCAGGTCGAAAACAGTGCCGAACTTGTGCGGGCTGCGTGAGAGGGGCCCGAAGAATGCCGTCCCTAGCCCTAGCCGAATGGGCTCCCCGGGCATTGACGATTGGGACTCGGGCTTACCTCCCGTCCAGCTCTCCAGCCCTCCCTTCCCGTCCAGCTCCCCACCCACCCCTCCCTTCCCGTCCAGCTCCCCACCCACCCCTCCCTTCCCGTCCAGCTCCCCACCCACCCCTCCCTTCCCGTCCAGCTCCCCACCCACCCCTCCCTTCCCGTCCAGCTCCCCACCCACCCCTCCCTTCCCGTCCAGCTCCCCACCCACCCCTCCCTTCCCGTCCAGCTCCCCACCCACCCCTCCCTTCCCGTCCAGCTCCCCACCCACCCCTCCCTTCCCGTCCAGCTCCCCACCCACCCCTCCCTTCCCGTCCAGCTCCCCACCCACCCCTCCCTTCCCGTCCAGCTCCCCACCCACCCCTCCCTTCCCGTCCAGCTCCCCACCCACCCACCCCTCCCTTCCCGTCCAGCTCCCCACCCACCCACCCCTCCCTTCCCGTCCAGCTCCCCACCCACCCACCCCTCCCTTCCCGTCCAGCTCCCCACCCACCCCTCCCTTCCCGTCCAGCTCCCCACCCACCCCTCCCTTCCCGTCCAGCTCCCCACCCACCCCTCCCTTCCCGTCCAGCTCCCCACCCACCCCTCCCTTCCCGTCCAGCTCCCCACCCACCCCTCCCTTCCCGTCCAGCTCCCCACCCACCCCTCCCTTCCCGTCCAACTCCCCACCCACCCCTCCCTTCCCGTCCAGCTCCCCACCCACCCCTCCCTTCCCGTCCAGCTCCCCACCCACCCCTCCCTTCCCGTCCAGCTCCCCACCCACCCCTCCCTTCCCGTCCAGCTCCCCACCCCTCTTTCTTCCCGTCCCTCCCTTCCCCACCCCTCTTTCTTCCCGTCCCTCCCTTCCCCACCCCTCTTTCTTCCCGTCCCTCCCTTCCCCACCCTCTCTTCCCCCCCTCTCTTCCCCCCCTCTCTTCCCCCCCTCTCTTCCCCCCCTCTCTTCCCCCCCTCTCTTCCCCCCTCTCTTTCCCCCCCTCTCTTTCCCCCCCTCTCTTTCCCCCCCTCTCTTTCCCCCCCTCTCTTTCCCCCCTCTCTTTCCCCCCCTCTCTTTCCCCCCCTCTCTTTCCCCCCCTCTCTTTCCCCCCCTCTCTTCCCCCCCTCTCTTCCCCCCTCTCTTTCCCCCCCTCTCTTTCCCCCCCTCTCTTTCCCCCCCTCTCTTTCCCCCCCTCTCTTTCCCCCCCTCTCTTTTTCCCCCTCTCTTTCCCCCCCTCTCTTCCCCCCCCTCTCTTTCCCCCCCCTCTCTCTTTCCCCCCCCTCTCTCTCTTTCCCCCCCCTCTCTCTTTCCCCCCCCCCTCTCTCTTTCCCCCCCCCTCTCTCTTTTCCCCCCCCCTCTCTCTTTTTCCCCCCCCTCTCTCTTTTCCCCCCCCCCTCTCTCTTTCCCCCCCCCCTCTCTCTTTCCCCCCCCCCCTCTCTCTTTCCCCCCCCCCTCTCTCTTTCCCCCCCCCCTCTCTCTTTCCCCCCCCCCTCTCTCTCTCCCCCCCCCCTCTCTCTTTTCCCCCCCCCTCTCTCTTTTCCCCCCCCTCTCTCTTTTCCCCCCCCTCTCTCTTTTCCCCCCCCTCTCTCTTTTCCCCCCCTCTCTCTTTTCCCCCCCCTCTCTCTTTTCCCCCCCCTCTCTCTTTTCCCCCCCCTCTCTCTTTTCCCCCCCTCTCTCTCTTTCCCCCCCCCTCTCTCTCTTTTCCCCCCCCCTCTCTCTCTTTCTCCCCCCCCCCCCCTCTCTCTTTCCTACTCTATTTCCCCCTTGCAATAAAGGCCAACATTCCATTGCCTTGCATACTAATATTTTGCGTTTCATGCACAAGGACTCCCAGGTCTCTCTCTACTGCAATAGTTTGCAATTTTTCTCCATTTAAATTATAATTTGTTTTTCTATTTTTTTTCTACCAAAGTGTATAACCTCACATTTTGCCACATTATACTCCATCTGCCAAAATTTTTCCCACTCACTTAGCCTGTCTATAAATCTCTTTGCAGATTTTGTGTCCTCCTCACAATTTGCTTTCCCACCCATCTTTGTATCATCGGCAAACTTGGCTACATTACACTCGGTCCCTTCATCCAAGTCATTAATATAGATTGTAAATAGTTTAGGACCCAACACTGATCCCTGCGGCACCTCACTAGTTACTAATTGCCAAATGGAAAATGACCCATTTATCCCGACTCTGTTTTCTGTTAGTTAGCCAATCCTCTATCCATGCTAATATATTACCCCCAACCCCTTGAACTTTTATCTTTTGCAGTAACCTTCTGCTTCCTTAATGGACTCCTGCATTTTCCCAACGACAGATGTTAGGCTAACTGGACTTTTGGCCCCAAGTTTCGGCTCGAGTTACTCCTATTTTTTTGGAGCAACTAGTTTAGTATGGAGTATCTTAGAAATTGCAATTCTCGGCATTTAGTTTGCTCCAGTTCTAGTTAGTTAGAATAGTTTTGTTTTAGTACAGTCTTTTTTCAAAAGGGAGCATTACCAGCCACTTACGTCTGCTTTGCAAGTTTAGGCAGCGAAAAGTTGCTCCAAACTAACTTGGAACGGAGTAAATGTCGAAAACCTTGCCTACACTTTTTAAATTAGGCGCAGGTTGCAAGAGATGGCAGGGGGGATGGGAAGTTGGGGAATTTTACAAAGCATTAAACACTACACTTTTACCAATAAAGAGCCACCATCCATAATAAATGAAAAATAAATCAATAAATCAAAAAAAAAATATAAATAAAATAATCAATCAATAAATAAAAAAATTAAGTTTCTACTCAACCACTACAGCACTGGGAGCCCTCCAACAGCCTGCTGCAGTGGTAGGCTGGATGGTATCTGGTATGGCCAATTCTATAATTTGAGAACCTGCAGTCAACTCGATTTTCAATGATTCATTTGCAGATCTATTTGTTCTTCTCTTTTTGCTCCTCCTCCTTGTTCTCATTCAGATTTTGCTTCTTCTGCCTCATGTCGCTTAATCAAAAACTCTACTTCCTCCTGCTTCAGCACCTTTATGCACGTTTTCCAGTTTTCTCTGGTTAGCGTTGCCATTTCCACGTTTTCGGCCGATAGTTTGCTGACGTCCATAGTCTTCTTTAACGCTTTAACTGCCAATGCAAGTGCTGACTGCAGTCATATCTCCTTCTTTGAAGTCTTGTTTCAGCATAGATACTGCAGCGGCGCTGTTATTCCCGATGCAGGTGGCCTTCCACCCTCCACACTTTCCACTGGGGTTACTCTGATACAACTGGTAGCCATAGTGCTTGCTGGGAACATAAAAACTGACTGCAAAAGCTTCTGTAGATATGTGAAGAGAAAAAGATTAGTGAAGACAATTAGTGCAGTCAGATTCAGGTGAATTTATAATGGGGAACAAAGAAATGGCCAATTGAACAAATACTTTGGTTCTGTCTTCACGAAGGAAGACACAAATAACCTTCCGGAAATACTAGGGGACCGAGGGTCTAGTGAGAAGGAGGAATTGAAGGAAATCCTTATTAGTCAGGAAATTGTGTTAGGGAAATTGATGGGATTGAAGGCTGATAAATCCCAGGGCCTGATAGTCTGCATCCCAGAGTACTTAAGGAAGTGGCCCTAGAAATAGTTGATGCATTGGTGATCATTTTCCAGCAGTCTATCGACTCTGGATCAGTTTCTATGGACTGGAGGGCAGCTAATATAACACCACTCTTTAAGAAAGGAGAGAGTGAGAAAACAGGCAATAAGCCTGACATCAGTTGTGGGGAAAATGTTGGAATCAGTTATTAAAGATGATATAGCAGCGCATTTGGAAAGCAGTGACAGGATCGGTCCAAGTCAGCATGGATTTATGAAAGGGAAATCATGCTTGACAAATCTTCTCGAATTTTTTGAGGATGTAACTAGTATAGTGGACAAGGGAGAACCAGTGAATGTGGTGTATTTGGACTTTCAAAAGGCTTTTGACAAGGTCCCACACAAGAGACTGGTGTGCAAACTTAAAGCACATGGTATTGGGGGTAATGTATTGATGTGGATAGAGAATTGGTTGGCAGACAGGAAGCAGAGAGTCGGGATAAATGGGTGCTTTTCAGAATGGCAAGCAGTGACTAGTGGGGTGCTGCAGGGCTCAGTGCTGGGACCCCAACTATTTACAATATACATTCATGATTTAGATGAAGGAATTGGAATGTAATATCTCCAAGTTTGCAGATGACACTAAGCTGGGTGGCGGTGTGAGCTGTGAGGAGGATGCCAAGAGGCTGCAGGGTGACTTGGACAAGTTAGGTGAGTGGGCTAATGCATGGCAGATGAAGTATAATGTGGATAAATGTGAGGTTATCCACTTTGGTGGCAAAAACACGAAGGCAGAAAATTAACTGAATGGTGGCAGATAAGGAAAAGGGGAGGTGCAACAAGACCTGGATGTCATGGTAGATCAGTCATTGAAAGTTGGCATGTAGGTACAGCAGGCGGTGAAGAAGGCAAATGGTATGTTGGCCTTCATAGCTAGGGGATTTGAGTAGAGGAGCAGGGAGGTCTTACTGCAGTTGTACAGGGCCTTGGTGAGGCCTCACCTGGAATATTGTGTTCAGTTTTGGTCTCCTAATCTAAGGAAGGACGTTCTTGCTATTGAGGGAGTGCAGCGAAGGTTCACCAGACTGAGTCCTGGGATGGCTGGACTGACATATGAGGAGAGACTGAATTGACTGGGCCTGTGTTCATTGGAGTTTAGAAGAATAAGTGGATATCATAGAAACATATAAAATTCTGACGGAACTGGACAGGTTAGATGCAGGAAGAATGTTCCCGATGTTGGGGAAGTCCAGAACCAGGGGACACATTCTAAGGATAAGGGATCAGCCATTTAGGACTTAGATGAGGAGAAACTTCTTCACTCCGTGAGTTGTTAACCTGTGGAATTCCCTACCGCAGAGAGTTGTTGATGCCAGTTCATTGGATATATTCAAGAGGGAGTTAGATATGGCCCTTACGGCTCGAGGGATCAAGGGGTATGGAGAGAAAGCAGCAAAGGGATACTGAGGTGAATGACCAGCCATGATTTTATTGAATGGTGGTGCAGGCTCGAAGGGCCGAATGGCCTACTCCTGCACCTATTTTCTCAGTTTCTATGAAGACCTGTGCTACTGAACGAGCAGTGGCTTTAGTCAATCTGTTCCTATATAACTACAACACTGCCATCTACCTCAATGTGGAAAATTGCCCAGATATGTCCCGTCCACAAAAGTTGGACAAATCCAACCTGGCCAATTATTGCCCCATCATGCCTCCTCCCAATTAGCAAAGTGAGGGAAGGAGTCATCAACAGTGCTATCAAGTGGCACGTGCACACATTATACACACTGCATTAAACATCCGTAAGACAAAGATTCTCTACCAGCCTAGCCTTCCCCTGCCTCACAATGTCTCCTGATCAGCAAGATCCACGAGAAGACTGTGGATAGCGTGGACCACTTCCCACACCAAGGGCAGACATCGATGACGAAACCCAACACCGCCTTCAGATAGATTGAGTAGACTGGGTCTTTACTCGTTGGCGTTCAGAAGGATGAGGGGTGATCTTATAGAAACATTGAAAATAATGAAAGGGATAGACAAGAGAGGTTGTTTCCACTGGTCGGGGAGACAAGAACTAGGGGGCACAGCCTCAAAATACGGGGGAGCCAATTTAAAACCGAGTTGAGAAGGAATTTCTTCTCCCAGAGGGTTGTGAATCTGTGGAATTCTCTGCCCAAGGAAGCAGTTGAGGCTAGCTCATTGAATGTATTCAAATCACAGATAGATAGATTTTTAACCAATAAGGGAATTAAGGGTTATGGGGAGTGGGCCTGTAAGTGAAGCTGAGTCCACAGCCAGATCAGCCATGATCTTGTTGAATGGTGGAGCAGGCTCGAGGGGCTAGATGGCCTACTCCTGTTCCGAATTCTTCTGTTCTTATGTGCCAGTGCAGCCTTCAGTTACCTGAGGAAAAGTGTATTTGAAGACCAAGATCTCAAACCCGGCACCAAGCTCTTGATCTACAGAGCAGTAGTGATTCCCGCCCTCTTTTATGCTTCAGAGTCACATACAGGCCAGACCGGGTAAGGATGGCAGATTTCCTTCCCTGAAGGACATTAGTGAACCAGATGGTTTTTTACGACTTGGTCACCGTTACTGAGACCAGCTTTTTAATTCCAGCTGATGTGGAACTTGAACTCATGTCTCCGAATCATTTGTCTCGGCCTCTGGATTACAAGTCGGCTAACATTAACCACTATGCTACTGTACCCCCACGATAGCATTTGACTGAATGTGGCACCAAGTCCTCCGAGTATAACTGGTCAATGAGGATCAGGGGGAACACTCCGCAGTGGCTATATTTGTACCTGCCACAAAGGAAGATGGTTATGGTCAATCAAGGCCAATCAACTTGGCCCCTGGGTACTGCTGCAGTAATTCCTTAGGGCAACGTGCGAGAGCCAATGATCTTCAGTTGCTTCATCAAAGACCAACCCTCCATTGTAAGATCAGAAATGGGACTGTTTGCTGATTGTGCAATGTTCAGCTCCATTAGCAATTCCTCAGATAATGAAGTATGTAATAAAACCTGGATAGAATCTAGGCTTGAGCTAATAGTAACATTTGCATCTCACGTGTTGAGCAATGATAATTTCCAACAAGTGAGAGCATAATCACCTCATCTTGACATTTAATAGCATTACCGTGGCTGATTTTCCCCCGCCATCAACAACTTGCATTTATATAGCGCTTTAATGCAGTAAAATATCCCAAGATGTTTCACAGGTGCCTTATCAAACAACATTTGACATTAAGCCACATGAGAGATTAGGACAAGTGACCAAAAACTTTAAGGGTCATCTTAGAGGAGAGATAGAGAAGCTTAGGAAGAGAAATGGGCACAATTAGGCACAGCACCAGTGATGGAGCAGTGAAAACCAGGAATGCGCAAGAGGCCAGAATTGGAAGATTGTAGAGATCTCGGGAGGGAGATCTTGACTGGATGAGGTTCGAGATAGGGAGGGGCGAGGCCTTGGGATTTGAAAATTGTGCAGTAAATGCTGGTCTTGAAAGCAACAGCCAAATCCCGAGAAATAATTCAAATAAAGTGTAGGTTCCACCAGGATCACTCTGCTACAGATGTCTTCATACAGCCTTGGTCCAACATGTAAACAGCTGAATGACAGCCCTTGACATCAGGCAGCATTTGACCGACTGATGCACCAAGGAGCTCGAGAGAAACTGGAGTCATCCCTAAATTATAATGGGGAAATAAAGAAATGGCAGAGAAATTAAACACATACTTTGGATCTGTCTGCATCGAAGGAGACTCAAAAAAAACTTGCTGGTAATAGTGGAGAACCAAGGGTCTAGTGAGAATGAGAAACTGAAAGAAATCTTAGTTTAAAAAAAAATGGGACAGGAGAAATTAATGGGACTGAAATCCGATAAATTCCCTGGATCTGATGGCATAGGGTTTTCATGGAATCATAGACATTTACAGCACGGAAGGAGACCATTTAGGCCGAATCCCACTTTCCAGCTCTTGGTCCGCAGCCTTAAAGGTAATATGTTAAAGTGCACATCTAAGCACTTTTTAAATGTGGTGAGGGTTTCTGCTTCTACCACCAGGCAGTGAGTTCCAGACTCTCTGCGTTTTGAAAGAGGGCTACAGAAATAATGGATGCATCAGTTGTCATCTTCCAAAATTCCATAGATTCGAGAACGGTTCCTGCGGATTCGAAGGTAGCAAATGTAACCCTATTATTTAAGAAAGGAGGGAGTGCGAAAACGGGGAACTGCAGACATAAGAACATAAGAACAATAAGAATTAGGAACAGGAGTAGGCCATCTAGCCCCTCGAGCCTGCTCCCCGCCATTCAACAAGATCATGGCTGATCTGGCCGTGGACTCAGCTCCACTTACCCGCCTGCTCCCCATAACCCTTAATTCCCTTATTGGTTAAAAATCTATCTATCTGTGATTTGAAAACATTCAATGAGCTAGCCTCAACTGCTTCCTTGGGCAGAGAATTCCACAGATTCACAACCCTCTGGGAGAAGAAATTCCTTCTCAACTCGGTTTTAAATTGGCTCCCCCGTATTTTGAGGCTGTGCCCCCTAGTTCTAGTCTCCCCGACCAGTGGAAACAACCTCTCTGCCTCTATCTTGTCTATCCCTTTCATTATTTTAAATGTTTCTATAAGATCCCCCCTCATCCTTCTGAACTCCGAGTAAAGACCCAGTCTACTCAATCTATCATCAGAAGGTAACTCCCTCATCTCCAGAATCAGCCTAGTGAATCGTCTCTGTACCCCCTCCAAAGCCAGTATATCCTTCCTTCAGAAAGGTGACCAAAACTGCACGCAGTACTCCAGGTGCGGCCTCACCAATACCCTGTACTGTTGCAGCAGGACCTCCTGTCGAAATCTCCACCTCCGAAAAGAATGACTCCGACACTTACAGCTCCGGCAGAAGTTTCTTTAATTTACTTGCTCGCAAGGGGCAGGTCACACTCAGTCAAGGGCTAAGTGAACACCTCCGAAATGGTACAGTTTCACAAGATATTTATACAGTAAAACCCAAGTTATGGCCTCTCCCTGTGTATTGGCTCTGTCTCGTAGTCAGTGAATACAGATACTACATCCTTGTCCTGACATGGTTTCCAGATATTTCTTTTTGTCAGGGTTATTAGTTGGCCAGCCGGCCATTACTCCATGAGAGTGAGGTAATGAGCTATTACCTGTCTTGCATTGTTCAGTTTCCTTGTCAGTTTATCTGTTTGCATCAAATGGATGAGGTCTCTACAAGAGATAATGGCTGGTGATTTGAGTCTAGAAGATAAGGGTGGGGTGACATGGAACTCTTGTCGTGTAGACAATAGGAGAGCACCATGGGGGGGGGGTAGTTATCTCAGCATGACTTGTCTCCTAGCTGTCTGATGGCCATCAGCCATCTCAAACCAGGTTTAGCTGTTTATGCAAGCTGACTGCTAAAATGCAGAAAGTTCTGGAAGGGCCAGGACTCCATTTTGTTATATATATATTGCAAAGGGCACACAAATATCATATGGTATCAGCTTAGATAAAAATACATTTCCACACTCCCTGCTTTTGTACTCCATCCCTCTCGCAATGAAGGCCAACATTCCATTCGCCTTCCTGATTACCTGCTGCACCTGCAAACTAACTTTTTGGGATTCATGCACAAGGACCCCCAGGTCCCTCTGCACCGCAGCATGTTGTCATTTCTCCCCATTCAAATAATATTCCCTTTTACTGTTTTTTTTTTTCCCCAAGGTGGATGACCTCACATTTTCCAACATTGTATTCCATCTGCCAAATCTTAGCCCATTCGCTTAACCTATCTAAATCTCTCTGCAGCCTCTCTGTGTCCTCTACACAACCCGCTTTCCCACTAATCTTTGTGTCATCTGCAAATTTTGTTACACTACAATCTGTCCCCTCTTCCAGGTCATCTATGTATATTGCAAACAGTTGTGGTCCCAGCACTGATCCCTGTGGCACACCACTAACCACCGATTTCCAACCCGAAAAGGACCCATTTATCTCGACTCTCTGCTTTCTGTTCGCCAGCCAATTCTCTATCCATGCTAATACATTTCCTCTGACTCCGCGTATCTTTATCTTCTGCAGTAACCTTTTGTGTGGCACCTTATCGAATGCCTTTTGGAAATCTAAATACACCACATCCATCGGTACACGTCTATCCACCATGCTCGTCATATCCTCAAAGAATTCCAGTAAATTAGTTAAACATGATTTCCCCTTCATGAATCCATGTTGCGTCTGCTTGATTGCACTATTCTTATCTAGATGTCCCGCTATTTCTTCCTTAATGATAGCTTCAAGCATTTTCCCCACTACAGATGTTAAACTAACCGGCCTATAGTTACCTGCCTTTTGTCTGCCCCCTTTTTTTAAACCGAGGCGTTACATTAGCTGCTTTCCAATCCGCTGGTACCTCCCCAGAGTCCAGAGAATTTTGGTAGATTATAACGAATGCATCTGCTATAACTTCCGCCATCTCTTTTAATACCCTAGGATGCATTTCATCAGGACCAGGGGACTTGTCTACCTTGAGTCCCATTAGCCTGTCCAACACTACCCCGCTAGTTAGCTTGACATCAGTCGTAGGGAAAATGCTAAAATCTATTAAGGACATGGTAACGGCACTTTGAAAATAATAGGATTGGGCAGTCAACACGGATTTATGAAAGGGAAATTATGTTTGATGAATCTTAGTTTTTTGAGGTTGTAACTAGCAGAATAGGTAAGGGGGAACCAGTGGATGTGGTGTATTTGGATTTTCAGAAGACATACGGTAAAGTGCTACACAAGAGGTTATTAGACACAATTCATTATCAAAGGCAGTTCCTCAGAGTCGAGGATGACTTGCTTCCACACTAGAAATGAGTTCTCAGGTGACTGAAGAGTCCAATGCGGGACCTGCAGTCTCTCTCAGGTGGGGCAAATGGTGGTTGAAGGAACAGGTGGGTGGGGTGCCTGGGTTGCCACTCACTCCTTCTGCTGTCGACAGTTGGCTTCAGCTTGATCTCGGCAGAGAGACTCAGCGTTCAGCGCTTCCCGGATGCTTTTCCTCCACGTTGGGCAGTCTTGGGCCGGGGATTCCCAGGTGTTGGTGTGAATGTTACATTTTTTCAAGGAGACTTTGAGGGTGTCCTTGAAGCGTTTCTTCTGCCCACCTGGGACTCGCTTGCCGTGTCGGAGCTCCGAGTAGAGCGCTTGTTTTGGGAGTCTCTTGTCAGGCATGCGAACAATGTGGCCGGTCCAGCGGAGCTGATCGAGCGTGGTCAATGCTTCGATGCTGGGGTAAGTGGAGGGCAGAGAAATCTAAAAAGTGGAGGGCAGAGAATCCCAAGGCAAAAAACAAAAAAGGGCCACATTGCAGCAAAATTCTCAGGGGGCAAGGTGTGTTAAAAGCCTGAAGGCTCTGTGCCTCAATGCAAGGAGTATTTGTAATAAGGTGGACGAATTAACTGCACAGGCAGCAATTAATGAATATGATATAATTGGCATCATGGAGACATGGCTCCAGGGTGACCAAGGCTGGGAACTCAACATCCAGGGATATTCAACATTCAGGAAGGATAGACAGAAAGGAAAAGGAGGTGGGGTAGCGTTACTGGTTAAAGAGGAAATTAACACAATAGTAAGGAAGGACATTAGCTTGGATGATGTGAAATCTGTATGGGTGGAGCTGCGGAATACCAAAGGGCAGAAAACGCTAGTGGGAGTTGTGTACAGACCACCAAACAGTAGTGAGGTTGGGGACAGCATCAAACAAGAAATTAGGGATGCGTGCCATAAAGGTGCAGCAGTTATCATGGACGACTTTAATCTAAAGATTGGGCTAACCAAACTGATAGCAATACGGTGGAGGAGGATTTCCTGCAGTGTATTAGGGATGGTTTTCTAGACCAATATGTCGAGGAATCAACCAGAGAGCTGGCCATCCGAGACTGGGTGATGTGAAATGAGAAAGGACTAATTAGAAATCTTGTGACCATAATATGGTAGAATTCTTTATTAAGATGGAGAGTGACACAGTTAATTCAGAGACTAGGGTCCTGAACTAAAGAAAAGGTAACTTCGATGGTATGAGACGTGAATTGGCTCGAATAGACTGGCAAATGATACTTAAAGTGTTGACGGTGGATAGGCAATGGCAAACATTTAAAGATCACATGGATGAACTTCAACAATTGTCCATCCCCTTCTGGAGTAAAAATAAAACGGGGAAGATGGCTCAACTGTGGCTAACAAGGGAAATTAAGGATAGTGTTCGATTCAAGGAAGAGGCTTATATTTTAGCCAGAAAAAGCAGCAAACCTGAGGACTGGGAGAAATTTAGAATTCAGCAGAGGAGGACAAAGGGTTTAATTAGGAGGGGGGAAATAGAGTATGAGAGGAAGCTTGCTGGGAACATAGAAACTGACTGAAAAGCTTCTATAGATATGTGAAGAGAAAAAGATTAGTGAAGACAAATGTAGGTCCCTTGCAGTCAGATTCAGGTGAATTTATAATAGGGAACAAAGAAATGGCAGACCAGTTGAACAAATACTTTAGTTCTGGCTTCACGAAGGAAGACACAAATAACCTTCCGGAAATACTAGGGGACCAAGGGTCGAGTGAGAAGGAGGAACTGAAGGAAATCCTTATTGGGCATGAAATTGATGGGATTAAAGGCCGAAAAATCCCCAGGGCCTGATAGTCTGCATCCCAGAGTACTTAAGGAAGTGGCCCTAGAAATAGTGGATGCATTGGTGATCATTTTCCAACAGTCGATCAACTCTGGATCAGTTCCTAAAGCGATGAAAGGGTTGTAATGTAACACCACTTTTTAAAACAGGAGTGAGAGATAAAACGGGTAATTATAGACCCGTTAGCCTGACATCAGTGGTGGGAAAAATGTTGGAATCAATCATTAAGGATGAATTAGCAGCGCATTTGGAAAGCAGTGACAAGATAAGTCCAAGTCAGCATGGATTTATGAAAGGGAAATCATGCTCGACAAATCTTCTGGAATTTTTTGAGGATGTAACTAGTAGAGTGAACAAGAGAGAACCAGTGGATGTGGTGTATTTGGACTTTCAAAAGGTGATCCGTACGGAAGGTAAATTTCCTGCCAAAAGAGTAGATGTGCCAGCATTCACATGCGTAGATGCAAGCGAGTGCTTCGCATTCCCCCGTACAGTATTTACAGTCCGCAGACGACAGCATGGAAGAAGTGAAGGCGACTGGGCATTCCAGGCCGTCAAACCATTGCGAGAGCACAGCACCCAAGGCAGTGCCTGATGCATCCGTGCTGACATATGTCGGAGCATTTGGATCAAAGCGCATGATAGGAGGAGATGTGATTTTCTCCTTAAGCATGGTGAATGGCGCAGAATGGGGATCTCAAGGGACGTCCTTGTGCAGCAACCTGTGAAATAGATGTGGCCCTTACAGCTAAAGGGATCAAGGGATATGGAGAGAAAGCAGGAATGGAGTACTAAAGTTGCATGATCAACCATGATTATATTGAATGGTGGTGCAGGCTCGAAGGGCCAAATGACCTTCCCCTGCATCTATTTTCTATGTTTCTATGTAGTTCGGCAATGTGTGCGTAGTGCGGGACAAACTTCAGAAAGAAGTTGCAAGTGCCGAAGAATGATAGTTTTGCGACATTGGTAGCCTCCTGCATTCACTGGAGCGCATCAAACACCTTGTTTTGTGACTCTAGCCCAGAAAGTTTATTTTTCCAGCAGCAAATGTACTCTTATCGGCATTAAGTGTAATGTTATGTGTGTAGCAAGTCTAGCCATAACTGCGATATCGTCAAGCAGATTGAGGGCTCCCTCTATGCCTGCGAGCATAGTAGTGAATATTCTGAAATGCACTTGGAGCAGTAGGTAGTCTGTAGGGCATGTGTCAATACTGATACAGACCATCATGCGTCGTGAATACCGTGAGTGGTTTGCTGTCCTCTGCTAGGGATATTTGCAGGTAACTGCGGCGCATGTAGAGTTTCATAAACTATTCAGCCGTGGAATTCTGAAGCCAATTCGTCAATGTTCGGAAGAGGGTACTTGTCGCAGATGATGGCCTTAAGAACATAAAAACATAAGAAATAGGAGGAGTAGGACATTTGGCCCCTCGAGCCTGCTCCGCCATTCAATATCATGGCTGATCTGATCATGGACTCAGCTCCACTTACCTGCCCGCTCCCCTTCACTCTGGAGCATGTGCGATGCTGAGGATGTCGTGAACAGCACATTTAGCAAGTTGGTCTTAACGCAGGCAAAGGGTACACAGCCAGATGGGGAATGTGTGACCAAGAAGAGCAGTGGTAGGAAGGTAGTGCAGGGGACTCCTGCAAAACAGATACACTGCTTTGGGTGCTGATGAGGTGGGTGACTTATCAGGGGAGGGCAGCAGCAGCCAAGTTCAACACACCGTGGGTGGCTCTACTGCACAGGAGGGCGGAAAAAGAGTGGGAGAACGATAGTGATAGGGGATTCGATTGTAAGGAGACCGCAACCGAGACTCCAGGATGGTATGTTGCCTCCCTGGTGCAAGGGTCAAGGATGTCTCGGAGCGGGTGCAGGACATTCTGAAAAGGGAGGGTGAACAGCCAGTTGTCATGGTGCATATAGGTACCAACAATATAGGTAGTAAATGGGATCAGGTCCTACGAGCCGAATTTAGGGAGCTAGGAGCTAAATTTAAAAAGTAGGACCTCAAAAGTAGTAATCTTGGGATTGCTACCAGTGCCACGTGCTCGTCAGAGTAGGAATTGCAGGATAGCTCAAATGAATACATGACTTGAGAGTGGTGCAGAAGGGAGGGACTCAAATTCCAAGGACATTGGAACTGGTTCTGGGGGAGGTGGGACCAGTACAAACCAGACAGTCTGCATCTGGGCAGAACCAATGTTTGAGGGAGTGTGTGCTAGTGCGGGGGGGGCGGCGGGCGGGGCGGTGGGCGGTTAAACTAATATGGCAGGGGGATGGGAACATATGCAGGGAGACAGAGGGAAATAAAATGGAGTCAGAAGCAAAAGATAGAAAAGGAGGGCAGAGAAACCCAAGGCAAAGAACAAAAAGGGCCATTGTACAGCAAAATTCTAAAAAGACAAAGGGTGTTTTTAAAAAAAAAACAAGCCTGAAGGCTTTGTGTCTTCATGCAATGAGTATCCGCAATAAGGTGGATGAATTAACTGTGCAAATAGATGTTAACAAATATGATGTGATTGGGATTACGGAGACGTGGCTCCAGGATGATCAGGGCTGGGAACTCAACATCCAGGGGATTCAACATTCAGGAAGGATAGAATAAAAGGAAAAGGAGGTGGGGTAGCATTGCTGGTTAAGGAGGAGATTAAGGCAATAGTTAGGAAGGACATTAGCTTGGATGATGTGGAATCTATATGGGTAGAGCTGCAGAACACCAAAAGGGCAAAAAACGTTAGTGGGAGTTGTGTACAGACCTCCAAACAGTAGTAGTGATGTTGGGGAGGGCATCAAACAGGAAATTAGGGGTGCATGCAATAAAGGTGCAGCAGTTATCATGGGTGACTTTAATATGCACATAGATTGGGCTAACCAAACTGGAAGCAATGCGGTGGAGGAGGATTTCCTGGAGTGCATAAGGGATGGTTTTTTAGACCAATATGTCGAGGAACCAACTAGGGGGGAGGCCATCTTAGACTGGGTGTTGTGTAATGAGAGAGGATTAATTAGCAATCTCGTTGTGCGAGGCCCCTTGGGGAAGAGTGACCATAATATGGTGGAATTCTGCATTGGGATGGAGAATGAAACAGTTAATTCAGAGACCATGGTCCAGAACTTAAAGAAGGCTAACTTTGAAGGTATGAGGCGTGAATTGGCTGAGATGGATTGGCGAATGATACTTAAGGGGTTGACTGTGGATGGGCAATGGCAGACATTTAGAGACCGCATGGATGAACTACAACAATTGTACATTCCTGTCTGTCGTAAAAATAAAAAAGGGAAGGTGGCTTAACCGTGGCTATCAAGGGAAATCAGGGATAGTATTAAAGCCAAGGAAGTGGCATACAAATTGGCCAGAAATAGCAGCGAACCTGGGGACTGGGAGAAATTTCGAACTCAGCAGAGGACGACAAAGGGTTTGATTAGGGCAGGGAAAATGGAGTACGAGAAGAAGCTTACAGAGAACATTAAGACGGATTGCAAAAGTTTCTTTAGATATGTAAAGAGAAAAAGGTTAGTAAAGACAAACGTAGATCCCCTGCAGTCAGAATCAGGGGAAGTCATAACGGGGAACAAGAAAATAGCGGACTAATTGAACAAGAACTTTGGTTCGGTATTCACTAAGGAGGACACAAACAACCTTTCGGATATAAAAGGGGTCAGAGGGTCTAGTAAGGAGGAGGAACTGAGGGAAATCCTTATTAGTCGGGAAATTGTGTTGGGGAAATTGATGGGATTGAAGGCCGATAAATCCCCAGGGCCTGATGGACTGCATCCCAGAGTACTTAATGAGGTGACCTTGAAAATAGCGGATGCATTGACAGTCATTTTCCAACATTCCATTGACTCTGGATCAGTTCCTATGGAGTGGAGGGTAGCCAATGTAACCCCACTTTTTAAAAAAGGAGGGAGAGAGAAAACAGGGAATTATAGACCGGTCAGCCTGACATCGGTAGTGGGTAAAATGATGGAATCAATTATTAAGGATGTCATAGCAGTGCATTTGGAAAGAGGTGACATGATAGGTCCAAGTCAGCATGGATTCGTGAAATCTTGACAAATGCTTGACAAATCTTCTGGAATTTATTGAGGATGTTTCCAGTAGAGTGGACAAGGGAGAACCAGTTGATGTGGTATATTTGGACTTTCAGAAGGCGTTCGACAAGGTCCCACACAAGAGATTAATGTGCAAAGTTAAAGCACATGGGATTGGGGGTAGTGTGCTGACATGGATTGAGAACTGGTTGTCAGACAGGAAGCAAAGAGTAGGAGTAAATGGGGACTTTTCAGAATGGCAGGCAGTGACTAGTGGGGTACCGCAAGGTTCTGTGCTGGGGCCCCAGCTGTTTACACTGTACATTAATTATTTAGACGAGGGGATTAAATGTAGTATCTCCAAATTTGCGGATGACACTAAGTTGGGTGGCAGTGTGAGCTGCGAGGAGGATGCTATGAGGCTGCAGAGCGACTTGGATAGGTTAGGTGAGTGGGCAAATGCATGGCAGATGAAGTATAATGTGGATAAATGTGAGGTTATCCACTTTGGTGGTAAAAACAGAGAGACAGACTATTATTTGAATGGTGACAGATTAGGAAAAGGGGAGGTGCAACGAGACCTGGGTGTCATGGTACATCAGTCATTGAAGGTTGGCATGCAGGTGCAGCAGGCGGTTAAGAAAGCAAATGGCATGTTGGCCTTCATAGTGAGTGGATTTGAGTACAGGGGCAGGGAGGTGTTGCTACAGTTGTACAGGGCATTGGTGAGGCCACACCTGGAGTATTGTGTACAGTTTTGGTCTCCTAACCTGAGGAAGGACATTCTTGCTATTGAGGGAGTGCAGCGAAGGTTCACCAGACTGATTCCTGGGATGGCGGGACTAACCTATCAAGAAAGACTGGATCAACTGGGCTTGTATTCACTGGAGTTCAAAAGAATGAGAGGGGACCTCATAGAAACGTTTAAAATTCTGACGGGGTTAGACAGGTTAGATGCAGGAAGAATGCTCCCAATGTTGGGGAAGTCCAGAACCAGGGGACACAGTCTAATGATAAGGGGTAAGCCATTTAGGACCGAGATGAGGAGGAACTTCTTCACCCAGAGAGTGGTGAACGTGTGGAATTCTCTACCACAGAAAGTTGTTGAGGCCAATTCACTAAATATATTCAAAAAGGAGTTAGATGAAGTCCTTACTACTAGGGGGATCAAGGGGTATGGCGAGAAAGCAGGAATGGGGTACTGAAGTTGTATGTTCAGCCATGAACTCATTGAATGGCGGTGCAGGCTGGAAGGGCCGAATGGCCCACTCCTGCACCTATTTTCTATGTTTCAACACTCAGGAAGGATAGACAGAAAGGAAAAGGAGGCGGAGTGGCGTTGCTGGTTAAAGAGGAAATTAATGCAATAGTAAGGAGGGACATTAGCTTGGATGATGTGGAATCGGTGTGGGTGGAGCTGCGGAACACCAAAGGGCAGAAAACGATGTTGGGAGTTGTGTGCAGGCCACCAAATAGTAGTCGTGAGATTGGGGACAGCATCAAACAAGCAATAAAGGTACAGCAGTTATCATGGGTGACTTTAATTTACATATAGATTGGGCTAACCAAACTGGTAGCAATACGGTAGAGGATAATTTCGTGGAGTGTATTTGGGATGGTTTTCTTGACCAATATGTCGAGTAACCAACGAGAGAGATGGCCATCCTAGACTGGGTGATGTGTAATGAGAAGGGACTAATTGGCAGTCTTGTTGTGCGAGGCCCCTTGGGGAAGAGTGACCATAGTATGGTAGAATTCTTTATTAAGCTGGAGAGTGCCACAGTTAATTCAGAAACTAGGGTCCTAAACTTAAGGAAAGCTAACTTCGACGGCATGAGGTGTGAATTGGCTAGAATAGACTGGCAAATGATACTTAAAGGGTTGACGGTGGATAGGCAATAGCAAACATTTATAGATCACATGGATGAACTTCAACAGTTGAACATCCCTGTCTGGAGCAAAAATAAAATCAGGAAGGTGGCTCAACTGTGGCTAACAAGGGAAATTAAGGATAGTGTTAGATCCAAGGAAGAGGCATATAAATTGACCAGAAAAGGCAGCAAACCTGAGGACTAGGAGAAATTTAGAATTCAGCAGAGGAGGACAAAGGGTTTAATTAGGAGGGGGAAAATAGAGTACGAGAGGAAGCTTGCCAGGAACATAAAAACTGACTGCAGAAGCTTCTATAGATATGTGAAGAGAAAAAGATTAGTGAAGACAAACGTAGGTCCCTTGCAGTTGGACTGAGGTGAATTAATAATGGGGAAGAAAGAAATGGCAGACCAATTGAACAAATACTTTGGTTCTGTCTTCACGAAGGAAGACACAAATGACATTCCGGATGTACTAGGAGACCGAAGGTCTGGTGAGAAGGAGGAAGTGAAGGATATCCTAATTAGGCGGGAAAATGTGTTGGGGAAATTGATGGGATTGAAGGCCGACAAATCCCCGGGGCCTGATTGTCTATGGAGTGGAGTGCTACAGGGCTCAGTGCTGGGACCCCAGTTCTTCACAATATACATTAATGATTTGGATGCAGGAATTGAGTGTAATATCTCCAAGTTTGCAGATGACACTAAACTAGGTGGCAGAGTGAGCTGTGAAGAGGATGCTAAGAGGCTGCAGGCTGATTTGGACAGGTTAGGTGAGTGGGCAAATGCATGGCAGATGCAGTATAAGGTGGATAAATGTGAGGTTATCCACTTTTTCTGGCAAAATCACGAAGGCAGAATATTATCTGAATGGCGGCAGATTAGGAAAAGGGGAGGTGCAACGAGACCTGGGTGTCTTGGTTCACCAGTCATTGAAAGTTGGCATGCAGGTACAGCAAGCGGTGAAGAAGGCAAATGGCATGTTGGCCTTCATAGCTCGGGGATTTGAGTATAGAAGCAAGAAGGTCTTACTGCAATTGTACAGGGCCTTGGTGAGGCCTCACCTGGAATATTGTGTTCAGTTTTGGTCTCCTAATCTGAGGAAGAACGTTCTTGCTATTGAGGGAGTGCAGTGAAGGTTCACCAGACTGATTCCCGGGATGGCTGGACTGACATACGAGGAGAGACTGGATCAACTGGGCCTTTATACACTGGAGTTTAGAAGGATGAGAGGGGATCTCATAGAAACATAGAAGATTCTGACGGGACGGGACAGGTTAGATGCGGGAAGAATGTTCCCGATGTTGGGGAAGTCCAGAACCAGAGGACACAGTCTTAGAATAAGGGGTAGGTCATTTAGGACTGAGATGAGGAGAAACTTCTTCACTCAGAGTTGTTAACCTGTGGAATTCCCTTCCGCAGAGAGTCTTGATGCCAGTTCATTGGATATATTCAAGAGGGAGTTAGATATGGCCCTTACGGCTAAAGGGATCAAGGGGTATGGAGAGAAAGCGGGAAAGGGGTACTGAGGTGAATGATTAGCCATGATCATATTGAATGGTGGTGCAGGCTCGAAGGGCCGAATGGCCTACTCCTGCACCTATATTCTATGTTTCTATGAGAGACTGAGGGGGAGGAGAGTCATGGGGTGGGTGGAGGGGAAGGAGAGGGAACTCGGGGACGATGGATCAGGTTCTTCCAACCCCCTACAAGAGATATCATTGGAGTGGATAATATCCAGAAGCCACGACACTGTCACTATTCACTTCATACCTAATAAACCTGTGACAATCTGTACACAATGCCCCATCTATGGTGTGGTGGGGGAGGGATGCACTTGCGCTGAGTAAGACACTTTGGCTGGGGGAGGCACGCACTTGGAATGAGGTAAGGCACTTTGTCTGGCCCTTGCTGTCTTCTGGGGAGCTCTCTCTTGTCGCTTCAGGAAGTCAAAGTGGTTCGAGTTACAGTTTGCAAAGTCAGTGAGACCTTGGGATGGGCGGTTCCAGTTACACATTCCAATGAAACTTCACTGTGTGGCTTATCCTCCAAGGGGACCAATCATCGACAAAGGGTGGAGCATGGCAGCCATTTTTGCAGTACAAATAAGCGCGTCCATTTTTTAAATAGTGAAAGATTGGGAAATGTTGGTCTTCGGAAGGACCTGGGTGTCTTTGTACACGAATCACTGAAATTTAACATGCAGGTACAGCAAGCAATTAAGAGAGCAAATGGTATGTTGGCCTTTATTACAAGAGCATTTGAGTGTAAGAGTAAAGACATGCTACTGCAATTTTTAAGGCACTGGTGAGACCATATCTGGAGTATTGTGTACAGTTTTGGCCTCCTTGCCTCAGGAAAGATATTCTTGCCATTGAGGGAATGCAGCGAAGGTTCACCAGACTGATTCCTGGGATGGGGGATTGTCCCATGAGGAGAGATTGAGTAGACTAGGCCTGTATTCTCTCAAGTTTAGAAAAATCAGTGATCTCATTGAAACATACAAAATTCTTACAGGGCTTGATCGGGTAGATGCAGGGAGGATGTTTCCACTGGCTGGGGAATCTAAAACCAGGGGCCACAGTCTCAGAATAAGGGGTCGGCCATTTAGGACTGAGATGATGCACAAGATAAAAGTTCACGGGGTTGGGGGTAATATATTAGCATGGATAGAGGATTGGCTAACAGAGAGTCGGGATAAATTGTTCATTCTCTGGTTGGCAACCAGTAACTAGTGGGGTGCCGCAGGGATCAGTGCTGGGACCCCAACTGTTTACAATCTATATTAACGACTTGGAAGAAGGGACTGAGTGTAACGTAACCAAGTTTGCTGATGATACAAAGATGGGAGAAAAAGCAGTGTGTGAGGAGGACACAAAAAATTTGCAAAAGGACATAGACAGGCTAAGTGAGTGGGCAAAAATTTGGCAGATGGAGTATAATGTTGGAAAGTGTGAGGTCATGCACTTTGGCAAAAAAAATCGAAGAGCAAGTTATTATTTAAATGGAGAAAGATTGCAAAGTGCTGCGGTACAGCAGGACCTGGGGGTCCTTGTGCATGAAACACAAAAGGATAGTATGCAGGGACAGTAAGTGATCAGGAAGGCCAATGGTATCTTGGCCTTTATTGCAAAGGGAATGGAGTGTAAAAGCAGAGAAGTCTTGCTATGGCTATAAGGTATTAGTGAGGCCACACCTGGAATACTGCGTGCAATTTTGGTTTCTATATTTACGAAAGGATATACTTTGGTGGCAGTTCAGAGAAGGTTCACTCGGTTGATTCCGGGGGTATGAGGCGGTTGACTTACGAGGAAAGATTGAGTAGGTTGGACCTCTACTCATTGGAATTCAGAAGAATGAGAGGTGATCTTATCGAAAAGTATAAGATTATGAAGGGGCTTGACAAGGTGGATGCAGAGAGGATGTTTCCACTGATGGGGGAGACGAGAACTAGAGGGCATGATCTTAGAGTAAGGGGCCACCCATTTAGAACATAAGAACATAAGAATTAGGAACAGGAGTAGGCCATCTCGCCCCTCGAGCCTGCTCCGCCATTCAAAAAGATCATGGCTGATCTGGCCGTGGACTCAGCTCCACTTACCCGCCCGCTCCCCATAACCCTTAATTCCCTTATTGGTTAAAAATTTATCTATCTGTGATTTGAATACATTCAATGAGCTAAAACATTTAAAACAGAGATGAGAAATTTCTTTGAGGGATGTAAATCTGGAATTTGCTGCCTCAGAGCTGTAGAAGCTGGGACATTGAATAAACTTAAGACAGAAATAGACAGTTTCTTAAACGATCAGGGGTTATGTGGAGCGGGTGGGGAAGTGGAGCTGAGTCCATAATCAGATCAGCCATGATCTTATTGAATGTCAGAGTCGGCTCGAGTGACCGTATGGCCTTCTCATATTTCTATTATGTTCTTATGTTCCTAAATTTCTTCATTCAGGGGTGTGAATCTTTGGAATTCTCTACCCAAGAGGGCTGTGGAAGCTCAGTCGTGAGCATATTTAAGGCAGAATATTTGGATATTAAGGGATATGGGGATAGTGCGGGCAAGTGGAGTTGAGGTAGAAGATCAGCCATAATCTTATTGAATGGTGGAGCAGGTTCGAGGGACCAAATGGCCTACTCCTACTCCTATTTCTTATGTACCTGGCATAAATGAAGGTGGTTGTAGTTGTAGGAGGCCAATCATCTCAGCCGCAGAACAATGCTACAAGAATTCCTCAGGGCAGAAACCTGGGCCCAAATATATTAAGCTGCTGACAGTCCCTTCAGAATAAGGTCAGAAGTGTGGATGTTCACTGATTGCAAGATGTTCAGCTCCTTTCACAATTCCTCAGATAATGAAGCAGTCTATGCTTGCAGCATGACTTGGACAAAAGTTTTGCACATTAGAACAGTGACTACACTTCAAAAGTACTTCATTAGATGTAAAACGCTTTGAGATGTCTGGTGGTCATGAAAGGTGCTGTATAAATGCAAGTCTTTTTTTCTGATTGGCAAGTAACACTTGTGATGCACACATGCTATGCAATGACCATCTTGAACAAGTGAGAGCCCAATCACAACACTCAAACCGTAACACATCCAGGACAAAGCAGACTGCTTGATTGCCATCCCATGGCTGTAGTGGGCTATATCTACAGGATGCAGTGCAGCAAGTCACCAAGGTTTCCTTGGTGGCAACTCCTAAACCTGCAACTTCCACCACTGAGAGAAGGGCAGTTGGTGCATGGGACCGCCATCACCTCCAAATCACATCATCCTGACTTGGCCATATTTCGCCGTTCCTTCATTGTCACTGGATCAAAATCCTGCAACTCTTTACTTAACAGCATTGTGGGAGCACCTTTACTATGCAGACTGCAGCAGTTCAAGAAGGCAGCACACCACCACCTTCTCTGGGGCAACTAGGCACAGGCAATAAATTCCAGTCTTGCCAGCAACAGCCACGACACAAGAATGGAACAAAAACATATATGGGTACAACAGTCTAGTGGCTATGGTACTGGACTAGGATCCCAGAGCTTTTCAAGTTGTGAAATGAGATTCAATAAATCTGGTAACTTGTGGATTGACACCAGAAAAATGATCATGAAAGCTGCCAAATTGTTGTAAAAACCCACCGATTCTTTAGCCAGCCCTTGGGCTCTTACCATTGCTGTTTAAAATTATTCTTTCGTATGGTGCTAGCAAATCAAATGTCGATCTAAAGTCTGATATCCAGGCCAAAGCTTCCAGGCTAACAGTGGATATCTTGCAGATGTCTGCAAATTTCCTCTGAGGGTAGTGCTCAATAATGTGCTCCAGGGTCTGATTAGGAGCTCCACAGTCGCTTTAATCTTTTATTTATTTATAAGGAACCCATTCCGTATGTCACAGTTCTAACAAGCATTTCACCATCAGTCATCAAGGTTGAGGAGATCGCTGAAGGGCTTTGGCGACGGTGCAGAATGGCCTTCGAGATTTGGGAAGGGTTGGTGGTAGTTTGTTCAAGTTTAACATTGATGTACAATGTCTGCCTAATACTGTAACCTCTTGCTCCTGTTTGTGTGCAGGCTGACCACTATCTCAGAACTGATTTTCTGCTCTCTGTATGCCTTCTGTCCCTTCTTTGTTGCTGCCACAATGATCTCATGGTCTTTGACCCGCCTGCCAAATTTTTTTCTTCCTGTAACCATAAGTTCTCTCCCTCACACCACCCGCCCCCCCCTCCCCCCCAATGATGGGCTTGTAGCTTTTCTCTGCCTCAGTGTAGGTATCCTTCGTGCATTGGCTGATGGCCTCCAGCCTCTTACCACACCATCCCCCTCCTCTATGGCTGCATCCTAAAGGTGAGTTTTGAAATCATAGGCCTGATTGAAGCCCGTCCATTTGAACATTCTTAACCCCCAATCTGCCTCCTTTCTTCTCTTCTGGCTTCATGTTGCCCAAACAACCACGTTGACAATACCACATTCATCCCTAAATCCCACATTGGTTTTATGCCTATCCCTTTGGCACCTCTTCCACGTTGGAATATCTCGCACTCTTTTACCCATCCCCTCTCCTTTGAGGTCCTCTTCACCTAGTACACCCCAGGACCACAGGTGCCATGTAATTCAAATTGTCCTCATTGCTGTCTATCTTTGCACTGAGCAGCTTATTCTAGGTGATTTAACCTATAACTTAACTCACCCACTCCCACTTCAACGAACAGCTTTTTCTTCCTTGCCATGCACAACTTCACCCTCTCATCATTTTGCACATGCTGTCTCACTCAGCAACCCCCCCCCCCCCCCCCGCCAAACGTAATGTAGGTGTCTTAGAGCTATCTCTCACTGGAGCTTTCAGATCATTTAGTTTCCCTTCTCCTTCTCCTACAATGCTTGCCCAAAATTCTTTCATTATCATCACCTGCCCCATCAAAAAATGAAGAATCAATTCCCTCACGTGCCACTTCACGTTTGTCTGTCTTTCCACCTGTGCTGATTGACTGAAGCAGAGCCTAGTCTTGCTTCAAGCCATAAAATCTTTTTTTCCCTGTCAATCTTATGCCAGTATCTGAAGTCACTGCAATGAGTGTGAGAATTGCAATGCTGATTATCTGCTCTTTCCCTTTTGCCTCGAATACAATATTTACATAAACTGGATTATAAACCTCAGCCTTGCCTGTGCCAGAAGGTCATGGGTTCAAGTCCCACTTGAGAATTGAGCCCATAATCTAAGCTGACACTCCAGTGCAGTGCTGAGGGAGTGCTGCATTGTCAGGTGCCGCCTTCGGATGAGATGTTAAGCCAAGGACCCACCTGCCATCCCGGGTGTATGTAGAATCATAAAAATTTATGACCCAGAAGGCAGCCATTCGGCCCATCGTATCTGTGCCAGGAAGAAGAGCAGGGGAGTTCTCTTGTTCTTGGCTGATATTTATCCCTGAAACAGAATCATTAAAATAGATTATCTGGTCATTCCAGATGCAGCGTCGAGAATCCGGAACCCTCTGGACCAAGGCCGTTCCGCATTCTTGGCTTTTCTGGACTTTCGATCGTCTTTCTGACGTCACTAATCCGGAAACACCCGAGCTCAGGTTCAGGTAGGGTATTTCCGGATTTTGGAATGTCAGAAAGGAGTGGCCGGGGCGGGGGGGGGCTGGGGTCCGGGGGCCTGCCGAGGGGGGGGCACTCCAGGGCCCCACCGATGGTGGGGGGGGGGGTCCAGGGCCCCGCTGATTGAGTGGGGGGGGGGGGGGGGAGGTCAGGGGCCCCGCCGATGAGTCCCCGAGATAAGGGCAGCGAGGCGAGACCCCAGGTCGGCGGGTCCGGATCCCGGAACATTTTACAGATTTTGGACGACCCTGCCGCCGATCATCCGGATCTGGAACTGATGATTTTCGACACTGCACCTGTATCACATCGCTGTTTGTGGGAGCTTACTGTGTGACAATTGCTGCTGTGTTTCCTACATGACAACAGTGACTACATTTCAAAAGTACCTGTAAAGCACTTTGGAATCTTCCTGAGATGGTGAAATTCAAGTCTGTTTTACTCATTTTAACCTGGGCAATATAGTTTGCCACAATGAAAATAAATAATTCAGTTGTCTGATTGCTGCATCTGGTAAGGAAGTGTCATGTCGGATGAAAATTCCAACATATTATTTCAGGCCTTGCTTAATAAACAACTCTTCAGACAGTGAAGGTGTTGTGTTCATATCCTAGCCACTTGAGCAATGGAAGTAATTTAATCTTCTTATTACCTCCCTGTTAAAGCCAAAGATGAAAAACATGCCTTGTGTGCAATCGCTGCTTTGATCTGAGGTGTCAAAACCTCCTTATTGTATTTCATTCTGTATTTGGGTGTTGCTGGCAAGGCCAGCATTTATTTGCACATTTCTCGTTGACCTGAGAAATTGGTGGGCTACCTTGAACCACTAATGGGTTTCCTAAGCAGAGGGCAGTTAAGATTCAACGGACTGGAGTTGGGTATCGGCCAGACTAGGTAAACAGCTGGTTTTATTAAAGGGCATTCGTGAACCAATTTGGTTTTTTAAGGCGATCTTGCATCTTCATGGTACTTTGAGTAATAGCTGTTTATTTCCAAATTTTTTAAAATGGAATTCAAATTCTCAAACTGCTATGCTGGGTGTTGAACTCGTTCTCTGCATTATTTTGAGGATTACTGTAGATCATGGCAAACAATGAAATAAGAGTAACAGCTCTTTGATCAGTCATTTCAAAAATAAGCAAAAGTGCAGATCCTTTGGACAAGTCATTTGCCTCGACAATTCTGATTAAATGGAGGTCTGTGCTACTGAAATAATCTTAACCCCATAAATGTGAAGTATTGATGTTTACCCACCTTTTCCTCCCAGTAGCAGTTGGTTTTTTTTCCAGTCCTCTTTTTCCTGAAGGTTTTTACTCTAGTTTGGGTACAGCTCCATAGGCACCTGCAGGCTTGTGATACTTCATTAAAGTGGCTGTTTTTCATGTGGGAGCCACAACAGTAATCATCGAGCCATTTTACCATGAAATGCATTACAATTGAGGCAGATCCTGTTCTCACCAGCTGTCCTTACTGCACACTTTCAGCAGGGGGTCACTGGATAGTGATTAGGACAGGCAGCTGTAGCTGGTTTCCTCACTCCCTCTTCCCTCCCCAAACAAAGCCCAGAAGAGCTGATGCGAACCTGCTGATTAAGATCAGCACTAATTTGGAATTAAACATGAATCAAACATAGAACTTACTGCACGATTTAGTACCATGCAACACACTGCAATGCTGTGACTCAGTGGTAGTACTCTTGCCTCTGAATCAGAAGGTTGTGAGTTCAAGTCCCATTCCAGAGAGTTGAGCATAAAATCTAGGCTGACGCCTCGGAGTCAGAGGAAATGTATTAGCATGGATAGAGAATTGGCTGGCGAACAGAAAGCAGAGAGTCGGGATAAATGGGTCCTTTTCCAGTTGGAAATCAGTGGTTAGTGGTGTGCCACAGGGATCAGTGCTGGGACCACAACTGTTTACAATATACATAAATGACCTAGTGGAGGGGACAGAGTGTAGTGCAACAAAATTTGCAGATGACACTAAGATTAGTGGGAAAGCGGGTTGTGTAGAGGACAAAGAGGCTACAAGGAGATTTAGATAGGTTAAGCGAATGGGCGAAGGTTTGGCAGATGGAATACAATGTCGGAAAGTCTGAGGTCATCCACCTTGGGGAAAAAAAACAGTAAAAGGGAATATTATTTGAATGGGGAGAAATTAAAACATGCTGTGGTGCAGAGGGACCTGGGGGTCCTTGTGCATGAAACTCTTTGAGTCTACCTGCAAAACATAAAACATTAAACCGTGCCACCCGACCTGGGTGACACACCAGACATTTACAAGGCCCTTTTTTTTCTTTTTTTGGTTTTTTTTTTGTGTTTTTCTTTTCTTTTTTTTTTGGGGCACTAAAATCACAATTTTCCCAGTGCCCCCTATAAAAGGGAAGGGAACACTAAAAGCACCGGCAATGAAAACAAATGAAACTTTAAAACGTAAAATCAAATTAAAATTTGGTTGCCGGGCATGATGATGCACTCCAGTCCCTCCGGTGCCCACCTCTCGCGGAAGGCCGCGAGCGTACCGGTGGACACCGCGTGCTCCATCTCCAAGGACACCCTGGACCGGATGTAAGAGCGGAAGAGAGGCAGGCAGTCAGGTTGAATGACCCCCTCGACCGCCCGCTGCCTGGACCGGCTGATGGCACCCTTGGCCGTGCCCAGGAGCAGTCCTACGAGGAGGCCTTCGGACCTACCCGCTCCCCTCCGCACAGGGTGCCCAAAGATCAGGAGAATGGGACTGAAGTGCAGCCAGAATTTCAGGAGCAGCCCCTTCAAATAATGGAACAGGGGCTGCAACCTCGTGCACTCAATAAAAACATGGAACACGGACTCCTCCAGACCGCAGAAATTGCAGGCGGCCTGGGAGTCCGTGAACCGGCTTAAAAATTTGTTGCAAGGCACTGCTCCGTGCACCACCCTCCAGGCCAAGTCCCCGATGAATATTGGGAGGACCCCTGCGTAGAGTGCCCTCCATCGGGGACCCCCGCCTCCTCCGGACGGCAAGATGGTACGCCATGGCGTGTCCGGACGGCAGGCGAGGATGGCAAAGTTGAGAGTGTGCAGGAGCAGCCCGTACAAGAAACCCCTCCGCGCGGAACTGAAAGGCACGGAGGGGATTTCCCCGAGGCAGCTCAAGTTGTGAGGCGCCGGCCCCCGAGGGAGGTTCCGGGGTTTGGCGCCGATGAGGAATTCTTGTGCATGAATCCCAAAAGGTTAGTTTGCAGGTGCAACAGGTAATCAGGAAGGCAAATGGAATGTTGGCCTTCATTGCGAAAAGGATGGAGTACAAAAGCAGGGAGGTGTTGCTGCAACTGTATAAGGTATTGGTAAGGCCGCACCTGGAGTACTGCGTGCAGTTTTGGTCACCTTACTTAAGGAAGGATATACTAGCTTTGGAAGGGGTACAGAGATGATTCACTAGGCTGATTCGAGAAATGAGGGGGTTAACTTATGATGATAGATTGAGTAGACTGGGTCTTTACTCGTTGGAGTTCAGAAGGATGAGGGGTGATCTTATAGAAACATTTAAAATCATGAAAGGGATAGACAAGATAGAGGCAGAGAGGTTGTTTCCATTGGTGGGGGAGACTAGAACTAGGGGGCACAGCCTCAAAATACGGAGGAGCCAATTTAAAACCGAGTTGAGAAAGAATTTCTTCTCCGAGGGTTGTGAATCTGTGGAATTCTCTGCCCAAGGAAGCAGTTGAGGCTAGCTCATTGAATGTATTCAAGTCAAAGATAGATAGATTTTTCAACCAATAAGGGAATTAAGGGTTACGGGGAGAGGGCAGGTAAGTGGAGCTGAGTCCACGACTAGATTAGCCATGATCTTATTGAATGGCGGAGCAGGCTCGAGGGGCTAGATGGCCTACTCCTGTTCCTAATTCTTATGTTCTTATTATGTAAAACTGAGGGAGTGCTGCACTGTCGGAAGTGCCATCTTTCTTAGGTGAATGTGAAAGATCCTATAGTACTATTCGCAAAACAAAGTTCTCCGTGTCCTGAGCAAAATGTCCCTCTGACAAGCTCCCTTCCCCTGACCTGCCTCCTCACTCTACCAAGTTACTCTTCTTCAACCCCCCCTGCTCTGCTGGTGGGCACGCCCCTCTTCCCGCCCCACCCCCCGCCCCATTCACGCTCCCTGACCCCCCCACTCCCTTCCCGCCTCCCCCCTCCCCACTCCCTGCGGCCCCCCATCTCCCTCCCTGCGGCCCCCCCCCCAACTCCCTGCCCCCCCCACTCCCTTCCCTGCCCCCCACACTAATTGCCTCCTGCTCCCCGCCCCCCTTTCATTCCCTCCTCCCTCTCTTTCTCCGCCCCCCCCCCGGCAAGCTTTTTTTGGTTTACTGACTAAGCTATTGGGGGAGGTCTCAGTAGTGTTTATACTGCATTATTATTTTTCTTGTAGCATGCAAGAGGAGGCTGATGCCTATATTTTAGCCAACTGTCTGTTTATTCGGATAATGCAGCTGTTAACAATTTCCTTATAATTCTAAATAAATTGCTTATGAAATTTTTCTTCAAGTCTATCAAGAACTGAATATTACACAATACAATGAGACAGTACTCCAAGTTAATTTTGCCTGGAAGTATTTTGCTCATAAAAATAACCTTTCGGGAGCCATGTTTTGGAGCTGGACCATGTGGAGAATCCAGTTGCTGTGAGTCTTAAACCTTTTGTTTCGATGGTAACTGCAAGCAATGTGTCTAAAATCTGAATTAAATGATTGTAAAAATTGTACGTCTTGTAAGAGCAAATGGTAGAGTTTTGAAGCAGTGTCTATTTTTAGTGTGCTTCGGAGAGAAGTGGAAATTCTAATCTTTCACAGAATATGAATTGCTACTGCAGTTCTCACACAATGCTCCCAACATTTCATCAGTGCAAATGATCAATTTAATCTGCTACAGTCTAATGTGTTACGATATGGCGATTATCTCTTGTATTTTTATACTGGCATGTCGGGTTTATATAGCACAAAGAATTTTGCAATGTCTAGCAGGAAATGTTCGTGTACAGATGTATACAATGCATCAAGCTCATTCTACTGCCTGAACAAGTGGATATGTAAACAGGAAGGATGCCATGCATTTGCTGCAGAAACAGAGCTGTGGGGATTGCAGCTGCTAACATCACTGTTGATTGATTCTTGGCATTGAGGTGTGAATGGTATTGATACATTTTATGAGAGATGCATATGTTGTCAATTTAAGGAATGCCATTTAGGGTGGTCCTGTGACATGCGCACACACACGTATGGTGGTGGAGGACATTAATTTGTTTGTGATTCCCGAAGTAGTGAGTTGTTGATCACAGCTAAGATGTTTAGGTGAAATGCTTCCTCCTGAGGGAGTGAAAATGTGAAGGATAGTTTGGCTATATTGCAGGCATGTATCACATAGAGATGCCTGTTGGTGGTTAATAGTATCTGAAAACAAGATGCCTTGCTTCTGCTGTCTACTCAGGCACTGTGTGGAGTGGGGGTAGGGGCTGGTGGTGTTCTAAGCATGCTATTTAAACTTTAATCCTTGTGTATCAAAGAGAAAAGCATTAAGAGAATCCTAATCATTTCAGTGTGTTTTTCTGTTATTCAAATTTAACGGTGCTGGAGTTCTGCAGCATGAAGTGTAAGATTTGATCATTTTAAAATTCTTCAGATACTGGGAAGTTGTAATTTTATGGACAGAATGGTAACATCTGAATACTTAATTCTTGTCAATATTTTTGGCTGCTGGAGCTTTCAGTTTTACAGGTCTGAAAATGTTTGCATGCAAGTGTGAGTTCATGGATTGAATTCTAATTCGTTTTTTTAAAATGTAGACTGTAAATTGAAGGTCGGAAATCTCCAGGTTTTGCAAATCTCCAGGTTTTTAATGAAAGTTTAAACTTTATGTTCAAATTTTTTAATTTTCCTTTAGAAGCCACAGCTGGTGTTAAAATGTCTTCAAGAGCAAATTTTTATTGTATTTTGTTCGAACAAGCAGTTTGGATTGGTACTAACTTGTTTTGACTGTAGTAATGCTGAGAACATCTGATGTGCCTATTAATGAAACTTAGAAATACATTGGTCTGAGACAATGAATCGTGTCCTTCTGTCTGCCTAAATTTCATCGCAGATGAGCAATTTTCTCTGATCTTCCTTTGTGAATTGGCAAAGCATGGACATCATTTTCACTTGGTAATGGTGCTGCTGCATTAAATATAGGACAATTGTGGCAGTGAATTACATGATAGTATTTCAATTGGACAATTAACAGCATAAGCCCAAAAAATTGAATGACGATGAATATTAGTAAAATCAAAAAATTGATTTGAATGCTCCCCATTACTTGACTATTGTAAGTGGTTTTGGCTTATAAAGCTGATGAGTGGGCAAGAACTGTTGGTTTTGGATGGAGCCAAAGTGACCAGAAAGTTGCAGATTCAATTTTCAGTTTATGCTGAGTTATCTGATCATCTCCCAAATTCATGCCCATCTTTCCTGAAATTCTATTTTTTAATCTCTCATGGTCAGGTTTCTGATCTTGCCACAGTAACGTAGCGACTCCAATCAAAGTCACAAATGGCATCGTCTGTGCATTTTTTCTCATCCACTTCTCCACAGCACTTGATATGGTTGACCACACAATTTTCCTCCAATGCCTCCTTTGTTGTTCAGGTCAGTGGAACTACATTCACTTGGCCAAAACACCTCCAGCAATGGTTTCTCTTCCCTCCTCTGCAATGTTACCTCAAGACCCCCTTGGCTCACTCTGCTTTCCTTGGCGACATCATCCAAAGACAAATGAACCCCAAACTGAGCTTTTGATCCCATATCCTCTCCATCATAAAGACTGCCGACTCCACCTGTAACATTGCCAACTTCCACCCGAGCATCAGCTTATCTGAAACACATCCATGGCTTTGTCACCTCCAGACTTGACTAGTCCAATGTTCTTCTGTCTTCCATGTCAGCTTGAACTCATCCAAACCTCTGCTGCCCCTACAATTTTATGTTCCACACCTTTCCACAACTTAATGGTATAGAGTACTGATAAGTGTGTTGTAGGTATTACATTCACCTGACACCAAAATAGCCATAACCAAATTCATAAATGATTAGCTGTGAATTTCCCCCTCTTTGACCTCTCTGCAGCCTTTGATATGGTTGACGATGATATCCTCTTCCAGCAGCTCTCCATTGTCCAACCTCGTGGGACTAGTCTAGCTTGTTTCTACTCTGGCTGATTCGATTGTAACCAAGCCATCTAGTAATTTTATTGGCAAGTAAAATCAGGGAAAATCAAAAGATGTTTTATAAATCCATTAAGAGCAAGAGGATAACTAGAAAAAGAGTTGAGACTATTAGAGACCACAAAGGAAATGTGTGTGTGGAGGCAGAAGATGTGGGTATGATTCTTAATTGAATACTTTGCATTTGTTTTCACAAAAGAGAAGGGCGATGCAGACTTTGCAATGAGGGAGGAGAAGCAGTGTGAAATATTAGACTAGATAAACATAGTGAGAGTGGAAGTATTAAGGGGCTTAGCAGCTTTGAAAGTGGATAAATCCCCAGGCCCGGATGAAATATATTCCAGGCTGTTAAGTGAAGCAAAAGAGGAAATAGCAGATGCTCTGACCATCATTTTCCAGTCCTCTCTGGCTACAGGTGTGGTACCAGAGCACTGGAGGACTGTTAATGTTGTGCCTTTGTTTAGAAAGGGATAGACCAAGTAATTACAGGCCAGTCAGCCTAACCTCAGTGGTGGGAAATTATTGGGAAAAATCCTGAGGAACAAGATAAATATTCATTTGGAAAGACATGGATTAATCAAGGACAGTCAGCATGGATTTGTGAAGGGAAGGTTATGTCTGACTACCTTAATTAAATTATTCAAGGAGGTAACCAGGAGAGTCGATGAGGGCATTACGTATGATGTAGTGTATATGGATTTTAGCAAAGCTTTTGATAAGGTCCTACATGGCAGACTGGTCATGAAAGTAAAAGCCCATGGGATTCAAGGTAAAATTGGCTCAGAGGCAGGAAGCAAAGGGTAATGGTTGATGTTTTTGTGACTGGAAGGATGTTTCCAATGGGGTTCCACAGGGCTCAGTGTTGGGTCCCTTGCTTTTTGAGATATATATCAGCGACTTGGACTTGAATGTTGGGGGTATAATTAAGTTGCAGATGACACTAAAATGGGCTGTATGTTTGATAATGAAGAAGAAAGCTGCGGATTGCAGGAACATATCAATGTACTGGTCAAATGGAATTTAATCCGGATAAGTGTGAGGTAATGCATTTGGGGAGGTCTAACCAGGCAAGTGAATTCACATTAAATGGTACAGCACTGAAAAGTGTAGAGGAATAAAGGGACCGTGGAGTGCAGGTCCATAGATCCCTAAAGATAGCATGCCAGATAGATAAGGTGGTTAAGAAGGCATATGGAATACTTGCCTTTATTAGTCGAGGCATGGAATACAAGAGCAAGGAGGTTATGCCGTCAGCACCCAAATGTAGTGTATGGGATTGCTGACCGCAGCTAAATGTACTGAACTGCTTTTGAATGTACTGTACAAATTTTTATATGAATAAAGTATATTTTGAAATTTAAAAAAAAAAGCAAGGAGGTTATGCTTGAATTGTATAAAACACTGGTTCGGCCACAGCTGGAGTACTTTGTGCAGTTCTGGTCACCACATTACAGGAAAGATGTGATTGCACTGGATAGGGTGCAGAGAAGACTTACAAGAATGTTGCCTGGACGAGAGAATTTTGGCTATGCGGATAGATTGGAGATGCTGGGTCTGTTTTCTTTGGAACAGAGGAGGCTGAGAAGGACCTGATTGAGGTGTATAAAATTGAGGGGCCTAGATAAAGTGGATAGAAATGACCTGTTTCCCTTGGCAGAGGGGTCAACAACCAGGGAACATAGATTTAAAGTAATTGGGGAGAGGTTTAGGGAAGATATGAGGGGACATTTCTTCACCCAGAAGATGGTAGGGGTCTCGAACTCACGGCCTGAAAGGGTGATGGAGGCAGAAACCCTCACCACATTTAAAAATTATTTGGATGTGCACTTAAAGGGCCCAAGTTTCCACACGATAAAAAACGGGCACCCCTCAGAGCTGGGCGCCCGTTTTTCGCGTCTAAAACGGCGCCGGAAAAAAAACGCACGATTCTGTAACGCCCTGCAGCTCCTTGTCTGCACTCGCGCCGATTTTGTAAGTGGGAGGGGGCGGGTACTATTTAAATTAGTTTTTTTTCTGCCGGCAACGCTGCGCGTGCGCGTTGGAGCATTCACGCACGCGCAGTGTGAAGGAAACATTGGCACTCGGCCATTTTTGTAGTTCTTTGTAGCTGTTTAATTTTTGAACATTTTTTAATAAAAGCACATTGCCATCCTGCTTACTGCCTGCCCCTCCCTCCCTCCCTCCCGTTCGCGGGAACGACGCCACATCACTGAGCTGATTGTAAGGCTTCCACCTCAAGTGGAAGGCTGCTTACTGGCTGCCTGCCCCTCCCTCCCTCCCGTTCGCGGGAACGACGCCACATCGCTGAGCTGACTGTCAGGCTTCCACCTCAAGTGGAAGGCTGCTTACTGCCTGCCTGCGACGCCACATCGCTGAGCTGACTAAGGCTTCCACCTCAAGTGGAAGGCTGCTTACTGCCTGTCTGCCCCTCCCTCCCTCCCGTTCGCGGGAATGACGCCACACCGCTGAGCTGACTGAAACACTTTCACACAGGTAGGAAGATGGTTTATTTAATCTTTTCTTTGCTTATAAATATTTATTCAGGTTGGATTTATTTGTATAATATTTGTAGAAGTATAAATAAGGATTTATTGTAGAATTTAATGACTTCCCTTTCCCCCCGCCCCCCCCCCCACCTCGTTCTGGACGCCTAATTTGTAACCTGCACCTGATTTTTTAATGTGTAGAACAGGTTTTTTCAGTTCTACAAAAATCTTCACTTGCTCCATTCTAAGTTAGTTTGGAGTACGTTTTCACTGTGGAAACTTTGAAATCAGGCGTCAGTGGCCGGACGCGCCCCCTTTTGAACAAAAATTTCTGTTCCAAAGTAGAACTGTTCTACCTGACTAGAACTGCAGAAAAAAAAATGTGGAGAATTGCGATTTCTAAGAGAGTCCGTTCTCCACCAGTTACTCCTATAAATCAGGCGCAAATCATGTGGAAACTTGGGCCCATTGTGCTGTAACCTACAGAGCTACGGTCCAAGAGCTGGAAAGTGGGTTTGGGTTGGATAGCTCCTGGTCGACCGGTGCGAACATGATGGGCCGAAATGGCCTCCTTCCGTGCTGTAAATTTCGATGATTCTATAAAGGCTTCTTTTCCACCTGTCGCCTTGAGACCCTAAGGATTCATCAATGACATTCACTCTTTTTCCAAATGGTGCCTTTGGTGCATTGTCCACAGACGTAACGTCAGCTTCCACATGTCTGCTGACAACACTCAGCTCTGCCTCTTCATCACTTCTTGACCCTTCCACTGCTTCTGATGTCAGACTGCCTATCCAAGTCTTGGATGGGCCCCAATTTCTTCCAGTTAAATGTTAAGACCAATGCCATCTTCATCCCTGGCCACTTTTTCAGGCTGAACCAGATGTGGCATCAGCGTCCCGTTTGATGTGAAATTGACCCCATATCTTCTCCATCGCAAAGGCTGCTTACTTTCCTCTACCTCAGCGCATCTCCTGCTGAAACCCTCAACCATTCTTTTGTCACCACTAGATTCAACTGTTCCAGTTCCCTCATGGCTCACCTCCCATTATCAATCTTTGTAAGCTTCTACTTATCCGAAACTGCGGAAATATATTTTTTTTCATGTTAGCTCATTCTTTTGCCAATTACCTTAAATCTGAGGCCTATGGTTATTGACACTGCCACTGCGAACAGGGGGCAAAAATTTTGCAGATGGAGTATAATGTGGGAAAATTTGAGGTTATCCACTTTGGAAGAAATAATAAGAGAAGCAAATTGCAATTTAAATGGCAGTACAGAGAGACCTGGGGGTCCGTGTGCATGAAACACAAAAAGTTAGTATGTAGGTACAGCAAGTAATCAGGAAAGCAAATGGAATGTTGGCCTTTATTGCAAGGGGGATAGAGTATAAAAGCAGAGAAGTCCTGCTACAACTGCACAGGGTATTGGTGAGGCCACACCTGGAGTACTGCGTACAGTTTTGGTCTCAGTATTTAAGGAGGCTTGCATTGGAGGCTGTTGAGAGAAGGTTCACTAGGTTTATTCCGGAGATGTGGGGGTTGACTTATGAAGATAGATTGAGTAGGTTGGGCCTATACATTGGAGTTCAGAAGAATGAGAGGTGATCTTATTGAAACTTATAAGATAATGAGGGGGCTCGACAAGATGGATGCAGAGAGGATATTTCCACTCATCGGGGGAACTAAAACTAGGGGACATAGTCTCAGAATAAGCCGCCCATAATGAGCCGCCCATTTAAAACTGATAAGGAATTTCTTCTCCCAGAGGTTTGTAAATCTGTGGAATTCTCTGCCCCAGAGAGATATGGAGGCTGGGTCATTGAATATATTTAAGGCGGAGATAGAGATTTTTGAGCGATAAGGGAGTAAAGAGTTACGGGGAGTGAGCAGGGAAGTGGAACTGAGTCCATGATCAGATCAGCCATGATCTTATTGAATGGCGGAGCAGGCTTGAGGGGCCAAATGGCCTACTTGCCCCTATTTCTTATGTTCTCTTCTTATTTGCTCTACCAGAACCATTCATAATTTTGAACACACCTATCAGATCTGCTCTTAAGGAGAACAACCCCAGCTTCTCCAGTCCCTCCACATAACTGGTACAATTCTAGTAAACCTCTTCTGCACCCTCGCTTGGTTTTGACATCCTTCCTAAAGTGTGGTGCCCAGAATTAAGCGCAATACTCCAGCTGAGACCTAACCAGTGTTTTAAAAGGTTTTGCATAACTTCCTTGCTTTTGTATTCTCTGCCTCGATTAATAAAGCCAAGGATCCCATGTGTATTTTTTTAACAGCCTTCTCAATTAATCCTGCCACCTTCAAAGACTTAGAATTTTAACGGGATGCAAGAACAGGCAACTGTATCATTCTTCCGACCAAAATGTATCACTGTTTTTCTGCGTTAAATTTCATCTGCCATGAGCCTGCCTATTTCACTAGTCTATTATCCTCATTGTTTACTACATTTCTAAGTTTTGTCATCTGCAAACTTTTAAATTATGCCCTGCTTACCCAAATCCAGGTCATGTATGTCAAAAAGAGCAGACCCCTGGGCAACATCACTATTTTCCCCTCCAGTCTGGAAAAACAACAGTCCACCTCTGGCCAAGCTTTTTGGTCACCCTCTCCTGATGCCTCTCAGTGGCTCAGCATTCATTTTTTTTACTTTGTGTCTCAGATTGCCTTGTAGTATTGTGTCCAGTTAAAACATAATATTGGCCATTATCATGTTGTTTATGGGAGCTAGTGCGCAAATTGGCTGCCGTGTTTCCAAACATTACACCAGTGACGACAATTCATTGGTTGTAAAGTGCTTTTGGACATCTTGAGGTCATGAAAGGAGCTATATAAAATGCAAGTCTTTTTCTTCTTCTTCACGGGTTGTGGCTGTCGCTGGCAAGGCCAGCAATTGTTGCCCATCCCCAATTTCCCTTGAGAAGGTGGTGGTGAGCCGCATTCATGATCCGCTGCAGTACGTGTGGTATAGAACAACTTGAACTTGTATAATGTCGTTAATGTAGAAAAATGTCCCAAGGTTCTTCACCGAAGCATAGCAAGACCTAAATGAATACAGAGCCAAAGAAGGGTAGGATGACTAAAAACTTGGTCAGAGGTGAATTTTAAGGAGGAGAGGGAGGTGGAGAGACACTGAGCAGTTTAGCGAGGTAATTCCAGGGTGTAGGACCTACACAGTTTAAGGCATGGCAGCTACTGGTGGGGCAAAAGGAGTGAGGGATGTACAAGAGGTTAGAGTCCGAGGAGCTGTTGGAGGGTTATAGGGATGTGGAGGCGCAAGGCGATAAAGGGAGTTTAACATGAGGATGAGAATTTTATATTTGAGCCATTGGTGGACCATGTAAGCAAGTATTGGGTCGATGGGGGAGCAGGATTTGGTGTGGGATAGGATGAGTAGCAGTGTTCTGAATGAGCAGAAGCTTATGGAGGATGAGGTGCTTTAGTTGGAAAGGGTTTTATCCTTGCTTAATGACACCAAATTGGTTTGGGTCTTTCTGCACTGCCAGGGGTGCAGCTGAACTATTATCCATTTGTGATATTGTTGTTTCGATTGGTTTGTGAAGTGCGTAACTCTTTATATATGGTACAGAGAATCTAAGGGAGGTGAACCCCGAAGCAACTTGTAAATAAACAAGGAATTAAAGCTGCATTTGAGTTTGCATTTGTTAACCAAATAAGCCAAACTAGCCTATTAAAAAGGCTGAGGCTTGAGGGCTCCTAGGACCATGACAGAAACATGGCTGAAAGAGGGTCAAGTTTGGCAGATCAATATTCCAAGTTATAGGATTTTTAGACAAGATAGAGAGGGGGGTAAAAAGTGGGGGGGGGTGGGGTGGGGGGGGGCGTTGTCCCAGTATTGATTAAATAAATTATTACAGCGGTGAGGAGGGATGATATGTTGGAGGGATCATCAAATGAGGCTATATGGGTCGAATCAAAAAATAAAAAAGGGGTGATCACACTGCTGGGCATGTATTATAGACCCCAAAACAGTGGGCGGGAGATAGAGGAGCAAATATATCGGCAAATTGCTGTGACGTCCAAAAACCATAGCGCAGTAATAGGGGATTTTAATTATCCAAATATTGATTGGGAGAAATATAGTGTGAAGGATATAGCGGGTGCGGTCTTGGATTTAGTTTTGGGGAATGAAGCTGGGCAGGTTGAAGGGGTATTAGTGGGAGAGCACTTGGGTGCCAGTGACCATAATTCAGTCAGATTCAAGCTGGTTATAGATAAGGACAAAGATGAGCCTGGAATAAAAGTCCTGAATTGGGGAAAAGCTAATTTGCTAAGTTAAGGACTGGAAACAGCTACTTGTGGATAAACCAATGTCGGAAGAGTGGGAGGCATTTAAAGAGGAGATCCGGAAGGCGTAGGCCAAAATGTGCCCTTGAAGAAAAAGGTTGGGAAAAATAATTTTAGAGCCCCCTGAATGTCTAGGGACTTACAGGGGAGGATAAAGAAAAAAAGAGACACTTGTGTCATAAACCAATGGCTAAATACTATAGAATCTTTGGAGGAATATAGAAAGTTAAAAGGCAAAATTAACAAGGATATTAGGAATGCTAAGAGAGCACGAGAAATTATTGGCTAGTTAAAATTAAGGAAAACCTAAAAATGTTCTATAAATGTATTAAGAATAAGAGGGCAACTAAAGAAAGGGTAGGGCCTCTTCGAGACCATGAGGGTAATCTTTGTATGGAGGCGGAAGATGTTGTTAAAGTTCTTAACGAATACTTTGCATCTGTTTTCACAAAGGAAAGGGGCAATGCAGATACTGCTATCGAGGAGGAGTGTGATATTCTTGATGAAATAAATATAGCGAGAGGAAGTATTAAGGGGTTTAGCAGCTTTGAAAGTAGATAAGTCTCCAGGCCTGGATGAAATGCATCCCAGGCTGTTGAGCGAAGTAAAAGAGGAAATAGCAGAGGCCGTGACCATTTTTCAGTCCTCTTTGGATTTCGGCATAGTGTCGGAGGACTGCTAAAGTGGTATCCTTGTTTAAGAAGGGAGAAAGGGATAGGCCGAGTAATTACAGGCCTGGTAGGAAAATTATTGGAAAAATTCCTGAAAGACAGGAAAAATCTATATTTGGAAAGGCAGGGATTAATTAGGGACAGTCAGCACGGATTTGTTAAGGGAAGATCGTATTTGACGAACCTGATAGAATTTTTTGAGGAGGTAACCAAGAGGGTCGATTAGGGTAGTGCGTATGATGTAGTGTATATGGACTTAAGCAAAACTTTTGATAAGGTCCCACATGGTAGACTGGTCATGACGGTTAAAACCCATGGAATCTAGGGCGAAGTGGCAAGTTGGATCTAAAATTGGCTTGGAGGTAGGAAGCAAAGGGTTATAATGGTTGATGGATGTTTTTGTGACTGGAAGGATGTTTCCAGTGAGGTTCCGCAGGGCTCAGTGCTGGGTCCTTTGCTTTTTGTGGTATATATCAAGGATTTAGATTTGAATATAGGGAGTATGATTAAGAAGTTTGCAGGCGACACTAAAATTGGCTGTGTGGTTGATAATGAAGAAAGTAGTCATGGGCTGCAGGAGGATATCAATCTACTGGTCAGGTGGGCAGAGCAATGGCAAATGGAATTTAAATCGGAGAAGTGTGAGGTGATGCACTTGGGAGGGTAAGGAAAGGGTATAAACATTAAACGGTAAACATTAATAGAAACATAGAAAATAGGTGCAGGAGTAGGCCATTCGGCCCTTCTAGCCTGCACCGCCATTCAATGAGTTCATGGCTGAACATTCAACTTCAGTACCCCCTTCCTGCTTTCTCGCCATACCCCTTGATCCCCCTAGTAGTAAGGACCTCATCTAACTCCTTTTTGAATATATTTAGTGAATTGGCCTCAACTTTCTGTGGTAGAGAATTCCACAGGTTCACCACTCTCTGGGTGAAGAAGTTCCTCCTCATCTCGGTCCTAAATGGCTTGCCCCTTATCCTTAGACTGTGACCTCTGGTTCTGGACTTCCCCAACATTGGGAACATTCTTCCTGCATCTAACCTGTCTAAACCCGTCAGAATTTTAAATGTTTCGATGAGGTCCCCTCTCATTCTTCTGAACTCCAGTGAATACAAGCCCAGTTGATCCAGTCTTTCTTGATAGGTCAGTCCCGCCATCCCGGGATTCAGTCTGGTGAACCTTCGCTGCACTCCCTCAATAGCAAGAATGTCCTTCCTCAGGTTAGGAGACCAAAACTGTACACAATACTCCAGGTGTGGCCTCACCAATGCCCTGTACAACTGTAGCAACACCTCCCTGCCCCTGTACTCAAATCCCCTTGCTATGAAGGCCAACATGCCATTTGCTTTCTTAACCGCCTGCTGCACCTGCATGCCAACCTTCAATGACTGATGTACCATGACACCCAGGTCTCTTTGCACCTCCCCTTTTCCTAATCTGTCACCATTCAGATAATAGTCTGTCTCTCTGTTTTTACCACCAAAGTGGATAACCTCACATTTATCCACATTATACTTCATCTGCCATGCATTTGCCCACTCACCTAACCTATCCAAGTCGCTCTGCAGCCTCACAGCATCCTCCTCGCAGCTCACACTGCCACCCAACTTAGTGTCATCCGCAAATTTGGAGATACTACATTTAATCCTCTCATCTAAATCATTAATGTACAGTGTAAACAGCTGGGGCCCCAGCACAGAACCTTGCGGTACCCCACTAGTCACTGCCTGCCATTCTGAAAAGTACCCATTTACTCCTACTCTTTGCTTCCTGTCTGACGACCAATTCTCAATCCATGTCAGTACACTACCCCCAATCCCATGTGCTCTAACTTTGCACATCAATCTCTTGTGTGGGACCTTGTCGAACGCCTTCTGAAAGTCCAAATATACCACATCAACTGGTTCTCCCTTGTCCACTCTACTGGAAACATCCTCAAAAAATTCCAGAAGATTTGTCAAGCATGATTTCCCTTTCACAAATCCATGCTGACTTGGACCTATCATGTCACCTCTTTCCAAATGCACTGCTATGACATCCTTAATAATTGATTCCATCATTTTACCCACTACCGATGTCAGGCTGACCGGTCTATAATTCCCTGTTTTCTCTCTCCCTCCTTTTTTAAAAAGTGGGGTTACATTGGCTACCCTCCACTCCATAGGAACTGATCCAGAGTCGATGGAATGTTGGAAAATGACTGTCAACGCATCCACTATTTCCAAGGCCACCTCCTTAAGTACTCTGGGATGCAGTCCATCAGGCCCTGGGGATTTATCGGCCTTCAATCCCATCAATTTCCCCAACACAATTTCCCGGCTAATAAGGATTTCCCTCAGTTCCTCCTCCTTACTAGACCCCCCGACCACTTTTATAACCGGAAGGTTGTTCGTGTCCTCCTTCGTGAATGCCGAACCAAAGTACTTGTTCAATTGGTCCGCCATTTCTTTGTTCCCTGTTATGACTTCCCCTGATTCTGACTGCAGGGGACCTACGTTTGTCTTTACTAACCTTTTTCTCTTTACATATCTAAAGAAACTTTTGCAATCCGTCTTAATGTTCCCTGCAAGCTTCTTCTCATACTCCATTTTACCTGCGGTCTCTAAATGTCTGCCATTGCCCATCCACAGTCAACCCCTTAAGTATCATTCGCCAATCCATCCCAGCCAATTCATGCCTCATACCTTCAAAGTTAGCCGACTTTAAGTTCTGGACCATGGTCTCTGAATTTACTGCTTCATTCTCCATCCCAATGCAGAATTCCACCATATTATGGTCACTCTTCCCCAAGGGGCCTCGCACAACGAGATTGCTATTAATCCTTTCTCATTACACAACACCCAGTCTAAGATGGCCTCCCCCCTAGTTGGTTCCTCGACATATTGGTCTAAAAAACCATCCCTTATGCACTCCAGGAAATCCTCCTCCACCCTATTGCTTCCAGTTTGGTTAGCCCAATCTATGTGCATATTAAAGTCACCCATTATAACTGCTGCACCTTTATTGCACGCACCCCTAATTTCATGTTTGATGCCCTCCCCATCATCACTACTACTGTTTGGAGGTCTGTACACAACTCCCACTAACGTTTTTTGCCCTTTGGTGTTCTGCAGCTCTACCCATATAGATTCCACATCTTCCAAGCTAATGTCCTTCCTAACTATTGCCTTAATCTCCTCCTTAACCAGCAATGCTACCCCACCTCCTTTTCCTTTTATTCTATCCTTCCTGAATGTTGAATCCCCTGGATGTTGAGTTCCCAGCCCTGATCATCCTGGAGCCACGTCTCCGTAATCCCAATCACATCATATTTGTTAACATCTATTTGCACAGTTAATTCATCCACCTTATTGCGGATACTCCTTGCATTAAGACACAAAGCCTTTAGGCTTGTTTTTTTAACACCCTCTGTCCTTTTAGAATTTTGCTGTACAATGGCCCTTTTTGTTCTTTGCCTTGGGTTTCTCTGCCCTCCACTTTTCCTCATCTCCTTTCTGTCTTTTGCTTTTGCCTCCTTTTTGTTTCCCTCTATCTCCCTGCATTGGTTCCCATCCCCCTGCCATATTAGTTTAACTCCTCCACAACAGCACTAGCAAACACTCCCCCGAGGACATTAGTTCCGATTCTGCCCAGGTGCAGACCGTCCGGATTGTACTGGTCCCACCTCCCCCAGAACCGGTTCCAATGCCCCAGGAATTTGAATCCCCCCCTGCTGCACCATTGCTCAAGCCACGTATTCATCTGAGCTATCCTGCGATTCCTACTCTGACTAGCACGTGGCACTGGTAGCAATCCCGAGATTACTACTTTTGAGGTCCTACTTTTTAATTTAGCTCCTAGCTCCTTAAATTCATTTCGTAGGACCTCATCCCTTTTTTTACCTATGTCGTTGGTACCAACGTGCACCACGACAACTGGCTGTTCTCCCTCCCTTTTTAGAATGTCCTGCACCCGCTCCGAGACATCCTTGACCCTTGCACCAGGGAGACAACATACCATCCTGGAGTCTCGGTTGCGGCCGCAGAAACGTCTATCTATTCCCCTTACCATCGAATCCCCTATCACTATCGCTCGCCCACTCTTTTTCCTGCCCTCCTGTGCAACAGAGCCAGCCACGGTGCCATGAACTTGGCTGCTCCTGCCCTCTCCTGAAGAGTCATCCCCCTCAACAGCACTCAAAGCAGTGTATCTGTTTTGCAGTGGGATGACCACAGGGGACCCCTGCACTACCTTCCTTGCACTACTCTTCCTGCTGGTCTTCCATTCCCTCGCTGGCTGTGGACCCTTCTCCTGCGGTAAGATCAACTCGCTACACGTGATACTCACGTCATTCTCAGCATCGTGGATGCTCCAGAGTGAATCCACCCTCAGCTCCAACTCCGCAACGCGGACCGTCAGGAGCCGGAGGTGGACACACTGCCCGTACATGTAGTCGTCAGGGACACTGGTGTTGTCCCCGTGTTCCCACATGGAACAGGAGGAGCATATCACGTGACCGAGCTGTCCTGCAATGACTTAACCCTTAGATACACTTAAATTGGCGACAACAATGTTAAAAGTTACTGACTAATAAAGAAAAAGAAAAACTACTCACCAATCAGCAGCCAATCACTTACCACGTTGGCTGTGATGTCACCTTTTGATTTCTTTCTACTTCTTTTTTGCCTTCTCTCTCAGCTGGAGCTGCACCGGTACCCGGACTGCTGAGCCTTTTATAGGCCGCTGCCTCTCTCGACTCCCGCCTCTCGACGCTCCCCGGACTGCTGAGCCTTTTATAGGCCGCTGCCTCTCTCGACGCTCCCCAGACTGCTGAGCTTTTTATAGGCCGCTGCCTCTCTCGACTCCCGCCTCTCTCGACGCTCCCCGGACTGCTGAGCCTTTTATAGGCCGCTGCCTCTGTCGACGCTCCCCGGACTGCTGAGCCTTTTATAGGCCGCTGCCTCTCTCGACTCCCGCCTCTCTCGACGCTCCCCGGACTGCTGAGCCTTTTATAGGCCGCTGCCTCTCTCGACTCCCGCCTCTCTCGACGCTCCCCAGACTGCTGAGCCTTTTATAGGCCGCTGCCTCTCTCGACTCCCGCCTCTCTCGACGCTCCCCGGACTGCTGAGCCTTTTATAGGCCGCTGCCTCTCTCGACGCTCCCCGGACTGCTGAGCCTTTTATAGGCCGCTGCCTCTCTCGACTCCCGCCTCTCTCGACGCTCTCCGGACTGCTGAGCCTTTTATAGGCCGCTGCCTCTCTCGACTCCCGCCGTGTAGATGAGCAAAGGGACCTTGGAGTGCTTGTCCACAGATCCCTGAAAGTAGCAGGTCAGGTGGATAAGGTGGTTCATAACATAAGAAATTGGAACAGGTGTCGGCCATACGGCCCCTTGATCCTGTTCCGCCATTTAATACGATCATGGCTGATCCGATCATGGACTGGGTCCACTTCCCTGCACGCTCTCCATAACCGCTTATTCCCTTATCGTTTAAGAAACTATCTATTTCTGTCTTAAATTTATTCAATAATCCAGCTTCCACAGTTCTCTGAGGCAGCGAATTCCACAGATCCACAACCCTCAGAAGAAATTTCTCCTCATCTCAGTTTTAAATGGGCGGCCCCTTATTCTAAGATTGTGCCCTCTAGTTCTAGTCTCCCCTTTGAGTGGAAACATCCTCTCTGCATCCACCTTGTTAAGCTCCCTCATAATCTTATATGTTTCGATAAGATCACCTCTCATTCTTCTGAATTCCAGTGAGTAGAGGCCCAACCTACTCAACCTTTCCTCTTAAGTCAACTCCCTCATCTCTGGAATCTACCTCATAAACCTTCTCTGAACTGCCTCCAAAGCAAGTATATCCTTTCGTAAATATGGAAACCAAAACTGCACGCATTATTCCAGGTATGGCCATACCAATACCTTGTATATTAAGACTTTCTTGCTTTAATACTCCATCACCTTTGCAATAAAGGCCAAGATTCCATTGGCCTTTCTGATGACTTGCTGTACTTGCATACTAACCTTTTGTGGTTCATGCACAAGTACCCCCAGGTCCCGCTGTACTGCAGCTCTTTGCAATCTTTCTCCATTTAAATAATAACTTGCTCTTTGATTTTTTTTGTCAAAGTGCATGACCTCACACTTTCCAACATTATACTCCATCTGCCAAATTTTTGCCCACTCACTTAGCCTGTCTTGCAGATTTTTTGTGTCCTCCTCACATTGCTTTTCCTCCCATCTTTGTATCGTCAGCAAACTTAGCTACGTTACACTCGGTCCCTTCTTCCAAGTCGTTAATATAAATTATAAACTGGTGGGGTCCCAGCACTGGTTACTGATTGCCAACCCGAGAATGAACCATTTATCCCGACTCTGTTTTCTGTTCGTTAGCCAATCCTCTATCCATGCTAATATATTACCCCCAACCCCATGAACTTTTATCTTGTGCGGTAACCTTTTATGTGGCACCTTGTCAAATGCCTTCTGGAAGTCCAAATACACCACATCCACTGGTTCCCCTTTATCTACCCTATTTGTTTCATCCTCAAAAGAATTCTAGCAAATGTATCAAACATGACTTCCCCTTCATAAATCCATGCTGCCTGACCGAATTTTGCTTTTCCAAATATCCTGCTACTGCTTCTTTAATAATGGACTCCAACATCTTCCCAACCACAGGCATAGAATACAAGAGCAGGGAGGTTATGCTTGAATTGCATAATACTTCGGTTAGGCTGCAGCTGGAGTACTGCGTGCAGTTCTGGTCGCTGTATTATAGGAAGGACGTGATTGCACTAGAGAGGGTGCAGAGGAGATTTACTATGATGCTGCATGGAATGGTGAATCTTAGTTGTGAGGACAGATTAGATAGGCTGGGTTTGTTTTCATTGGAACAGAGGAGGTTGAGAGGAGACCTCATTGTGGTGTACAAAATATTGAGGGGTCTGGACATAGCGGATAGTAAGGGCCTCTTTCCATTGGTGGAGGGGTCTATTATGAAGGGGCTCAGTTTGAAGGTGGATGTTGGAAGGTTTAAAGGGGATTTGAGGGGGGGCTTCTTTACGCAGAGGGTTGTGGGGATCTGGAACTCGCTGCCTGGAAGAGTGGTGGATACAGAAACCCTCTCAACTTTTAAGAGATGGTTGGATGGGCACTTAAAATGCCGTAACCTGTAGGGTTACGGACCTCGAGCTGGTAATTGGGATTAGACTGGATGACCGTTTGTTGGCCGACACAGTATGAATGGTAAGTACCGCAGGGAATAGAATACGGCCAGGATGATGATCCGGACTAGTTTCTATCACCTGGATGGGTCGGAGAGGAATTTTCCCAAATTTATTTTCTGCGTAAATTGGCCTGTGTTTTTAATCTGGTTTTTGCCTCTCCCAGGAGATCACATGGCTCCGGTTGGGGTGGAGTATAGATGTTTTCAGTGTAAGGGGTATCTCAGTTGTGAGAGGCGGACTGGTTGGGCTTGGTGCTCTTTGCCTTTCCGTCATTGTTCCTAGGTTTACATGTAACCTTCAGGGCTGCTGACCAAGGGTCGTGCGGCTCTTTGTCGGCCGGTGTGGACACGATGGGCCAAAATGGCCTCCTTCTGCGCTGTAAATTTCTATGTTTCTATCTACAAAACTTCTTGTTTGAGAACCGTTAAAAAAATTAATTAACAGTTCAGTTTTGCTCGAGTGATGCACCCTTTGGTTAATGATCTTTGGCTTATTGTTGCTCTCCACCATTAACATTTTTAAACCATTCATCTTGGAGCTGAAGTTCTTTCTGTATTTGTTTCAATTTCCGGATGAGAGCAGGTTTTAAAATGCATGCTAACTTTTAGCGGCGGCTACTACTACTACTCGGGTTGGTGATTGGAGCGTGGGCAGGTACAGCAGGAGCAGCAAGGTCAGGCTCAGGAGCGGCGAGAGATGTGTTCGGGGCCCAGCAGCAGGAAGGGGCAGCCCACACTGTGATGTGTGTGCGCACAAGGTCCATGCAGCAGAGCTGGTCTCCAGTCGTCTTGGGTAACCCTTGCCACTGGACCAAGACCTAGCTCTGTCAAGCCTGTGTGGTGGCTGATGTGCAACAGCCATACGTTAAAATCCATGCACAGGCATCTTCTACCCTTCAATGTGCAGTTCGGGACCTGGAATATTAGGTCCTTCATTGAAACATCTGTGAACTCATTGAACACATCCCTTTTTGGTGTGGAAGCAAGTCATCCTCGATTCGAGGGACCTCCGAAGATGATGAGAACTATTTGCAACTAAATCAGCCAACTTGTACCACATGGTGACTGATATATCCTGCGGCACTATTTCGAAGAAGAGTTTGTCTCATCTGAAAGAGTTGTCCACGGATGTTTGTCCCTCAATCAATATAACAGAACAATTTTGTCATGTATCTTACATTATTATATATAACTATCCTAACATGACTGCAATAAGATATGACCTGGAACCACCAGCATACCTTACCACCAGGGGTGCACTTGCAAGAGACTGGTATATAAGGACAGGTCTCAGGCAAGTGCAGCATTCCAGAGCTGTGAAATAAAGGTACAGGTCCAGAGTGACCTTGACTTCACTACATGCCTCGTATGAATCTGTATTGAGGGGACAGGACTTTACAAATTTGTCTGGTCGTTGTCACGTTGCTGTTTTTGGGAGTTGCTTGTGCGCAGGTGGGCTGCTGAGTTTCCCACATTACAACAGTGACAAATGTAAAATGCTTTGTGATGTCAGGTGGTTGTGAAAAGTGCCATATAAAAGCAAGTATTTCTTGTATGGATAAACACAAACTTAAAAAAAATATACACACGTATGTGTATATGTGTATGTATGTGTGTATATGTGTATACGTATATATGATCAAATTGAATGGCGGAAAAGGCTCAAGGGACTGAATGGTCTCCTGTTGCTGTGTTCCTATGATGGAGAGACACCAGTAACTGAGGGATAGGAGAGGGGCACCAATAAATGGGGGATAGGGGAAGGGCACCAATAAATGGGGGATAGGGGAGGGGCACCAATAAATGGGGGATAGGGGAGGGGCACCAATAAATGGGGGATAGGGGAGGGGCACCAGTAAATGAGGGAGGGATAGGGGAGGGGCACCAGTAAATAGGGGGTAGGGAGGGCAACCAGTAAATGGGGGGATTGGGGGAGGGGCACCAGTAAATGGGGGATAGGGGAACCAGCCCACACTGCGATATGCGTGCAGCACAACAGGTCTCCAGTTATCTTGGTTAACCCATGCCACTGCATAAAGGCCTAGCTCTGTCAAGCCCGTGTGGTGACTGGTGTGCAATGGTCTCCACACGTTAAAAAAAATCCCCACACATACATCTTCCACCCCCTCAATTAGAGTTCAGGACTGGAACATCGGGTCCTTCGTTGAAACATCTGTGAACTTATGGGGAAGCAAGAAATCCTCGTTCGAGGGACCGCCACCTATGATATAAAGATGTCATGTTTCATGATGCATTGGCTGCTCCATGCTTCTTGTTATTTTATTTCAGATGCTGCAACATTTTGCTAGTTGTCTGCTGCAGTAGTATCAGGTGACTGAATATTTCAACTAAGAGCAGCAAAAGGTGAATAAGTAATGGTTTGCTGTACTACTAGCAGGTTTCCTTGCTAAATATAAAGAAATGGAAATTTGTTCTTGGCATCCCTCACATATGGCGGAGGTTAGGCTGTGCCTTGGTACCATTATTTACAGTTCAAAGGTGGGAGAGGGGGTGGAAGAATCATGGGATGACCTTACTTTGAGGTGTTTTCACAGATGTGATTGCCCACATGTCTCCCTCACCCCCGCTCTCTCCTTCCCCCCCGCGCGCCGCGCCCTCTCTCCCCCCCCGCGCCCTCTCTCCTCCCCCCCCCCCCCCCGCACCCTCTCCCCCCCCCCCCCGCGCCCTCTCCCTCCCCCGCCCGCGCCCTCTCCCTCCCCCGCCCGCGCCCTCTCTCCCTCCCTCCCCCGCCCGCGCCCTCTCTCCCTCCCTCCCCCGCCCGCGCCCTCTCTCCCTCCCCCGCCCGCCCGCGCCCTCTCTCCCTCCCCCGCCCGCCCGCGCCCTCTCTCCCTCCCCCGCCCGCCCGCGCCCTCTCTCCCTCCCCCGCCCGCCCGCGCCCTCTCTCCCTCCCCCGCCCGCCCGCGCCCTCTCTCCCTCCCCCGCCCGCCCGCGCCCTCTCTCCCTCCCCCGCCCGCCCGCGCCCTCTCTCCCTCCCCCGCCCGCCCGCGCCCTCTCTCCCTCCCCCGCCCGCCCGCGCCCTCTCTCCCTCCCCCGCCCGCCCGCGCCCTCTCTCCCTCCCCCGCCCGCCCGCGCCCTCTCTCCCTCCCCCGCCCGCCCGCGCCCTCTCTCCCTCCCCCGCCCGCCCGCGCCCTCTCTCCCTCCCCCGCCCGCCCGCGCCCTCTCTCCCTCCCCCGCCCGCCCGCGCCCTCTCTCCCTCCCCCGCCCGCCCGCGCCCTCTCTCCCTCCCCCGCCCGCCCGCGCCCTCTCTCCCTCCCCCGCCCGCCCGCGCCCTCTCTCCCTCCCCCGCCCGCCCGCGCCCTCTCTCCCTCCCCCGCCCGCCCGCGCCCTCTCTCCCTCCCCCGCCCGCCCGCGCCCTCTCTCCCTCCCCCGCCCGCCCGCGCCCTCTCTCCCTCCCCCGCCCGCCCGCGCCCTCTCTCCCTCCCCCGCCCGCCCGCGCCCTCTCTCCCTCCCCCGCCCGCCCGCGCCCTCTCTCCCTCCCCCGCCCGCCCGCGCCCTCTCCCTCCCCCGCCCGCCCGCGCCCTCTCTCCCTCCCCCGCCCGCCCGCGCCCTCTCTCCCTCCCCCGCCCGCCCGCGCCCTCTCTCCCTCCCCCGCCCGCCCGCGCCCTCTCTCCCTCCCCCGCCCGCCCGCGCCCTCTCTCCCTCCCCCGCCCGCCCGCGCCCTCTCTCCCTCCCCCGCCCGCCCGCGCCCTCTCTCCCTCCCCCGCCCGCCCGCGCCCTCTCTCCCTCCCCCGCCCGCCCGCGCCCTCTCTCCCTCCCCCGCCCGCCCGCGCCCTCTCTCCCCCCCCCCGCCCGCCCGCGCCCTCTCTTCCCCCCCCCCGCCCGCGCGCGCCCTCTCTCTCCCCCCCCCCCGCCCGCCCGCGCCCTCTCTCCCCCCCCCGCCCGCCCGCGCCCTCTCTCCCCCCCCCCCCGCCCGCCCGCGCCCTCTCTTCCCCCCCCGCCCGCCCGCGCCCTCTCTTCCCCCCCCCCGCCCGCCCGCGCCCTCTCTCCCCCCCCGCCCGCCCGCCCGCGCCCTCTCTCCCCCCCCGCCCGCCCGCGCCCTCTCTCCCCCCCCCGCCCGCCCGCGCCCTCTCTCCCCCCCCCCGCCCGCCCGCGCCCTCTCTCCCCCCCCCCCGCCCGCCTGCGCCCTCTCTCCCCCCCGCGCCCGTCCGCGCCCTCTCTCCCCCCCCCCCCCCCGCCCGCCCGCGCCCTCTCTCCCCCCCCCCCCCGCCCGCCCGCGCCCTCTCTCTTCCCCCCCCCCCCCGCCCGCCCTCTCTCCCCCCCCCGCCCGCTCGCGCCCTCTCTCTCCCCCCCCGTATTAAAAAAACAAGCCTGAAGGCTTTGTGTCTTAATGCAAGGAGTATCCGCAATAAGGTGGATGAATTAACTGTGCAAATAGATGTTAACAAATATGATGTGATTGGGATTACGGAGACGTGGCTCCAGGATGATCAGGGCTGGGAACTCAACATCCAAGGGTATTCAATATTCAGGAAGGATAGAATAAAAGGAAAAGGAGGTGGGGTAGCATTGCTGGTTAAAGAGGAGATTAATGCAATAGTTAGGAAGGACATTAGCTTGGATGATGTGGAATCTATATGGGTGGAGCTCAGAACACCAAAGGGCAAAAAACGTTAGTGGGAGTTGTGTACAGACCTCCAAACAGTAGTAGTGATGTTGGGGAGGGCATCAAACAGGAAATTAGGGGTGCATGCAATAAAGGTGCAGCAGTTATAATGGGTGACTTTAATATGCACATAGATTGGGTTAACCAAACTGGAAGCAATACGGTGGAGGAGGATTTCCTGGAGTCCATAAGGGATGGTTTTCTAGACCAATATGTCGAGGAACCAACTAGGGGGGAGGCCATCTTAGACTGGGTGTTGTGTAATGAGAGAGGATTAATTAGCAATCTCATTGTGCGAGGCCCCTTGGGGAAGAGTGACCATAATATGGTGGAATTCTGCATTAGGATGGAGAATGAAACAGTTAATTCAGAGACCATGGTCCAGAACTTAAAGAAGGCTAACTTTGAAGGTATGAGGCGTGAATTGGCTAGGATAGATTGGCGATTGATACTTAAGGGGTTGACTGTGGATGGGCAATGGCAGATATTTAGAGACCGCATGGATGAACTACAACAATTGTACATTCCTATCTGACGTAAAAATAAAAAAGGGAAGGTGGCTCAACCGTGGCTATCAAGGGAATTCAGGGATAGTATTAAAGCCAAGAAAGTGGCATACAAATTGGCTAGAAATAGCAGCGAACCCGGGGACTGGGAGAAATTTAGAACTCAGCAGAGTTCTAAAGGACAAAGGGTTTGATTAGGGCAGGGAAAATGGAGTACGAGAAGAAGCTTGCAGGGAACATTAAGGCGGATTGCAAAAGTTTCTATCGGTATGTAAAGAGAAAAAGGTTAGTAAAGACAAAGGTAGGTCCCCTGCAGTCAGAATCAGGGGAAGTCATAACTGGGAACAAAGAAATGGCAGACCAATTGAACAAGTACTTTGGTTCGGTATTCACGAAGGAGGACACCAACAACCTTCCGGATATAAAAGGGGTCAGAGGGTCTAGTAAGGAGGAGGAACTGAGGGAAATCTTTATTAGTCGGGAAATTGTGTTGGGGAAATTGATGGGATTGAAGGCCGATAAATCCCCAGGGCCTGATGGACTGCATCCCAGAGTACTTAAGGAGGTGGCCTTGGAAATAGTGGATGCATTGACAGTCATTTTCCAACATTCCATTGACTCTGGATCAGTTCCTATCGAGTGGAGGGTAGCCAATGTAACCCCACTTTTTAAAAAAAGGAGGGAGAGAGAAAACTGAATTTTAGACCGGTCGGCCTGACCTCAGTAGTGGGTAAAATGATGGAATCAATTATTAAGGATGTCATAGCAGCGCATTTGGAAAATGGTGACATGATAGGTCCAAGTCAGCATGGATTTGTGAAAGGGAAATCATGCTTGACAAACCTTCTGGAATTTTTTGAGGATGTTTCCAGTAAAGTGGACAAGGGAGAACCAGTTGATGTGGTATATTTGGACTTTCAGAAGGCTTTCGACAAGGTCCCACACAGGAGATTAATGTGCAAAGTTAAAGCACATGGGATTGGGGGTAGTGTGCTGACGTGGATTGAGAACTGGTTGTCAGACAGGAAGCAAAGAGTAGGAGTAAATGGGTACTTTTCAGAATGGCAGGCAGTGACTAGTGGGGTACCGCAAGGTTCACTGCTGGGGCTCCAGCTGTTTACATTGTAAATTAATGATTTAGACGTGGGGATTAAACGTTGTATCTCCAAATTTGCAGATGACACTAAGTTGGGTGGCAGCATGAGCTGCGAGGAGGATGCTATGAGGCTGCAGAGTGACTTGGATAGGTTAGGTGAGTGGGCAAATGCATGGCAGATGAAGTATAATGTGGATAAATGTGAGGCTATCCACTTTGGTGGTAAAAACAGAGACAGACTATTATCTGAATGGTGACAGATTAGGAAAAGGGGAGGTGCAACGAGACCTGGGTGTCATGGTACATCAGTCATTGAAGGTTGACATGCAGGTACAGCAGGCGGTTAAGAAAGCAAATGGCATGTTGGCCTTCATAGCTAGGGGATTTGAGTACAGGGGCAGGGAGGTGTTGCTACAGTTGTACAGGGCCTTGGTGAGGCCACACCTGGAGTATTGTGTACAGTTTTGGTCTCCTAACTTGAGGAAGGACATTCTTGCTATTGAGGGAGTGCAGCGAAGATTCACCAGACTGATTCCTGGGATGGTGGGACTGACCTATCAAGAAAGACTGGATCAACTGGGCTTGTATTCACTGGAGTTCAGAAGAATGAGAGGGGATCTCATAGAAACGTTTAAAATTCTGACGGGTTTAGACAGGTTAGATGCAGGAAGAATGTTCCCAATGTTGGGGAAGTCCAGAACCAGGGGTCACAGTCTAAGGATAAGGGGTAAGCCATTTCGGACCGAGATGAGGAGAAACTTCTTCACCCAGAGAGTGGTGAACCTGTGGAATTCTCTACCACAGAAAATAGTTGAGGCCAATTCACTAAATATATTCAAAAGGGAGTTAGATGAAGTCCTTACTACTCGGGGGATCAAGGAGTATGGCGAGAAAGCAGGAAGGGGGTACTGAAGTTGCATGTTCAGCCATGAACTCATTGAATGGCGGTGCAGGCTAGAAGGGCCGAATGGCCTACTCCTGCACCTATTTTCTATGTTTCTATGTTTCTATGATCCCTTTAGACATAAAGGCCATATCTAACTCCCTCTTGAATATATACAATGAACTGGCATCAACAACACTCTGCGGCAGGGAATTCCAGAGGTTAACAACTCTGAGTGAAGAAGTTTCTGCGCATCTCAGTCTTAAATGACCTACTCCTTATCCTAAGACTATGTCCCCTGGTTCTGGACTTCCTCAACATCGGGAACAATCTGCACGCATCTAACCTGTCCCGTCCTGCCAGAATCTTATACGTTTCTATGTGATCCCCTCTCATCCTTCTAAACTCCAGTGAATAAAGGCCCAGTTGATCCAGTCTCTCCTCATATGTCAGTCCTGCCATCCCCGGAATCAGTCTGGTGAACCTTCGCTGCACTCACTCAATAGCAAGTACGTCCTTCCTCAGATTAGGAGACCAAAATTTAACACGCTATTCCAGGTGAGGCCTCACCAAAGCCCTGTACAACTGCAGTAAGACCTCCCTGCTCCTATACTCAAATCCGCTCGCAATGAAGGCCAACATACCATTTGCCTTCTTTACCGCCTGCTGTACCTGTATGCCAACTTTCAATGAGTGATGTACCATAACACCCGGGAATTGTTGCACCTCCACTTTTCCTAATCTGCCATCATTCAGATAATATTCTGCCTTCGTGCTTTTGCCATCAAAGTGGATGACCTCACATTAATCCACATTATACTGCATCTGCTATGCATTTGCCCACTCACCTAATCTGTCTAAGTCATCCTGCAGCTTCTTAGCGTCCCCCACACAGCTCACACCACCACCCACTTTAGTGTCATCTGCAAACCTGGAGATATTACACTCAATTCCTTCATCCAAATCATTGATGTATATTGAAAAGAGCTGGGGTCTCAGCACTGAGCTCTGCGGCACTCCACTAGTCACTGCCTGTCATTCTGAACAGGACCCGTTTATCCCGACTCTCTGCTTCCTGTCTGCCAACCAGTTCTCTGTCCACGTCAGTATATTACCCCCAATACCATGCTTTGATTTTGCACACCAATCTCTTGTGTGGGACCTTGTCAAAAGCCTTTTGAAAGTCCAAATACACCACATCCACTGGTTCTCCCTTGTCCACTCTACTAGTTACATCCTCAAAAAATTCCAGAAGATTTGTCGAGCATGATTTCCCCTTCATCAATCCATGCTGACTTGGACCGATCCTGTCATTGCTTTCCAAATGCGCTGCTATTTCATCCTTAATAATTGATTCCAACATTTTCCTCACTGCTGATGTCAGGCTAACCGGTCTATAATTACCCACTTTCTCTCTCCCTCCCTTTTTAAAAAGTGGTGTTACATTAGCTACCCATAGGAACTGATCCCGAGTCAATAGACTGTTGGAAATGATCACCAATGCATCCACTATTTCTAGGGCCACTTCCTTAAGCACTCTAGGATGCAAACTATCAGGCCCCAGGGATTTATCGACCTTCAATCCCATCAATTTCCCTAACACAATTTCCCGCCTAATAAGGATATCCTTCAGTTCCTCCTCCTCACTAGACACTCGGTCCCCTAATATTTCCGGAAGGTTATTTGTGTCTTCCTTCGTGAAGACAGAACGAAAGTATTTGTTTAATTGGTCTACCATTTCTTTGTTCCCCCATTATAAATTCACCTGAATCCAAGTGCAAGGGACCTACGTTTGTCTTCACTAATCTTTTTCTCTTCACATATCTATAGAAGCTTTTGCAGTCGGTTTTTATGTTGCCGGCAAGCTTCTTCTCGTACTCAATTTTCCCCCTCTTAATTAAACCCTTTGATCTCCTCTGCTGAATTCTAAATTTCTCCCAGTTCTCAGGTTTGTTGCTTTTTCTGGCCAACTTATATGCCTCTTCCTTGGATTTACACAATCCCTAATTTCCCTTGTTAGCCACGGTTGAGCCACCTTCCCCATTTTATTTTTACTCCAGACAGGGATGTACAATTGCTGAAGTTCATCCATTTGATCTTTAAATGCTTGCCATTGCCTATCCACCGTCAATCCTTTAAGTATCATTTGCCAGTCTATTCTAGCCAATTCACGCCTCAAACCATCGAAGTTACCTTTCCTTAAGTTCAGGACCCTTGTTTCTGAATTAACTGTGTCACTCTCCATCCTAATTAAGAATTCTACCATGTTATGGTCACTCTCCCCAAGGGGTCTTGCATAACAAGATTGCTAATTAGTCCTTTCTCATTACACATCACCCAGTCTAGAATGGCCAGCTCCCTAGTTGGTTCCTCAACATATTGATCTCGAAAACCATCCTTAATGCACTTCAGGAAATCATCCTCCAGTTTGCTACCAGTTTGGTTAGCCCAATCAATATGTAGATTAAAGTCACCCATGATCACTACTGTGCCTTTATTGCATGCATCCCTAATTTCTTGTTTGATGCTGTCCCCAACCTTACTACTACTGTTTGGAGGTCTGTACACAACTCCCACTAGCGTTTTCTGCTCCTTGGTATTCCGCAGCTCCACCCATACCGATTCCACATCATCCAAGCTGATGTCCTTTCTTACTATTGCATTAATTTCCTCTTTAACCAGCAGTGCCACTCCACCTCCTTTTCCTTTCTGTCTATCCTTCCTAAATGTTGAATACTCCTGGATGTTGAGTTCCCAGCCTTGGTCACCCTGGAGCCATGTCTCCGTGATGCCAATTACATCATACCCGTTAACTGCTATCTGCGCAGTTAATTCGTCCACCTTATTCCGAATACTCCTCGCATTGAGGCACAGAGCCTTCAGGCCTGTCTTTCTAACACTGCCCCTTTAGAATTTTGCTGTAATGAGACCCTTTTTGCTTTTTGCCTTCGGTTTCTCTGCTCACCACTTTTACGTTTTTTCTTTCTATCTTTTGCTTCTGCCCCCATTCTACTTCCCTCTGTCTCCCTGCATAGTTTCCCATCCCCCCTGCCGTATTAGCTTAACTCCTTCCCAACAACACTAGCAAACACTCCCCCTAGGACATTGGTTCCAGTCCTGCCCAGGTTGCAGACAGTCCGATTTGTACTGTCCCACCTCCCCCAGAACCAGTTCCAATGTCCCAGGAATTTGAATCCCTCCCTTCTGCACCACTCCTCAAGCCACGTATTCATCTGAGCTATCCTGCGATTCCTACTCTGGCTAGCACATGGCACTGGTAGCAGTCCTGAGATTACTACTTTTGAGGTCCTACTTTTTAATTTAGCTGCTAGCTCCATGTTTACGTGACATGTTTACCGCTCCCACCGCCCCCCTCCCTCAGCCAAGGGGGGCTGATGCTCTGTTGTTGCTCTGGCTGAGACCAGTGGACTCTCAGCCAGAAATGAACTTGCGACTTTTTGGGCAACTGATCCATCAGGGGACTAAATTTCTGTGATGGCCTGTCCACCCTAGACATATTGAGTCTTTTGTATGGAGTCCGATATTAAACCCTGGAACATTTACTATTGATTCAAATGAAGATCTTTCAATGTCTGTGTTCTAAATCATAAATGGCTAAATTTCATTACTTTGGACAAAATTCTAACCTTGTTTTTTTTGAAAATGACAGAATGTGCAATAGAATACGAGTAATTTTGCACGTCTGCCATAGTCCATTTTCTGTTTAAAATTATCCATAAATTTAAATGTTGAATGGTAAGTAAAAGACTTGTGAAATTATACAATATATTAAGTAACAGTTTCAGATCAGTTGTGAAATGGTCTGTAGTAGCAATGTTGTTTTTGTATTTGGAAATGCAAGAGTGGTAACCTCGAGGGTCAAGTGTAATTTCGTACTGTGACTGCATTTATTTTGCATGGTGCACTTGGCTGATGGAGTTTTAATGGTGTGAAGGTAATAAGTTTCAGGGGTGAAAAAGGGTAGGGGTATTGCATTTATTTCAATTATTTTTGAAGGGTCTCCCCACACAGTATGCCCCGTCACCAATTGCCATACTTGGGTTACCAAATTTGAATTTTGCAGCAAGTTGCTGCAGTCTTTTTTCTGTCATCTCCTTTCTTTATCATAACTAATTTCTTTCCTCTTGCTCAACCCACACCCCAACACGTTGACCCCCTGCTGGGTTAGAATGTATAGACATATAGAAACATAGAAAATAGGTGCAGGAGTAGGCCATTCAGCCCTTCTAGCCTGCACCGCCATTCAATGAGTTCATGGCTGAACATGCAACTTCAGTATGGGTGCTGCTTGCCCGAGTGTTGGTTTTTATATACAGTGAGTGTTGGCAGGTATTATCCACAAATGGCATCATAGCTGAGCTGTACATATTTGCAACAGGAAGCATGAAAAGTGGCCATTGTTTCACCTTTCCTAGCTAGCACAGGTCAGATGGTACCAATTGTAGTTTATTGCTGCCCTGATTATCAATTCTGCACAGACCAAGGGTTAAACTTGGGACATGGCGGATCTGTATAGTTCAACTATTAACTAGCTGGACCACCGGGAAACTAGTATCGGACTTCAAATCACCAACCTCTGCATGTGCATTGGCAACTGGATAGTACCACCTGGGAAAAGAAAGTATTATGCTTCAGTGACTGACTATTCATTGTTAATTTGGTTGTGGAGGTAAATCAAGTGAGCCATAAATACATTGTATAATGAGTCATTGTTAGAATTAGAGCTGGTTACAGATACTATTTTCCTTGCGTCCAGTGGAAAAGTTTGCTTCTATAATTAAGCCCTCACTCCCTATAAACTAAAATGTGACCTTCAGCACAAAGTATTTTGGGATAACCGGGTGAACAGTGTTTGTTGCCATTAAGACGTGCACTGGAAATAAAACAAGATCTTCATATACTTTCTGTTTAAAACTGACTGAAAATACTAATATATCCTGAGGGTTCGGCTGAAAACTCCAAATCAAGCTTAAACAGCAAGATTAACAAAAGTAAGATTGAAACAAACAGATTTTGGATATTTTACAGTTTGTGATTCTGTATCCATATTTATATAGACTCCACAGCACAGAATGAGCCATTTGGTGCAACTGGTGTTAAGACTTCAGAGGAGCCTCCTCATACATTCTCTTCCCACTCCATCCCCTATCCCTCTATTCCATTCTCCACCTGCATCAAGGGCCCCCTTAAATACATCAATGCAATCAACTTCAACCAAGGCTGGCCTTTGGGAAAATGGCACCCTGGGCGAACTTGTATTTTGGTGCCTTTCCCTTGAGTTTAAGTATTTAGTACAGGTACAATGTCTGAAATACGCAATCCTCTGGACTGAAACCGTGCCAGATTTTGGGTTGCCAGATTTCGGATCTCGCCGTGGACTGAACCCATGACGGATTTCAGATTTTGTCGGATTTCGGACCTCGCCGCAGACTGAATCCGTGTCAGATTTGGGTTTTGCCAGATTTCGGACCTCGCCGCAGACTGAATCCGTGTCAGATTTGGGTTTTGCCAGATTTCGGACCTCGCCACCTGCCAATCCTCTGCTCCTTGCCGCTCGCCGAAATGTCCAGTTTTCGGACAATTCCAGTTTTTGGAAGTCTGGTTTTGGGATGTTGCACTAATCTTGGCAACTCTATGCCATGGTTTTCAATCTGATACCATCCTTTACTTTTTTAGTTAGCCACGGATGGTTCTCCCTTCTCTGAGCAGCAAACTGAGCTTCTCCAAGCTGAAACTCAAAAATGTGTGTGATCGACCATGAGTGATGACAGGCTATCTTCACTGGTCTAGTGAACGTTTCAGAAGTAAAGCTGTAATCTCAAGTTTTTTAAAATAATAAATGACAAGTCATCACATAGCTAAGTGACAAATACATTAAACACTTAATAAAACATTGAACTAATAAATAATATCACTGACATACTTTGATTCCCATCATTCTTGATAGACCAGTGAAGATAGCCTGTCATCACTCATGGTCAATCTCACACATTTTTGAGTTTCAGCTTGGAGAAGCTCAGTTTGCTGCTCAGAGAAGGGAGAACCATCCGTGGCTAACTAAAGAAGTAAAGGATGGTATCAGATTGAAAACCATGGCATAGAGTTGCCAAGATTAGTGGGAGATCACAGGTTTGGGAATTTTTTTAAAAATCAGCAAAGGATGACTAAAAAAATAATAGAGGGCAGATAGAGTATGGGAGTAAACTAGCAAGAAATATAAAAATAGATAGTCAGAGCTTCTACAGGTGTATAAAAAGGAAGAGTGGCAAAAGTAAATGTTGGTCCCCTAGAGGATGAGACGGAATTAATAATGGGGAACAGAGAAATGGCAAAGACTTTGAACAAATATTTTATATCGGTCTTCACGGTGGAAGACACTCAAAACATCCCAATAATGGATAATCAAGGGGCTATAGGGAGGGAGGAACTTAAAACAATCATCACCACTAAAGAAACAGTATTTGGTAAAATAATGGGACTAAAGGTGGACAAGTCCCCTGGACCTGATGGCCTGCATTCTAGGGTCTTAAAAGAAGTGGCTGCAGAGATAGTGGATGCATTGGTTATAATCTACCAAAATTCACTGGATTCTGGAGAGGTCCCAGCGGATTGGAAAAGCGCAAATGTAAGGCCCCTATTTAAAAAAGGAGGCAGACAAAAAGCAGGAAACTTTAGACCAGTTTGCCTAACATCTGTCATTGGGAAAATACTGGAGTCCATTATTAAGGGAGCAGTAGCATGGCATTTGGAAAAGCATAATACAGTCAAGCAGAGTCAGCATGGCTTTATGAAAAGGAAGTCATGTTTGGGGAGGGAAGTGGAGCAGAGTCCATGATCAGATCAGCCATGATCTTATTATGGGGAAGTCATGTTTGACAAATTTGCTGGAATTCTTTGAGGATGTAGCAAACAGGGTGGATAAAGGGGAACCAGTGGATGTGGTGTATTTGGACTTCCAGAAGGCATTTGACAAGGTGCCACATAAAAGGTTACTGCACAAGATAAAAGTTACCGGGGTTGGGAGTAATATATTAGCATGGATAGAGGATTGGCTAACAGAAAACAGAGTTGAGATAAATGGTTCATTCTCGGGTTGGCAATCAGTAACTAGTGGGATGCCGCAGGGATCAGTGCTGGGTCCCCAACTATTTACAATCTATATTAACGACTTGGATGAAGGGACCGAGTATAACGTAGCCAAGTTTGCTGACCACACAAAGATGGGAGCAAAAGCAGTGTGTGAGGAGTGTACACAAAATCTGCAAAAGGACATAGACAGGCTAAGTTGTTGATTTCTGGATTCTTTTACCTCAATCTGGTTCAGCAAAATTACTGAAACGAATACCGTTTGTGCTTTAAACAAAGCAAGCTTTTATTTAAAAAGCAAATCCCGATCGGGGACCTTATCAGACAGAAGGAATGCAACTCGGATAGAACGCACCCACTTCCTACGGACAAAGTGACGTTACATTGCAAAGGGACGACGGTTATACATTTTCGGCAAAAGATAACAAGATAGAGCTAGAGTGACATCCTAGTTCAGCCTATCTCTTTGATCCCTCTTTCCCTTTGTCCACTCATAAGCCGACCTAAGTATGGTCTGATTTTAAACAAAGACCTTCTGTTAATGTTTCAGGTTAATAACATGATTTAATAAGACCTTGAGGTTTTTCTGCAAGCTGTGGGTTTTGTTTCAATATGCGTTAGTGTTGTAACATTTCGCAGTCTCGAGTCTAGATGTCATGGCTATTCCTCCATGAATTGTTTGTTAGCTTATACTGTCCCTATATAATTCCCACGTTCTCAACTTCTCGACTTTATACATTTTTAAACATTCACAAAGTGGCCAAAAACTTGGCAAATGGAGTAGTATAATGTTGGAAAGTGTGAGGTCATGCACTTTGGTAGAAAAAATCAATGGCGAAAGATTGCCAAGTGCTGCAGTACAGTGAGACCTGGGGGTACTTGTGCATGAAACACAAAAGGTTAGTATGCAGGTACAGCAAGTGATCAGGAAGGCCAATTGGCCTTTATTGCAAAGGGGATGGAGTATAAAAGCAGGGAAGTCTTGCTCCAGTTATACAGGGTATTGGTGAGGCCACACCTGGAATACCGCGTGCAGTTTTGGTTTCCATATTTACGAAAAGATATACTTGCTTTGGAGGCAGTTCAAAGAAGATTCACTCGGTTGATTCCGGAGATGAGGGGGTTGACTTTTGACGAAAGGTTGAGTAGGTTGGGCCTCTACTCATTGGAATTCAGAAGAATGAGAGGTGACCTTATTGAAATGTTTAAGATTATGAGGGGACTTGACTAGGTGGGCACAGAGAGGATGTTTCCACTGAGGGGGAGACTAGAACGAGAGGGCATGATCTTAGAATAAGGGGACACCCATTTAAAGCTGAGATGAGAAGAAATTTCTTCTGAGGGTTGTAAATCTGTGGAATTCGCTGCCTCAGAGAGCTGTGGAGGCTTGGACATTGAATAAATTTAAGACAGAAATAGACAGTTTCTTAAACAATAAGGAAATAAAGGGTTATGGGGAGCGGGCAGGGCAGTGGACCCGAGTCCATGACCGTATTAAATGGCGGAGCAGGCTCGAGGGGCCGTATGGCCTCCTCCTCTTATTTCTTGCGTTCAAACTGTCACGACATTGTCTCTCCATGGCAACTGTCTGAGGTTGAACCAGACTGTTTGCAATCTTGGTGTTATATTTGACACCAAGGTAGACTTCCAATTACGTATCCACTCAATCACAAGACTGCCTTTTTTCACCTCCATAACATCGCCCGACTCCTCTCTACCTCAGCTCATCTGCTGAAATGTTCATCCACGTCTTGGTTGCCTCTCGATTTGACGACCTCAGTGCATTCCCGGCTAGCCTCCCTCCATAAATTTGAGCTTATGCAAGATTCTGCTGCCCATATCCTAACTCGCACTTAAGTCCCATTCACTCATCACCCTATGCTCGTTGACCTAAATTGGCTCCCTGTTGAGCAACGTCTTAATTTTAAAATTCTCATCCTGGTTTTCAAATCCCTCCCTGTCTCAACCCCTCCAGCTCTACAACCCTGCAACTTATCTGCACTCCTCCCATTCTGGCTTTTTGCTTACACTCAGTTTTAAGGGTGTACACTAAGCTCTGGAATTCCCTCCCAAAGCTCTCCGTCTCGCTTTCCTCGTTTAAATCACTCATTTAAACCTACCTTAGACCAAGCTTTTGGTGGTCAGCCCTAGGATCTCCTCATGTGGCTTGGTGTCAAATTTTGTTTGATACCGCTCCTCTGAAACACCATGGGATGTTTTACTATGTTAAAGGCACCATATAAATGCAAGTTGTTAGTCTTGTTCTTGAGTAACCACCGCACAGTCCTCGTGGAGACCAAGTTTTGTCTTTACACTGAGGACTCCTACCTCCATCGTGTCATATTGCAATACCACTGTACTTTGAGATAAAGTACAACACATCCAGCAGCTCAAAATTAGGCTCTCTAGCATTGTGAACCATCAACAGAATTGTATACCAGTAGATCCCTCACTCTTCCATCACCATCAACACAGGTGAAAAATCCTATATTTGCAGTTTCAAGATATTTCATACAATCTTTTAACAAATAATCTAGTATTTTTCCTACCATTGACATAAAGCAAACTGGTCTCTAATTCCATAGGAACAGAGAGCCCAAGTTTTGGGCCGCGCCGAGGACGGCGCAGCCCCGACCTGGACGCCCATTTTTCGCGCCCGAAAGTTCGCCTAAAAAATACCAGCAGATTCTCCGGCTCTCTGCAGGTCGTTTTGAGCTCGGCGCAGCGCAGCACGAGCTGTGGGGGGGGATGGAGCCAGGTCCCTGCGCTGAAATCAGTGCAGGGACCTCTGCACAGGCGCACAACAATGGGAGGGGCCCGAAGCACGCAGCCCCTAGCCCTGGCCGAATGGCCTCACCGGGGCTGCGAGGATCAGGCTGCACCTCCCTCGTCCAGCTCCTGCTCTGGCTCCAGTTGGCTCTCTCAACCCTACCCCCATCCCAAGCTCCCGCTCCGCCCCCCCCCCCCCCCAGATCCCACTCCACTCCCCCCCCCCCCCCCCCAGCTCCCGCTCCAACGACCCCCCCCCCCAAGCTCCTCCTCTTCCTCTTCCTCTTCTTCCTCTTCTTCCTCTTCCTCTTCCTCTTCCTCTTCCTCTTCCTCTTCCTCCTCCTCCTCCTCTTCCTCTTCCTCTTCCTCTTCCTCCTCCTCCCTCCCCTTCCCCCTGCTGTCAAACACACTGACACTGACAGAGAGTGAGAGAGAGACACACACTTGGGGGCTCCCGTCCCAGCACGCTGTTGGAGGACTCCCGGTGCTGCAGTCAGTGAATAGAACATTTTTATTTATTGATTTTTTAATTTTAATTTTTTTTGATTGATTTATATGTTGATTTATTTGATGTATTTATCATTTATTATTGATGGCTCTTTATTTGTAAAACTGAAGTGTTGAATGTTTGTAAACTTCCCTTTAAACACCCCCCCCCCACCCCCCATTCCCGACACCTGATTTGTAACCTACGCCTGATTTTCTAAGTGTAGGGAAGGTTTTTATGAGCGTACAAAAATCTACACCTACTCCATTCTAAGTTAGTTTGGAGTAAGTTTTTACTGCCTAAACTTTCAAAACAGGGGTAAGTGGCCGTATGCGCCCCCTTTTGGGGAAAAAAAAATCTGTTCCAAACTGAAACTGTTCTAACTGACTAGAACTGGAGCAAACTAAATGTCGAGAATAGCAATTTCTAAGATACTCCATACTAAACCAGTTGCTCCAAAAAAAACAGGAGCATCTCAGGCCGAAACATGGGACCAGTGGAACAGGAGTAGACCATTGAGTCCCTTGAACCTGTTCCGCCATTCAGTGAGATCATGGTTGATCTGCAACCAATGTTTCTATGTTTCTAACCCCAAATACCCGCCTTTGTTCCATATCCCTTAATACTTTTGTTTACCAAAAAGCTATTAATCTCGGATTTAAAATTAATTGTTGATCCAACATTAATTACTAACAGAGAAAAAAATATAGGTAGGAGTAGGCCATTCGGCCCTTCTAGCCTGCACCGCCATTCAATGAGTTCATGGCTGAACATGCAACTTCAGTACCCCCTTCCTGCTTTCTCACCATACCCCCTTGATCCCCCTAGTAGTAATGACTTCATCTAACTCCCTTTTGAATATATTTAGTGAATTGGCCTCAACAACTTTCTGTGGTAGAGAATTCCACAGGTTCACCACTCTCTGGGTGAAGAAGTTTCTCCTCATCTCGGTACTAAATGGCTTACCTCTTATCCTTAGACTGTGACCCCTGGTTCTGGACTTCCCCAACATTGGGAACATTCTTCCTGCATCTAACCTGTCTAAACCCGACAGAATTTTAAACGTTTCCATGAGGTCCCCTCTCATTCTTCTGAACTCCAGTGAATATAAGCCCAGTTGATCCAGTCTTTCTTGATAGGTCAGTCCCACCATCCCGGGAATCAGTCTGGTGAACCTTCGCTGCACTCCCTCAATAGCAAGAATGTCCTTCCTCAAGTTAGGAGACCAAAACTGTACACAATACTCCAGGTGTGGCCTCACCAAGGCCCTGTACAACTGTAGCAACACCTCCCTGCCCCTGTACTCAAATCTCCTCGCTATGAAGGCCAACATGCCATTTGCTTTCTTAACCGCCTGCTGTACCTGCATGTCAACTTTCAATGACTGATGTACCATGACACCCAGGTCTCGTTGCACCTCTCCTTTTCCTAATCTGTCACCATTCAGATAATAGTCTGTCTCTCTGTTTTTACCACCAAGGTGGATAACCTCAAATTTATCCACATTATACTTCATCTGCCATGCATTTGCCCACTCACCTAACCTATCCAAGTCACTCTACAGCCTCATAGCATCCTCCTCGCAGCTCACACTGCCACCCAACTTAGTATCATCCACAAATTTGGAGATACTACATTTAATCCCCTCGTCTAAATCATTAATGTACAGTGTAAACAGCTGAGGCCCAAGCACAGAACCTTGCGGTACCCCACTGCCTGCCATTGTGAAAAGTACCCATTTACTCCTACTCTTTGCTTCCTGTCTGACAACCAGTTCTCAATCCATGTCAGCACACTGCCCCCAATCCCATGTGCTTTAACTTTGCACATTAATCTCTTGTGTGGAACCTTGTCGAAAGCTTTCTGAAAGTCCAAATACACCACATCAACTGGTTCTCCCTTGTCCACTCTACTGGAAACATCTTCAAAAAAATTCCAGAAGATTTGTCAAGCATGATTTCCCTTTCACAAATCCATGCTGACTTGGACCAATCATGCCACCTCTTTCCAAATGCGCTGCTATGACATCCTTAATAATTGATTCCATCATCTTACCCACTACTGAGGTCAGGCTGACCGGTCTATAATTCCCTGTTTTCTCTCTCCCTCCTTTTTTTTAAAAGTGGGGTTACATTGGTTACCCTACACTCGATAGGAACTGATCCAGAGTCAATGGAATGTTGGAAAATGACTGTCAATGCATCCGCTATTTCCAAGGCCACCTCCTTAAGTACTCTGGGATGCAGTCCATCAGGCCCTGGGGATTTATCTGGCTTCAATCCTATCAATTTCCCCAACACAATTTCCCGACTAATAAGGATTTCCCTCAGTTCCTCCTCCTTACTAGACCCTCCGACCCCTTTTATATCCGGAAGGTTGTTTGTGTCCTCCTTAGTGAATACCGAACCAAAGTCCTTGTTCAATTCGTTTGCCATTTCTTTGTTCCCTGTTTTGACTGCCCCTGATTCTGACTGCAGGGGACCTACGTTTGTCTTTACTAACCTTTTTCTCTTTACATATCTATAGAAACTTTTGCAATCCGCCTTAATGTTCCCTGCAAGCTTCTTCTCGTACTCCATTTTCCCTGCCCTAATCAAATCCTTTGTCCTACTCTGCTGAGTTCTAAATTTCTCCCAGTCCCTGGGTTCACTGCTATTTCTGGCCAATTTGTATGCCACTTCCTTGGCTTTAATACTATCCCTGATTTCCCTTGATAGCCACAGTTGAGCCACCTTCCCTTTTTTATTTTTACGCCAGACAGGAATGTACAATGTAACCTGTGTAATCTTGCCTCATAATTTAACTCTTGGAGCCAGGGTATCATTCTGGTAAACCTACGCTGCACTCCCTCCAAGGCCAATATAATCAATCCTTCCAACAGTGTAGTGCTCAGAACTGCGCTCAGTACTCCATGAGGTCAACCAGGGTTTTGAATAACTCCAGCATAACTTCTACCCCTTGTATTCTAGTCCTCTAGATATAAAGACAACATTCCATTAGTCTTTTCCATTATTTTCTACATTTTAATGATAAATGTACCTGGACGCTCAAATCTCTTTGCTCATCCACTGTTTTTAGCTTTTTATCATTCAGTAACCTGTTCTATCCTTTTTAGGTCAAATGTGAATGACCTCACATTTGCCTACATTGAAATCCAGTTTTGCCCACTTAAACTATCGATATCGCTTTAACTTTATGCTTTCATATACGCTGCCTACAATGACACCTACCTTTGTGTCATCAGCAAATCTGGATTGATGGCTTTCTATGCCATCTAAAACTGAGATGCGAAATTTCTTAGAGTTGTAAATCTGTGGAATTTGCTGCCTCAGAGAGCTGTGGAAGCTGGGACGTTGAATAAATTTAAGATAGAAATAGACAGTTTCTTAAACGATAAGGGGATAAAGGGTTATGGGGAGCGGGCGGGAAAATGGAGCTGAGTCCATGATCAGATCAGCCATGATCTTACTGAATGGCGGAGCAGGCTTGAGGGGCCGTATGGCCTACTCCTGCTCCTGCTGCTATTTCTTATGTTCTTAGTCATCATCCAAATCGTTAATAAATACCAGATGCATTCTATTTCCCTTTTTAAAGACAGGAATTACATTTGCTGTTGAGAATGGAGGAGAAGGAAGAAAAGGTCACAGCCTGAATGGCTGGGGGGTAATTATTTCCCAAGGGGTTCAGTTATTTAAAATATATTTCAGCATTTATTTTAAATATAGTCTTCACCAGATCACTACTAAAGAAACCCCTTTAAGTAATCGTCCCCACCACCTCCATACAATTAGACCCCAAGCTGGCCTTGGGTTCTGGTCACAATGGAAAATATCAGCAGTTGTCAGAAGGCAAAATTGTAAAGAGTCAGCATACAGCATGTCCAGGCCAGATTTGGGAGCTCCAGAATCAGTGGTGCAATTGAGAACGTCACCACTGAGTGGTCTCCACAAAACCATTTTGTTCAGACAATCTGAAATGCCAAAAGGAAAAGTTTTTAGAAACCAATCCTCCCCTTAATCATCCCTCTACCTCGGGTTAAGAAAATATCTAATTGTATATGTAGCACCCTTTAAAGGTTTTTCCTTCCCGGGCGGTTTCTGATCGGTTTCGGTTTCCTCTGGAAGAACCAAGGATGTCATTGTATTTATGACTCATGATCAAGACAGTTATTAATACAGCCAACCAAAACAGCAGTCACATCCTAACCTTAAAGCAGCCTCCTCCTTGAGAGTTCACTTTGGTAAAGTAACATACTCCAATTGTTTTCTTCTCCCAAAATCTTCTCAGCATATAAAGTATTAATAGAGCAACTGGAGTCCTTCCACACTTCCATCTGTGTGGAAACATTATAGTTTCCACATTATTTGCTCCTGATTTTTAGGAGCAACTGGTGGAGAACGGAGTATCTTAGAAATCGGAATTCTCCACATTTAAGTTTTCTGCAGTTCTAGTCAGGTAGAACAGTTTCACTTTTGAACAGAATTTTTTTTTCAAAAGGGGGCATGTCCGGCCACTGACTCCTGATTTGAAAGTTTCCACAGTGAAAACGTACTCCAAACTAACTTAGAATGGAGCAAGTGAAGATTTTTGTACGCTTGAAAAAACCTTGTCTACACATTAAAAAATCAGGCGCAGGTTACAAATTAGGCGTCAGGAACGAGGTGGGGGGGGAAAGGGAAGTCATTAAATTCTACAATCAATCCTTAGTTATACTTATACAAATATTATACAAATAAATCCAACCTGAATTAAAAATTTATAAGCAAAGAAAAGATTAAATAAACCATGTTCCTACCTGTGTGAAGGTGCTTCAGGCAGGCCTTTTCAGGCAGCGGTGTGGCGTCGGTCCCGACGGCAGGGGCAAGAAGCAGCAAGCAGCCTCAGTGCTGATCATGGAAGGGCAATGTGGTTTTATTAAAAAATGTTAAAAATTGTACAGCTACAAAGAATTTGAATAGTCTCAAACAAGTGCATGTGTCCCGTTTATCACAGTCTATCTTTAATTACAGAATGAGTGGTGGAGATTGAAACGGTAACGAGTTGTAAAGGCTGAATTAAAATGCACACTTTCTGCAGTAACACTGGTTAAAGAGCCAACATTAATTCAGCAGGTGATTTATTCAGCAGTGCTGCTAAAAGCACTCCCTCACACAGAAATATCAAGAAAATTAAAATGCAAGCCTTGCAAGGGTTCAATAAACAACTTTTCACTTTTTCTGCAGCACTTTTAAAAATGGCCGAGTGCCAATGTTTCCTTCAGACTGTGCGTGCGCGAACGCTCCAACGCGCACGCGCAGGGTTGCCGGCACCAAAAAAAACTCATTTAAATTGTACCCGCCCCCTCCTACTTACAAATTCGGCGTGAGTGGTAGGCTCCGCCCCCTGTGCACCGCGCCAAGCAGACATCGAGCTGCAAGGAGCTCGAGAATACCGCGTTTTTTTTCAGGCGCCGTTTTCGGCGCGAAAAACAGGCGCCCAACTCTCGGGCGCCTTTTTCGTCGCATGTGGAAACTTGGGGCCCTAGTTACAGAAGCATTTATCTATTTCGTACAGTGAAACAGCTGACTGATGTTTTGCATGTCCTCCCACCCCTGGATATGAATCAGAGCACCAGGCCATACTAAATAGAACAAAAAAAAATCAAATGACTGCTTCGCTTTTCTTTACACTATTGTAAGTGAATACATGTTTCATTAATATATTTGTAATAACATTTTCTGCCATACACTTTTTCCTCAGAAGGGTTCTTCTCAATCTTGCAATCATCATAGGCAGTCCCTCGAAATTGAGGAAGACTTGCTCCCACTCTAAAAGTGAGTTCTCAGGTGACTGTACAGTCTAATACTGGAATTACAGTCTCTCTCACGGGTGGAACAGACAGTCGTTGAAGGAAAGGGTGGGTAGGAAGTCTGGTTTGCCGCACGCTCCTTCCGCTGTCTGCGCTTGGTTTCTGCATGTTCGAGGTGCTCAGCGCCCTCCCAGATGCTCTTCCTCCACTTCGGGCGGTCTTGGGTCAGAGATTCCCAGGTGCCAGTGGGGATGTTGCACTTTATCAAGGGTGCTTTGAGGGTGTCCTTGTACCGTTTCCTCTGCCCACCTGGGGCTCGCTCGCCGTGTAGGAGCTTCGAGTAAAGCGCTTGCTTTGGGAGTCTCGTGTCGGGCATGTGGATGATGTGGTTCGCTTAACGGAGATGTTCGAGATTGGTCAGTGCTTTGATGCTGGGCATGTTAGCCTGAATAAGAACACTGACATTGGTGCGTCTATACTCCCAGTGGATTTGCAGGATCTTAACAGAAGATTTGAGATGTCTGCTGTATATGGTCCATGTCTCTGAGCCATACAGGAGGGCGGGTATCACTACTGCCCTGTAGAGACCATAAGCTTGGTGCCAGATTTGAGGTCCTGGTCTTCAAACACTTTCTTCCTCAGGCGACCGAAGACTGCGCTGGCACACTGGAGGCGGTGTTGGAACTCATCATCTGTGTCTGCCCTTGCTGATCTTGCAATACAATTGCTTGGACCACGATCCAGCATGGATAAAGGGGAACCAATGGATGTGGTGTATTTGGAATTCCAGAAGGCATTTGACAAGGTGCAAGTTCACGGGATTGGGGGTAATATATTAGCAAGGATAGAGGACTGGCTAACTAACGGAGAACAGAGAGTCGGGATAAATGGTTCATTCTCTGGTTAGCAACCAGTAAGTAGAGGGGTGCAGCAGGGATCAATGCTGGTACCCCAACTATTTACAATCTATATTAACGACTTGGAAGAAGGGACTGAGTGTAACGTAGCCAAGTTGACTGACGATACAAAGATGGGAGGAAAAGAAATGTGTGAGGAGGACACTAAAAATCTACAAAAGGATATAGACAGGCTAAATGTGTGGCCAAAAATTTGGCAGATGGAGTATAATGTTGGAAAGTGAGGGGTCATGCATTTTGGAAGAAAAAAAATCAAAGAGCAAGTTATTTAAATGGAGAAAGATTGCAAAGTGCTGCAGTACAGCAGGACCTGGGAGTACTTGTGCATGAAACACAAAAGTATAGTATGCAGCAAGTGATCAGGAAGGCCAATAGTATTTTGGCCTTTATTGCAAAGGGGATGGAGTATAAAAGCAGGGAAGTCTTACGACAGCAATATAAGATATTGGTGAGGCCACAACTGGAATACTGCGTGTAGTTTTGGTTTCCATATTTACGAAAGGATATACGTGCTTCGTTGGATATATTTAAGAGGGAGTTATATATGGCCCTTACGGCTAAAGGGATCAAGGGGCATGGAGAGAAAGCAAGAAAGGGGTACTGAGGTGAATGATCAGCCATGATCTTATTGAATGGTGGTGCAGGCTCGAAGGGCCGAATGGCCTACTCCTGCACCTATTTTCTATTTTTCTATGTTTCTTGCTTTGGAGGCAGTTCAGAGAAGATTCACTAGGTTAATTCCAGTGATGAAGGGGTTGACTTATGAGGAAAGGTTGAGTAGGTTGGGCCTCTACTCATAGGAATTCAGAAGAATGAGAGGTGATCTTATCGAAACGGTAAAGATTATGAGGGGGCTTGACAAGGTGGATGCAGAGAGGATGTTTCCACTGATGGGGAAGACTAGAACTAGGGGGCATAATCTTAGAATAAGGGGCCACCCATTTAAAACCGATGAGGAATTTCTTCCCTCTGAGGGTTGTTAATGGAAGCTTGGACATTGAATAAACTTAAGACAGAAATAGACAATTTCTTTAACGATGAGGGGATAAGGGGTCATGGGAAGTGGGCGAGGAAGTGAAGCCGAGTCCATGATCAGATCAGCCATGATCTTATTGAATGGTGGAGCAGGCTCGAGGGGCCGTATGGCCTACTCCTTTTCCTATTTCTTATGTTTTATGATCCTGAAACCGATATGCCTCTCCAGGTGCTTTGCCATTCATGCACTACCTAGGTAAAGCACATTGAAATCAAGTGTTCCTTGACTATGGATTTTATTCATAGCATTCATAGCAAAAAGGTACAACATATTTCAGTACATATCCAATAAGAACTGAAAACTACCAGTTTAAATTCTATAAATTTAACGTGCGCATTGCTGATTAGCCTCTGCTAATAGAAAGCCTTTTGTTCAATTTTCAGATGCAAGATAATATCGAAGTTTATATCTGATGCCCTTTAAGTCCATGAATTACAGCAATTTTAGCACCATACAATCTATTTATAACAATTGGGATCAGACTTGTATTCTTTTAGTTGTGGCCAATGTGTATTTAATTTAAGCCACAGAAAAATGCTGCCACTCAAAGACATGAAAATTACAGCGGTGAATTTTTACTCCTAGTATTGAGAACACATTTCAGAGTGAGAAAAGTCCACTCGGCTCAAGTCCAATACATCCAATCGCTTCCACATTTCCTACTTTAAATTAACACTAAATTCTTTCCCCTGCCTCTGCTAAAAATAGCAAGCATTACTACTAGTTTCATAATTCTCAAATCCCCTTAACATATAAATCCAATTCTCCTTTTAAAAGCTGTCAACAACTTTCTCAGAGTTTGTTTCATATATCCAACTATCCCATGGGAAAAACAAGAAATTCATCTTGCTTGAGGCTTGTGAATTTTGTTCAGTCATGTTAAACAGTCCAGGTTAATCATTATATAAAAGCCCGAGATCATTGCCCCCCTCTGTCTTGTCTTTTCTTTAGCCTTTCTTCACAGCTCCATTTCTCAAGGCTGGAATCATCATGGTCACTCCCAATGTCAGCTCAGTTGGCAACACTCGATTGTCAGAACCTAGAACTGCTCCAGAATTTGAACGCAATCTCAGCTCACACTCCAATACAATGCTCAAGAAATGTTGCATTGTCAGAGGTGCAATCATTTGGATGAAACATTAAGCAGATCCCATCTGTCCTTTCAAATAAATATTAAAGATTCTACAGTGATGATCAAAGAGGGGAAGGAATCGCTTTCCATTTCCTGGCCAACAGCACACACAAATCTAGTCAATCATTCACCATACTTGATTGTGGGATATTGCGCTGCACAAAACAGCTGACACATTTATGCTGGCTATCCAGCTGCCAGGAGGCTGACATTGGCGGATTGCTTGATGTTCTGGGATGCGGCCTGTAATTTGTTGCGTTAGTTTTCCACACTAAGTTTGTTATCTATCTGCTGTACCCAGGTAACCTCAGACTGCTAGATCGAGAGGCCTGAACCACCAAGTTGGAAAAGGAACAAGTTGAAGTCCCCATGCTGCTCAGCAGTGTGACTAAATGCTGCAGCAGTACAGCCTACCCAATATAATGAAACAAACTTCTAATGTTAGTGGCATCACGAAGGGTGCGGTAGTTCTTAACATCAAAGAGAAATGTAGAAGGGTAGTGAAGTACCTGTAATTTCCAGGATAGTCCTTTGCCTGTTTTAACATGGTGTTATAGAAACTTAGAAAATAGGTGCAGGAGTTGGCCACGCGGCCCTTCGAGCCTGCGTCACCATTCAGTATGATCATGGTTGATCATAGAAACATAGAAAATAGGTGCAGGAGTAGGCCATTCGGCACCTCCAGCCTGCACCGCCATTCAATGAGTTCATGGCTGAACATGCAACTTCAGTACCCCATTCCTGCTTTCTCGCCATACCCCTTGATCCCCCTAGTAGTAAGGACGACATCTAACTCCTTTTTGAATATATTTAGTGAATTGGCCTCAACAACTTTCTGTGGTAGAGAATTCCACAGGTTCACCACTCTCTGGGTGAAGAAGTTTCTCCTCATCTCGGTCCTAAATGGCTTACCCCTTATCCTTAGGCTGTGACCCCTGGTTCTGGACTTCCCCAACATTGGGAACATTCTTCCTGCATCTAACCTGTCTGAACCCATCAGAATTTTAAATGTTTATGAGGTCCCCTCTCGTTCTTCTGAACTCCAGTGAATATAAGCCCAGTTGATCCAGTCTTTCTTGATATGTCAGTCCCGCCATCCCGGGAATCAGTCTGGTGAACCTTCGCTGCACTCCCTCAATAGCAAGAATGTCCTTCCTCAGGTTAGGAGACCAAAACTGTACACAATACTCCAGGTGTGGCCTCACCAAGGCCCTGTACAACTGTAGCAACACCTCCCTGCCCCTGTACTCAAATCCCCTCGCTATGAAGGCCAACATGCCATTTCTTAACCGCCTGCTGTACCTGCATACCAACCTTCAATGACTGATGTACCATGACACCCAGGTCTCGTTGCACCTCCCCTTTTCCTAATCTGTCACCATTTAGATAATAGTCTGTCTCTCTGTTTTTACCACCAAAGTGGATAACCTCACATTTATCCACATTATACTTCATCTGCCATGCATTTGCCCACTCCCCTAACCTATCCAAGTCGCTCTGCAGCCTCATAGCATCCTCCTCGCAGCTCACACTGCCACCTAACTTAGTGTCATCCACAAATTTGGAGATACTACATTTAATCCCCTCGTCTAAATAATTAATGTACAGTGTAAACAGCTGGGGCCCCAGCACAGAACCTTGCGGTACCCCACTAGTCACTGCCTGCCATTCTGAAAAGTACCCATTTACTCCTGCTCTTTGCTTCCTGTCTGCCAACCAGTTCTCAATCCACGTCAGCACACTACCCCCAATCCTATGTGCTTTAACTTTGCACATTAATCTCCTGTGTGGGACCTTGTCGAAAGCCTTCTGAAAGTCCAAATATACCACATCAACTGGTTCTCCCTTGTCCACTCTACTGGAAACATCCTCAAAAAATTCCAGAAGATTTGTCAAGCATGATTTCCCTTTCACAAATCCATGCTGACTTGGACCTATCATGTCACCTCTTTCCAAATGCGCTGCTATGACATCCTTAATAATTGATTCCATCATCTTACCCACTACCGATGTCAGGCTGACCGGTCGGTCTATAATTCCCTGTTTTCTCTCTCCCTCCTTTTTTTAAAAAAGTGGGGTTACATTGGCTACCCTCCACTCGATAGGAACTGATCCAGAGTCCATGGAATGTTTGAAAATGACTGTCAATGCATCCGCTATTTCCAAGGCCACCTCAAGTACTCTGGGATGCAGTCCATCAGGCCCTGAGGATTTATCGGCCTTCAATTCCATCAATTTCCCCAACACAATTTCCCGACTAATAAGGATTTCCCTCAGTTCCTCCTCCTTACTAGACCCGCTGACCCCTTTTATATCCGGAAGGTTGTTGGTGTCCTCCTTAGTGAATACCGAACCAAAGTACTTGTTCAATTGGTCGCCATTTCTTTGTTCCCCGTTATGACTTCCCCTGATTCTGACTGCAGGGGAACTTCAGTACCCCATTCCTGCTTTCTCTCCATACCCCTTGATCCCTTTAGCCGTGAGGGCCACATCTAACTCCCTTTTGAATATATCTAACGAATTGGCCTCAACAACTTTCTGTGGTACAGAATTCCACAGGTTCACAATTCTCTGCATGAAGAAATGTCTCCTCATCTCGGTCCAAAATGGCTTACCCTTTATCCTTAGTCTGTGACCCCTGGTTCTGGACTTCCCCAACATCGGGAACATTCTTCCTGCATCTAACCTGTCCAATCCTGTCATAATTTTATATGTTTCAATGAGATCCCTCTCATTCATCTAAATTCCAGTTAATATAAGCCTCGTCGATCCAGTCTTTCTTCAGATGTCAGTCATGCTATTCTGGGAATCAGTCTGGTGAACCTTCACTGCACTCCCTCAATAGCAAGAATGTCCTTCCTCAGATTAGGAGACCAAAACTGCACACAATACTCCAGGTGTGGTCTCATCAAAACCCTGTACAACTGCAGTAAGACCTCCCTGCTCCTATACTCAAATCCCTTGCTATGAAGGCCAACATGCCATTTGCTTTTTTTTTTACTGTGTTGCTGTACGTGCATGCCGACCTTCAATGACTAATGTGCCATGACACCCAGGTCTCGTTGCAACTCCCCTTTTACTAATCTATCAGCATTCAGATAATCTGCCTTCGTGTTTTTGCCACCAAAGTGGATAACCTCACATTTTCCCACATTATACTCCATCTGCCAAATGTTTGCCCACTCACTTAGCCTATCTATATCCCTTTGCAGATTTTTTGTGTCCTCCTCACAACTTGCTTTCCCACACATCTTTGTATCATCAGCAAACTTGGCTACATTACACTCAGTCCCTTCATCCAAGTCATTAATCTAGATTGTAAATAGTTGAGAGTTGAGGTCCCAGCACTGATTCCTGTGGCACTCCACTAGTTATTTTGCCAACCTGAAAATGGCCCATGTATCCCGACTCTCTCTCTCTCTCTCTCTCTCTCTCTCCTGTTACTTAGCCAATCCTCTATCCATGCTAATATATTACCACCAACCCCATGAGCTCTTAGCTTCTGCAGTAACCTTTTATGTGGCACCTTATCGAATGCCTTCTGGAAATCCAGATACACCACATCCACTGGTTTCCCCCTTATGCACCCTGCTCGTTACATCCTCAAAGAACTCCAGCAAATTTGTCAAACATGATTTCACTTTCATAAAACCATGCTGCCTCTGCTTGATTGAATTATGCTTTTCCAAATGCCCCACTACTTCCTTAATAATGGATTCCAGCATTTTCCCAACAACAGATGTTAGGCTAACTGGTAGTTTCCTGAGGACTGGGAGAAATTTAGAATTCAGCAGAGGGAGGACAACGGGTTTAATTAGGAGGGGAAAGCTAAAGTATGAGGGTAAGCTTGCAGAGAACATAAAAGCTGGCTGCAAAAGCTTCTATAGATATGTGAAGAGAAAAAGATTAGTGAAGACTAATGTAGGTCCCTTGCAGTCAGAATCAGGTGAATTGATAATGGGGAACAAGGAAATGGCAGACCAATTGAACAAATAATTTGGTTCTGTCTTCAATAAGGAAGACACAAATAACCACCTGAAAATATTAGGGGACCAAGGGTCTAGCAAGAAGGAGGAACTAAGGGAAATCCTTATTAGTCAGGAAATGGTGTTAGGGAAATGGATGGAATTGAAGGCTGATAAATCCCCAGGGCCTGATGGTCTGCATCCCAGAGTACTTAAGGAAGTGGCCCTAGAAATAGTAGATGCATTGGTGGTCATTTTCCAATAATCCATGGACTCTGGATCAGTTCCAATGGATTGGAGGGTAGCTAATGTAACCTCACTTTTTTAAAAAAAGGAGGGAAGAGAGAAAATAGGGAATTATAGACCGGTTAGCCTGACATCGGTAGTGGGGTAAATGCTGGAATCAATTATTAAAGATGTAATCATGCATTTGGAAAGCAGTGACAGGATTGGTCCAAGTCAGCATGGATTTATGAAAAGGAAATCATGCTTGACAAATCTTATAGAATTTTTTGAGGATGTAACTATGTAGAGTGGATAAGGGAGAACCAGTGGATGTGGTGTATTGGACTTTCAAAAGACTTTTGACAAGGTCCCACACGAGATTAATGTGCAAAATTAAGGCACATGGTATTGGGGGAAATGTATTGACGTGGATAGAGAACTGGTTGGCACACAGGAAGCAAAGAGTGGGAATATATGGGTCCTTTTCAGAATGGCAGACAGTGACTAATGGGGTACTGCAAGGTTCAGTGCTGGGACCCCAGTTATTTACACTATACGTTGATGATTTAGACGAAGGAATTGAATGTAATATCCAAGTTTGCAGATGACACTAAGCTGGGTGACGGTGTGAGCTTGTGAGGAGGATGCTAAGAGGCTGCAGGGTGACTTAGACAGATTAGGTGAATGGGTAAATGCATGGCAGATGCTGTATAATGTGGATAAATGTGAGATTATCCACTTTGGTGGCAAAAACAGGAAGGCAGATTATTATCTGAATTAGTAAAAGAGAAGTTGCAACGAGACCTGGGTGTCATGGTACATCAATCATTGAAAGTAGGCATGCACGTACAGCAGGCGGTGAAGAAGGCAAATGGCATGTTGGCCTTCATAGCTAAGGGATTTGAGTATAGGAGCAGGGAGGTCTTACTGCAGTTGTACAGGGCCTTGTTGAGACCACACCTTGAGTATTGTGTGCAGTTTTGGCCTCCTAATCTGAGGAAGGACATTCTTGCTATTAGGGAGTGCAGCGAAGATTCACCAGACTGAATCCCAGGATGGCAGGACTGATATATGAAAGACTGGATCGACTGGGCTTATATTCACTGGAATTTAGAAGGATGAGAGGGGATCTCATAGAAGCATATAAAATTCTGACGGGTTTAGACAGGTTAGATGCAGGAAGAATGTTCCCAATGTTGGGGAAGTCCAGAACCAGGGTCACAGTCTTAAGGATAAGGGGTAAGCCATCTCGGACCGAGATGAGGAGAAACTTTTTCACTCAGAGAATTGTGAACCTGTGGAATTCTGTACCACAGAAAGTTGTTGAGTCCAGTTCGTTGGATATATCCAGTTCGTTGGATATGTGGCCCTTACGGCTAAAGGGATCAGGGGAGTCTGGAGAGAAGGCTGGAGTGGGGTATTGAAGTTGCATGATATTTGAATGATGGCGCAGGCTCGCATGGCCTGCTCCTGCACCTATGTTTTTGTGTTTGCTGCTTTTTGTCTGCTTCCTTTTTAAAATAGGGGTGTTAATTTGCAGTTTTTCAATCCGCTCGCACCTCTCCAGAATCCAAGGAATTTTGGTAGATTACAACCAATGCATCCACTATCTCTGCAGCCACTTCTTTTAGGACCCTACGATGCAAGCATCAGGACTCGGGATTTGTCCGCCTTTAGTCCCATGATAGGTGAGGAAGACGTCAAGTAGGTTATTCCTTCATGTTGGTTCTCTCTCTGTCTGCCACAAGCACAATCTGACAGCTTTCTCTTTCAGGACCGAACCAGCATGATCAGTAATGATTCTACTCAGCCACTGTCGGTGATGGATGTTAAAGTCCCTCACCCAGAGTACATTCTATGCCCTTGCTAACCTCAGTGATTCCTCTTAAGTGCTGTTCAGGGAGTATTGATTCATCAGCAGATGGTGTTCAGGAAATTTCCTTTTGCATGCCTGACCTGAAGATATAGGAGTTTTTGAAATTCAAAGTCAGTATTGAGGACTCTTATGGCCATGTCCCCCTGACTGTATACCACTGTGCCTCCACCTCTAGTGGAGCTGACTAGCAGGTGGGACAGAACATACCCAGGGATGGTGATGGAGTTTGGCTGATTGGTATGATTGTCTATGGGAAAGGTCTTCCAACTTGTGCACTAGTCTCCAGGTGTAAGGAAGCAGAACTTTGCAGGGGCAACTGGGGCTGGGTGTGCCTTTGTTGTGTACTCTTTCGATGCCTAGGTTGTAGCATAGTGGTCCATCCGGTTTGCTGTTTTTCCTTCTAAACGGCAGTTAAGAGTAAACCACGTTGATGTGGTGAGATCAGCTAAGGACGGTAGGTATCCTTCCCTAAAGTACAGTGAACCAGTTGTTTTTATAGAATCATAGCCCATGCTGGCTTTCCAAGAGCACGTCAACTAGTCCCACAGCCCCGCCCTTTCCCCATAACCCTGCAAAGTTTTTTCCTTCAGGTTCTTGTCCAATTCCCTTCTGAAAGCCATGATTGGATCTGCCTCCACCACCCTTTCAGGCAGTACATTCCAGATCCTAAGAACTTGCTGTGTAAAGAAGTTTTTCCTCATGTCTCCTTTGGTCTTCTGCCGGTGACCTTGAATCTGTGTCCTCTGGTTCTCGACCCTTCTGCCAATGGGAACCATTTCTCTCTCTCTTCTCTGTCCAGACCCCTCATGATTTTGAACACCTGGATCAAACCTCCTCTCCACCTTCTCTGCTCGAAGGAGAACAACCCCCAGCTTCTCCAGTCTATCCACGTAACTGAAATCCCTCATCCCTGGAACCATTCTGGTAAATCTTTAATGCACTGCCTCTAAGGCTTTCACATCCTTCATAAGATACAGTGCCCAGAATTGGACACAATACTCCAGTTGGGGCCGAACCAGCGTTTTATAAAGGTTCATCATAACTTCCTTGCTTTTGTACTCTCTGCCTCTATTTATGAAACCCAGAAATCCCATCTGCTTTTTTAAACCGCTTTCTCAACCTGCCCTGCCACCTTCAATGATTTGTGCACATGTACCTCTCGATATATCTGTTCATGCACTGCCTTTAGAATTGTACCCTTTAGTTTGTATTGTCTCACCTCGTTCTTCCTACCAAAATGTATCACTTCGCATCTTTCTGCGTTAAATTTCATCTGCCACGTGTCCGCCCACTCACCAGCCTGTCTGTGTCTTCAAGTCTATCACCATCCTCACTGTTCACTACACTTCCATGTTTTGTGTCGTCTGCAAAGTTTGAAATTGTGCCCTGTACTCCCCCAGCCTTTCTATTACCTCCTCTATCTATTTTTTTTATCCCATCCAGTATCTCAACTAGCTCCTCTTTCAGTGACTTTGGCAGCATCTTCCTTGTTAAAGACAGATGCAAAGTACTCATTTAGTACCTCAACCATGCCTTCTGCCTCTGTGTAGGTCTCTATTTTGATAGACTTTTGGATTCCCTTTTATGTCAGCTGCCAATCTATTCTCATACACACTTGCTCTTATTTCCTTTTTCACTTCCCCTCTGCACTTTCTATATTCAGCCTGGTTCTCATGTATTCTCAACCTGATATTGTCATATGTCCCCTTTTTCGACTTCATCTTACTCTCTATCTCTCTCGTCATCCAGGGCGCTCTGGCTTTGGTTGCCTAACCTTGCTCCCTCTTGGGAATGTACCTCGACTGTACCTGAACCAGCTCTTTCAAGGCAGCCCATTGTTTGATTACAGTTTTGCCTGCCAATCTTTGATTCCAATTTACCCGGGCCAGCTCCATTCTCAACCCATTGAAATTGGCTTTCGATTGCTCCCTGTCTTTTTTCATAGCTGGTCTAAACCTTCTGACACTGTGATCATTGTTCCTGACATGTTCGCCAACTGACACTTGCTCTACTTGACCCACCTCATTCCCCAGAACCAGATCCAGCAATGCCTCCTTCCTCATAGGGCCAAGACGTATTGATCAAAAAGTTCTCCTGAACACAATTCAGAAATTCTTGCCCCTCTCTCTCCTTTATACTATTACTATAATTAAATTAGGATAGTTGAAGTCCCCCATTATCACTACTCTTATAGTTCCTGCACCTCTCTGTAATTTCCTTGCAATTTGCTCCTCCATATCCTTGCCACTAGTTGGTGGTCTACAGAATACACCTACTATTGTAATGGCACCTCCTATTGTTTCTCAACTCTAACTAAATAGATTCTATCCTTGACCCCTTCATGACATTTGCACTAAGTGTCAGCTGTGGCTCAGTGGGTAACACACTCGCCTCTGAGTTGTGGGTTCAAGTCCCACTCCAGGAACTTGAGCGCACAAATCTAGGCTGACACTCCAGTGCAGTGCTGGGAGAGTGCTGCACTGTCGGAGGTGCCGTCTTTCGGATGAGACGTTGAACTAAGGCCCCGTCTGTCCCCTCAGGAGGACGTAAAAGATCCTGTGGCACTATCTTGAAGAAGAATAGGGGAGTTAACCCTGGTGTCCTGGCCAATATTTATCCCTCAATCAACATTACAAAAACAGATTATCCTGTCATTATCACATTGCTGTTTGCAGGAGTTTACTGTGTGCAAAATTAATAGGCTTGATCTAATAGCCATTATGGAGATGTGGTTTCAAAGGGCCCAAGTTTTGAGCCGCGCTTAGAACGGCGCAGTCCCGACCTGGACGCCCGTTTTTCGCGCCACAAAGTGCGCCTAAAAATTTTTTCCAGATTCTCCAGCTCCCTGCAGGTCGTTTGCAGCTCGGTGCAGCGCAGCAGGAGCTGTAGGGGGCGGAGCAAGGTCCCTGCGCTGAAAACAATGCCGGGATCTCTGCACATGCGCGCTACAGTGGGCACGCATGTGCAGTAGCTCCAGGCACCCAAAACTGTGTGGGAGGGGCCGAAGCACGCAGCCCCTAGCCCTGGCCGAATGGCCTCACTGGGGCTGCGTGCAGAAGGCTCCTACCACGGCCAGCTCCTGCTTCCTCCGGACCGGCCCCGACACCGACCCTCCCCCCCTCTCCGGACTGGACCCGACTCCCGCCCCCCGATTGGACCCGACCTGACCTCCCTCTCCCTCCCTCCCTCCCCCTGGCCCGTGCTCCCCCCAACCCAACCCAACACCACCGACCTGTAAATCTGGTGCTGGGGACGGGCCCTGCCCGAAGTCTCGGGCCCGGCCCGTTCACCCTCCCCCCCGCCACCTCCCCCCCGCCATCTCCTTCCCCCCCCGACATCTCCTCTCCCCCCCCCGCCATCTCCTCTCCCCCCCCCGCCATTTCCTCCCCCCCCCGCCATCTCCTTCCCCCCCCCCCCCCGCCATCTCCTTTCCCCCCCCCCCGCCATTTCCTCCCCCCCCCCCGCCATTTCCTCCCCCCCCCCGCCATCTCCTTCCCCCCCCCCCCGCCATCTCCTTTCCCCCCCCCCCGCCATCTCCTTTCCCCCCCCCCGCCATCTCCTTTCCCCCCCCCCGCCATCTCCTTTCCCCCCCCCCGCCATCTCCTTTCCCCCCCCCGCCATCTCCTTTTTCCCCCCCCCCGCCATCTCCTTTTCCCCCCCCCCGCCATCTCCTTCCCCCCCCCCCGCCATCTACTTCCCCCCCCCGCCATCTCCTTCCCCCCCCCCGCCATCTCCTTTCCCCCCCCCCCGCCATCTCCTTTCCCCCCCCCCCCGCCATCTCCTTTCCCCCCCCCCCCGCCATCTCCTTTCCCCCCCCCCCCGCCATCTCCTTTCCCCCCCCCCCGCCATCTCCTTCCCCCCCCCCGCCATCTCCTTTCCCCCCCCCCGCCATCTCCTTTCCCCCCGCCGCCATCTCCTTTCCCCCCCCGCCATCTCCTTTCCCCCCCCCCGCCATCTCCTTTCCCCCCCCCCGCCATCTCCTTTCCCCCCCCCGCCATCTCCTTTCCCCCCCCGCCATCTCCTTTCCCCCCCCCGCCATCTCCTTTCCCCCCCCCCGCCATCTCCTTTCCCCCCCCCCGCCATCTCCTTTCCCCCCCCCGCCATCTCCTTTCCCCCCCCGCCATCTCCTTCCCCCCCCCCCGCCATCTCCTTCCCCCCCCCCCGCCATCTCCTTTCCCCCCCCCCGCCATCTCCTTTCCCCCCCCCCGCCATCTCCTTTCCCCCCCCCCGCCATCTCCTTTCCCCCCCCCGCCATCTCCTTTCCCCCCCCCGCCATCTCCTTCCCCCCCCCAGCCATCTCCTTCCCCCCCCGCCATCTCCTTCCCCCCCCCCGCCATCTCCTTCCCCCCCCCCGCCATCTCCTTTCCCCCCCCCCCCCGCCATCTCCTTTCCCCCCCCCCGCCATCTCCTTCCCCCCCCCGCCATCTCCTTCCCCCCCCCGCCATCTCCTTCCCCCCCCCCCCGCCATCTCCTTCCCCCCCCCCCCGCCATCTCCTTCCCCCCCCCCCGCCATCTCCTTCCCCCCCCCCCCGCCATCTCCTTCCCCCCCCCCCGCCATCTCCTTTCCCCCCCCCCCCCCCCCCGCCATCTCCTTTCCCCCCCCCCCCCGCCATCCATCTCCTTTCCCCCCCCCCGCCATCCATCTCCTTTCCCCCCCCCCGCCATCCATCTCCTTTCCCCCCCCCCCGCCATCCATCTCCTTTCCCCCCCCGCCATCTCCTTTCCCCCCCCCCCGCCATCTCCTTCCCCCCCCCCCCGCCATCTCCTTTCCCCCCCCCGCCATCTCCTTTCCCCCCCCGCCATCTCCTTTCCCCCCCCCCCGCCATCTCCTTTCCCCCCCCCCCGCCATCTCCTTCCCCCCCCCCGCCATCTCCTTTTTCCCCCCCCCCCCGCCATCTCCTTCCCCCCCCCCGCCATCTCCTTTCCCCCCCCCCGCCATCTCCTTTCCCCCCCCCCGCCATCTCCTTTCCCCCCCCCCGCCATCTCCTTCCCCCCCCCGCCATCTCCTTCCCCCCCCCCCCCGCCATCTCCTTTCCCCCCCCCCGCCATCTCCTTTCCCCCCCCCCGCCATCTCCTTTCCCCCCCCCTCCGCCATCTCCTTTCCCCCCCGCCCCCCGCCATCTCCTTTTTCCCCCCCCCCGCCATCTCCTTTCTCCCCTCCCCCCCCCGCCATCTCCTTTCCCCCCCCCCGCCATCTCCTTTCCCCCCCCCCGCCATCTCCTTTTCCCCCCCCCCGCCATCTCCTTTCCCCCCCCCCCCGCCATCTCCTTTCCCCCCCCCCCACCATCTCCTTTCCCCCCCCCCCCCACCATCTCCTTTCCCCCCCCCCCCCCCGCCATCTCCTTTCCCCCCCGCCGCCATCTCCTTTCCCCCCCCCCCCCCCGCCGCCATCTCCTTTCCCCCCCCCGCCCCCCGCCATCTCCTTTCCCCCCCCCCGCCATCTCCTCCTTTCCCCCCCCCCCCGCCATCTCCTTTCCCCCCCCCCCCGCCTTCTCCTTTCCCCCCCCGCCATCTCCTTCCCCCCCCCCCCCCCCGCCATCTCCTTTCCCCCCCCCCCCCCCGCCATCTCCTTCCCCCCCCCCCCGCCATCTCCTCCCCCCCCCCCCCCGCCATCTCCTTCCCCCCCCCCCGCCATCTCCTTCCCCCCCCCCCCGCCATCTCCTTCCCCCCCCCGCCATCTCCTTCCCCCCCCCCCGCCATCTCCTTCCCCCCCCCACCGCCATCTCCTTCCCCCCCCCCCCCCCGCCATCTCCTTTCCCCCCCCCCCGCCATCTCCTTCCCCCCCCCCCCGCCATCTCCTTTCCCCCCCCCCCCCGCCATCTCCTCCCCCCCCCGCCATCTCCTCCCCCCCCCCCCCGCCATCTCCTCCCCCCCCCCCGCCATCTCCTCCCCCCCCCCCGCCATCTCCTCCCCCCCCCCCCGCCATCTCCTTTCCCCCCCCCCCGCCATCTCCTTTCCCCCCCCGCCATCTCCTTTCCCCCCCCGCCATCTCCTTTCCCCCCCCCCCGCCATCTCCTTTCCCCCCCCCCCGCCATCTCCTTTCCCCCCCCCCCCCCCGCCATCTCCTTCCCCCCCCCCGCCATCTCCTTCCCCCCCCCCCCCGCCATCTCCTTCCCCCCCCCCCGCCATCTCCTTCCCCCCCCCCCGCCATCTCCTTCCCCCCCCCCCGCCATCTCCTTTCACCCCCCCGCCATCTCCTTTCCCCCCCCGCCATCTCCTTTCCCCCCCCGCCATCTCCTTTCCCCCCCCCCGCCATCTCCTTTCCCCCCCTTCTCTGCCACACCCTCCCCCTTCTCTGCCACACCCTCCCCTCGCTGTCAGAAGCACAGACACTGACAGACAGAGAATGAGAGACACCCAGACAGAGAGATAGAGACACTGACAGAGACACACTGCGCGGGGGGGGCATCCCAGCACGCTGTTGGAGGGCTCCCGGTGCTGCAGTCGATAAGTAGAAAATGTTTTGTTTTATTGATTTAAAAAAAAAATTATTTCTTCTTAATTTTTTTTGATTGATTTATTGATGTTTTTATCATTTATTATTGATGATGGCTCTTTATTTGTAAAACTGAAGTGTTTAATGTTTGTAAACTTCCCTTTAAACCCCCCCCCCCCCCATTCCCTACGCCTGATTTGTAACCTACGCCTGATTTTCTAAAGTGTAGACAAGGTTTTTTCGAGCGTACAAAAATCTTCACTTACTCCATTCTAATTTAGTTTGGAGTAAGTTTTCACTGACGAAACTTTGAAAACAGGCGTAAGTGGCCGGACATGCCCCCTTTTGAAAAAAAAAATTCTGTTTCAAAGTGAAACTGTTCTAACTGACTAGAACTGGAGCAAACTAAATGGCAAGAATTCCGATTTCTAAGATATTCCGTTCTACACCAGTTGCTCCTAAAAATCAGGAGCAAATCATGTTGAAACTTGGGGCCAAAGTGACCAAGGTTGGGAATTAAATATTCCTGGATACTTAACTTTTAGAAGAGATAGGCAAAATGGAAAAGGAGGAGGGGTAGCCCTGATAATAAAGGATTGGATAAAGACAGTAGAGAGAAAGGATCTTCGCTCTGAAAATCGTGAAGTCAAATCAGTTTGGGTGGAGCAGAGAAATATCAAGGAGCAGAAAACATTGCCGAGAGTTGTTTATTGGCTCCCAAACAGTAGTTGTAATGTAGGGCAGGGTATTAATCAGGAAATTGGAGGCGCATGTAACAAGGGTAATACAGTAATCATGGGGGACTTCAATCTGAAATGGTCTTGTTAGCTTTTGTTACAAAGGGATTAAAGTATAAGAGTAAGGACGTCTTCCTACAATTATGCAGGGCATTGGTGAGGCCACACTCAGAGTACTGTGTGCAGTTCTGGTTTCTACCTAAGCAAAGACATGCTTGCTTTAGAGGGAGTGCAACAAAGGTTCACTAGACTGGTTCCTGGGATGAGGGAATTGCCCTATGAGGAGAGATTGAGTAGAGGAAAGATTGAGGCCTATATTCTCTCTAGTTTAGAAGAATGAGAGGTGATCCAATTTAAACATATAAAATTCTTAAGGGGCTTTGAATGCTGTGGAATCTAGAACACAAGGTCACAGACACAGAATAATGGATAGGCCATTTAAGACTGAGATGAGGAGAAATTTCTCCACTCAAATGGTTGTGAATCTGTAGAATTCTCCACCCCAGGATGCTCAGTCATTGAATATATTCAAGACTGGGGTCGATAAATTTTTGGGAACAAAGGGAATTGAGGGATACGGGGATAGTGTGGGAAGGTGGAGTTGAGGTAGAAGATCAGCCATGATTAATGCGGAGCAGGCTCGAAGGGCCAAATGGCCTACTCCAGCTCCTATACCATATGTTCTTGTGTTCTTATGATATCCTCTCTTCAGCACTGTAATATTCTCCTTAATCATTACTGCCACCCATCTCCTTGCTTTCCTCCCCTTTCTTTCCTGAAACTTTATATCCGGCGATACACTTGGGACTTCCTGCACTACCTGCCTTGTCTGTCTGACGGCCACCCATTCTCTCTGCTTGCACACTCTTACGCTGCGGGATGACCACCTCCTGAAACATGCTATCCGCACAGCTCTCAGCTTCTCGGATGCACCGCAGTGAGGCCAACTGCTGCTTAAGCTCTGGAATGTGGAGCTTGAGCTCCTCCAGCTGACTACACTTCCTGCACATGTGGTTGTGAGGACATGGGTGCTGAGGGAGCACTGCACTGCCGAAGGTGCCGACTTTTGGATGAGACGTTAAACCGAGGCCCCGTTTGCTTTCCCAAGTGGACATAAAAGATCTCATATTCTGAAGAAGAGCAGGGGAGTTATCCCCAATGTCCTAGCCAATATTTATCCCTCAATCAACATCACAAACACATTATCTGGTCATTGTCACATTGCTGTTTGTGGGAGCTTGCTTGTGCGCAAATTGGCTGCCGCATTTCCCACATTACAACAGTAACTACACTTCAAAGGTACTTCATTGGCTGTAAAGCGCTTTGAGATGTCTGGTGGTCGTGAAAGGCACTATATAAATGCAAGCCTTTACTTTTTATCTTGGACATTGGAACTGACCAGATTGACCAAAATGGTCTTTTCTGGTCCTGTAAGTTTCTTTCTTCTGAAAATACCCGTGTGTTGTCCCGCTCAAGGTCAGGACTGAAGTTGACTGTGACAATTGGCCGTGAAACACAAAAGTGTAATAAATCTAGTTCAGCACAATCAAGAGGTTTTGGGAATAAAAAGGCAACAGAAAGGTAAATTGTAGATATCTTGAATTGTTTGGATCTCCTGTTCTAAGTGTAGACAGAAAGAAACAACTTGGATTTATAATAGTGCCTTTAACATTAAAAAATGTCCCAAGGCGCTTCACAGATGTAATCAGACAAAATAGACACTGAAGCAAAGAAGCACATATTAGGAGGGGTGAAAAGAGATGAGTTTTAACCAGGGTGTTCAGGAGGAGAATGAGATGGAGAGGTTAAGGCAGGGAATTCTAAAATGTAAGGCTGAAGGCACTGCGGCCAGTGGTGGGGCAAAGGGAAGGCCAGAGTCTGAGGAACCGAGTTTTAGGAGGGTTTGTAGGGCTGAAGGAGGTTCGAGATAGGGAGGAACAAGGCCAATGTTGCCTTATTTTTTTTTGGTACTGTGGGCCACAAATTCCTTTGACTGTGACTTTTTTGTCCGTGAGCCAATTTTACCACCACGACAGTTGCCACAACATTTACAAAAACAACTTTTACAACAACTTAAACGTGTATGTCTCGTGTTATTTTTCCACCCCAACTTCTCAAATCATGAGACAAATCAAGACAAGGTTCTATACAAGTTCACCATAACTTCTCTGCTTTTGAAATGAACCCCAGTGCTTTATTTGCACTTTTATGGCTTTTTTAACCTGCATTGCTACTTTTAATAGTGAAATCTATACCCCAGATCCCTTTGCACCTCTACCCCATTTAGATTTTTATTTTCCAAAGATTAGGTAGTTTCCTTATTCCTCCTACCAACATACACCGTCTCCTTTATTTATCGAAATTCATTTGTCATTTACGCCAGTTTGTTTACAGTAGAATTAGTTAAAAGCTTTGTCTTATACAAACTGTCTTAAAAAAAATACTTGTCAGACATGACTGGGATATAAAAGAACTGCATAATAATGCATTAACACTTCAGAAACATTACTCAGTTGCAAGGTTATGTATTGACAAACAATCCAAAAGCCCATGGTGAGCTGAAAGAGGCAGATCTATTCATGCAATTAGTATTAATTTTGAAGTTTTCAACGTATTAGCCCATCCCTCATCACTATACCAATGGCTGCACGAGCAGCACCTTTCCGATAGCACTGACTGTCCACAAAAGTAATTAGAATATGAATCATAAGCCACCAGACAACCAACAAATATAAAGTGCTGCAGTTGTTTAGTTCACAGTATTAAAAATAATTGAACAAAAACAGAGATCCATATTTTCAACTTCAATCACTTCCATTAATAAATGCTGTCTTGCACCAGCACACCCCCATGTAACATGTCAAAATGCAGCATTTATTCACGAGCAGAAAAACACACAGACTTGCGTCACCAAATTAAAAATAAAAAACAGGTAAAACTATGATTTAACAGAGATAAGCATTCATCTTTCTTCCTGGACAGGAGAACCAATCAGATTGACTTAGAAACCAATATGGTGATATAAAAATGTTAATTTATGAATTTTGCTTCTAATGTTTTTCTTGCAAACATACTAATCCCTGTTGAATTATTTTAGGTACTTTGCAATTAAATAGCAGGAAACTAACTTCATTGTGTACTCAATTTTTAATCTCCTATTTCAAACATATTATACTAAATTGAATTTGTATATTATCAGTTTAATCGAAGTATTTTCTGTGTCTTAACAAGCAAATAGTGGTTTCTGCCCTCTTGAACATCCCTGATTAAAACTGCTCAACCATAGGTGCCCGTGCCTTCAGCTGTTTGGGCCCTGAGCTCTGGAATTCCGTCCCTAAACCTCTCTACCTCCCTTTCCTCCTTTTAAGACGTTCCTTAAAACCTACCTCTTTGATTAAGCTTTTGGTCATCCGTCTTAATTTCTTCTGACGTGGCTCGGTGTCATTTATTGTTTTGTCTTGTAACACTCCTGTGAAGCACCTTGGGACATTTTACTACGTTAAAGGTGCTATATAAATACAAGTTGTTTCTTCTAAAGTAGCTTCTTGCAATTTTATACATTGTTACATCATTCTTGTTTCTATTAACACTCCATGAAACGTTTAAGAGGAAATCTATATTTACATTATTCCTGGGACTTGTTTGGACTACAGAACGACAGACAAAATAAAATGGCTTGTTTTTTCCCCTTTTTGGGATCTCTTCCTAAAATTAATATCTTAAGTCAGTAAAAAGTCATGTGCAACTCCTACAAATCCTCCTCTGTCCTCTCTGTCCTCAGCAGCATGGTTGCATATTTTTGTAAAGCTACTCACTCCAGTCGATCGTTCAACATCAAATACAGATATTTCAATTTTAAAATGTTTTAAACAATTCAGAGCCTCTTTAAAAGCTTTTGGACTTCAAGACCTGGTTGAAACTTTAGATGAGGGGAAAATTGATATGTGCTTGTTTCTTCCAAACTCATTCTAAACTTCAGGCGGAAGTGTTTTTATCACACTTTTTTTGTGAAAAGTTCATTAAAAATCTTTAAATTCTTTCCAGTTTCATTGCAACTTTAAGAAAAGTTTCTCTTTCCCTCTTCAACGCTGTCATTAAACATACAACAAAAAATAATAAAATAAACTCTACTTCCAAACAGAGCTCAAATAAGCAAGTGAATAAAGTGGTTAAACTTCCGAAGAAGGCAGTGATGAGGTTATCTATCCCCAGCCGTGGCGATGAGTTGGGATCAGTTTTGGAGAAGCTGTTTCTACTTTTTCTGCTGCCGTTCCCTCCATATCTCCCATTCTCTGTTACAAACGGGGCACAAACTATTTCCCCATTTCACAACCTGATAAACTCGTTCAAAAAGGCAACACCAGCTGGCAAAATTTAACTGCAACTTACTGCGGGACATTCAACATCAATTTCCCGTATTTGTTTCCGGCTTTAAACAATTTTCTGAATTTAAAAAAAAAAATTCACAGCAGGCCTTAAAAATTGTTTGCTTTCGCCTCCTTCAGCGGCCATTGTACATGTGCTGCCGCCTCCATCTGTGTTGTTCCAAAGTGCGTCCACTGCTCAGTCCCCAGGAACAGTTTACACCCGCCTGAGTGGGCCCTCACCCCTCTCTCCCTCTCCCCCGGACCTTGGTGTGTATGTGTGTTATCTCTTCCACCCCACCCTCAACCTTGGTGTGTGTGTTCACCACCCGACCTTGGTGTGTCCCACCCCCCACTCCCCTCGGCCTCCGCCCCCCCGCTCTGTCAATAATATCAGAACAAAAAGAGAAGCAGAGAATCAGTGTCAGTTCAGGAGCGAGCTTTCCTCCCATTTTTTTTAAACATTTGAAATCCAGTCAGTGTTCAACAATTAGCAGATTTGTTTCCCTCTTGGGGAAACGCTTCTTGACAATGTGCTCTTTTGGTAATGAAGGTGCTCATATCGGGCACCAGATCCATTAACCTGCTCTCAATTAATTGAATGCCCTTAGTGTCCCAGCTCTCTGCAATCCTGAGCGATAACTGCCTGCAGGTTTTAGGAGAGACAATTAAATGAGGCCCTGACAGTGGATGCTCAAGATTTTTTTTACTACTATTGTAAGAAGTGCGGGGAATCTCTCTCTCTCTCTCTCTCTTTTCCACCCTCCCCCTCCCCTCCCCATCTCTCTCTCTCTCTCACGCTCACGCTCACTCTCTGCCCCCCCCACCCCGGGGACTGGGAGCCAATGTACTTCAGTGAGGATAGTGGTAATGGATGAGTGGGACGGTGTGGAATAGAATACGAATGTCAACGTACAAGCTGAGCTGAAGATTGTTGGGTGGAGGATGGAAGGCTCGCCAGGAGCATTAGAATATAGGTGAGGATTTCAACAGCAGTTAGGCTGAGGACGGCGATCTTAGGGGTGAAAGTAGGGTGCTTTTGTGGTAGAAATGACATGAGGTTGGAAGACCTGTGTTGAATAGGGTATAGAGATTGCAAACTGTCTTGTTCAGCTCAAGGAGGATGCTGTGGTCGATCATGTCAAAGGCTGCAGAGAAATTGACAAGTCATAGTCATGTGATTTTCATTAGGGCTGTTTTTGATGCTGTGGCAGAGGTAAAACCCCTGATGGGAGAGTGAAATGTGGATTTGCAGGAAAGATGGACCATAAATTGAGCAAAATATTTGGATTAGACTGAAATCACTTAAAAATAGCAACAAGAAAATCAGTGATGCTGTACTGGAGTCTGGAATTTCCAAGCCTATTAATAGGCAAAGGGTGAAACACGAGTAGGATTTGAAAAGGAAAGCATGCATCAATCAAAAAACAGTATCAATTTTGAGCATTGGGTGTAGTGAGAAATTGAAACGGTTAAAGGAGATGAAGATTTAGTTGAGAGGGGAAGTTGGAAGGCTAAAGAGTTGGTGAGAGTCTGAATTTGGTGGACCAAGCTTTTTTGCTGTTCAAAGTAGGAGAGTTACATAGTTGTGATAGCAATGGATTGTGATTAAAAGAAACAAATTGCATTTATATAATGTATTTCATGTCCTCAGAATATCCAAAGTGCTTTACAACAAATTAATTACTTCTGAAATGTAATCACTATTTTGATGAAATTGCTGTAGTCAGTTTCCCACAAACAGGACATGATGAACCAGTTAATCGGTTTTACTTCCACTGGCACAGCAGACACTGCCTGAGTTTAATGTTTGAATTGGAAAATGGCAGCGCCAGTAATGTAGCACTCTTCTCAGTACTGCACTGAAGTGCAAGTTTAGATTGAGCTCAAGTGTTGGAGTACGGCTTTAACCCCCCCCAACCTTCTGACTCAGAAGTAAGAATGCTACTGCTGAGACAAGGTGGCATGAAGAACAAAATGGTGCACAAGGTTAGAGCAGGAACTGGTTACCCTGGATATCAGTAACAGATATTGTGCTAAGGGAGAAAATTTGAGGTGATTATCCACTAGGCAGACATACTTGCAATGGTGCAAAAACAGGACATAGTAAGATCGGTGATGAGATTAGGGACGTTGAGTATCTAAGTCAGAGTAAATTCAAAACAATAAAGCCAAAAAATATTTATAATAGGGGATTTGAAGTTTATGGAAGCAGGCCAAGGTGAGGAATCCATGGAATTGATCCAAGTAAGGGAAAGCCAAGGTCAATAGTCTAAAATGCCAGATGAATCAAAGAAAATGTCATCAAGAAAACAATTTAAGCTATTTTTAAATCCAAGGAGTTTCAAGAATAAAATGAGAGAGCTGGAAGCATTGTTGAATTGAGTTAATCTAATAATGTGGTTGATAATGAAGAAAGCTGCGGACTGCAGGAAGATACCAATCAACTGGTCAGATGGGCAGAACAGTGGCAAATGGAATTTAATCCAAAGCAGTGAGGCAATGCATTTGGGGAGGGCAAACAAGGAAAGGGAATATACATTTAAATGATAAGACATTGAGAAGTGTAGAGGAACAAAGGGACCTTGGAGTGCAGGTCCACAGATCCCTGAAGGTAACAGGCCAGGTAGATAAGGTGGTTAAGAAGGTTTATGGAATGCTTGCCTTTATTAGCCGAGGCATAGAGTACAAGAGCAGGGGGGTTATGCTTGAACTGTATAAAACACTGGTTAGGCCACAGCTGGAGTACTACGTGCAGTTCTGGTCACCGCATTACAGGAAGGACGTGATTGCACTGGAGAGGGTACAGAGGAGATTGACGAAGATGTTGCCGGGAGTGGAGAATCTTAACTGTGAGGACAGATTGGATAGGCTGGGTTTGTTTTCCTTGGAACAGAGGAGGCTGAGGTGAGACCTCATTGAGGTGTATAAAACTATGAGGGGCCTATTTTCCTTTCCAGAGGGGTCAACAACCAGGGGGCATAAATTTAAAGTAATTGGAAAAAGATTTCGAGGGAATTTGAGGGGAAATTTCTTCATGCAGAGGGTTATAGGGGTCTGGAACTCACTGCCTGAAAGGACGGTAGAGGCAGAAACTCTCACCACATTTAAAAAGTACTTGGATGTGCACTTGAAATGCTGTACCCTGCAGGGCTACAGACCTAGAGCTGGAAAGTGGGATTAAGCTGGATAGCCTCTTGTTGGCCGGCGTGGACATGATGAGCTGAAATTGTTGATTCTGGATTCTTTTCCCTTCAATCTGTTTCAGCGAATTCACTGACACACGAACACTTTTAGTCTTAACAACATAAGACCTTTATTAGAGATTCTCCGGCCGGGACCTGTTAGGATAAAGGGAACACTCTCGATTTGAGCCTGTCCACCCCTCTCCTGACAAGTCTCGTTACAGCGCGAAACCACAGCAGTTATACATTTTCAAAACAGAACACATTTCATCAGCACTGAGTTCACCCAATCACTTTCTGCTTCCCCCAGAATACATCCAATGGCAGGCCGACGGGTCCCCCAGACAGGGCGGGCACTAGGCCTAGCGTGTTTACAGTTTCGGTGCTTCGTATTTCCCTATTTTATGGCTTGTTATAGCGTCTGACTTGTACCTGACTTCGCTTTTTGCGTAACTCGTGTTTGACCACAACTCTGAGTAATCCTTTGTTTGTGTCGACAGGGCAAATATCGCAGCTGCACAATTTCTCTTGGCCATTTTCCCATGATTCCCTATCTCCATCCTTTTGCCACCTTCTCTGGCCATCTACCACTTTCGCAATCCTTTTTCACATTCTCAAATTGGCCTCCTTCCGTGCTGTAAACTTCTGATATTTTAGGAAATGACAAACTTTTTTGAAAGTTGAGGAGAGAACAACATAGAAACATAGAAAATAGGTGCAGGAGTAGGCCATTCGGCCCTTCTAGCCTGCACCGCCATTCAATGAGTTCATGGCTGAACATTCAACTTCAGTACCCCATTCCTGCTTTCTCGCCATACCCCTTGATCCCCCTAGCAGTAAGGACCTCATCTAACTCCTTTTTGAATATATTTAGTGAATTGGCCTCAACAACTTTCTGTGGTAGAGAATTCCACAGGTTCACCACTCTCTGGGTGAAGAAGTTCCTCCGCATCTCGGTCCTAAATGGCTTACCCCTTATCCTTAGACTGTGACCCCTGGTTCTGGACTTCCCCAACATTGGGAACATTCTTCCTGCATCTAACCTGTCTAACCCCGTCAGAATTTTATATGTTTCTATGAGGTCCCCTCTCATTCTTCTGAACTCCAGTGAATACAAGCCCAGTTGATCCAGTCTTTCTTGATAGGTCAGTCCCGCCATCCCGGGAATCAGTCTGGTGAACCTTCGCTGCACTCCCTCAATAGCAAGAATGTCCTTCCTCAGGTTAGGAGACCAAAACTGTACACAATACTCCAGGTGTGGCCTCACCAATGCCCTGTACAACTGTAGCAACACCTCCCTGCCCCTGTACTCAAATCCCCTTGCTATGAAGGCCAACATGCCATTTGCTTTCTTAACCGCCTGCTGCACCTGCATGCCAACCTTCAATGACTGATGTACCATGACACCCAGGTCTCTTTGCACCTCCCCTTTTCCTAATCTGTCACCATTCAGATAATAGTCTGTCTCTCTGTTTTTACCACCAAAGTGGATAACCTCACATTTATCCACATTATACTTCATCTGCCATGCATTTGCCCACTCACCTAACCTATCCAAGTCGCTCTGCAGCCTCACAGCATCCTCCTCGCAGCTCACACTGCCACCCAACTTAGTGTCATCCGCAAATTTGGAGATACTACATTTAATCCCCTCATCTAAATCATTAATGTACAGTGTAAACAGCTGGGGCCCCAGCACAGAACCTTGCGGTACCCCACTAGTCACTGCCTGCCATTCTGAAAAGTACCCATTTACTCCTACTCTTTGCTTCCTGTCTGACAACCAGTTCTCAATCCATGTCAGTACACTACCCCCAATCCCATGTGCTCTAACTTTGCACATCAATCTCTTGTGTGGGACCTTGTCGAACGCCTTCTGAAAGTCCAAATATACCACATCAACTGGTTCTCCCTTATCCACTCTACTGGAAACATCCTCAAAAAATTCCAGAAGATTTGTCAAGCATGATTTCCCTTTCACAAATCCATGCTGACTTGGACCTATCATGTCACCTCTTTCCAAATGCACTGCTATGACATCCTTAATAATTGATTCCATCATTTTACCCACTACCGATGTCAGGCTGACCGGTCTATAATTCCCTGTTTTCTCTCTCCCTCCTTTTTTAAAAAGTGGGGTTACATTGGCTACCCTCCAATCCATAGGAACTGATCCAGAGTCAATGGAATGTTGGAAAATGACTGTCAACGCATCCACTATTTCCAAGGCCACCTCCTTAAGTACTCTGGGATGCAGTCCATCAGGCCCTGGGGATTTATCGGCCTTCAATCCCATCAATTTCCCCAACACAATTTCCCGGCTAATAAGGATTTCCCTCAGTTCCTCCTCCTTACTAGACCCCCCGACCCCTTTTATAACCGGAAGGTTGTTCGTGTCCTCCTTCGTGAATACCGAACCAAAGTACTTGTTCAATTGGTCCGCCATTTCTTTGTTCCCCGTTATGACTTCCCCTGATTCTGACTGCAGGGGACCTACGTTTGTCTTTACTAACCTTTTTCTCTTTACATATCTATAGAAACTTTTGCAATCCGTCTTAATGTTCCCTGCAAGCTTCTTCTCATACTCCATTTTCCCTGCCCTAATCAAACCCTTTGTCCTCCTCTGCTGAGTTCTAAATTTCTCCCAGTCCCCAGGTTCGCTGCTATTTCTGGCCAATTTGTATGCCACTTCCTTGGCTTTAATACTATCCCTGATTTCCCTTGATAGCCACGGTTGAGCCACCTTCCCTTTTTTATTTCTATGCCAGACAGGAATGTACAATTGTTGTAGTTCATCCATGCGGTCTCTAAATGTCTGCCATTGCCCATCCACAGTCAACCCCTTAAGTATCATTCGCCAATCCATCTCAGCCAATTCACGCCTCATACCTTCAAAGTTAGCCTTCTTTAAGTTCTGGACCATGGTCTCTGAATTAACTGTTTCATTCTCCATCCCAATGCAGAATTCCACCATATTATGGTCACTCTTCCCCAAGGGGCCTCGCACAACGAGATTGCTAATTAATCCTCTCTCATTACATAACACCCAGTCTAAGATGGCCTCCCCCCTAGTTGGTTCCTCGACATATTGGTCTAAAAAACCATCCCTTATGCACTCCAGAAAATCCTCCTCCACCGTATTGCTTCCAGTTTGGTTAGCCCAATCTATGTGCATATTAAAGTCACCCATTATAACTGCTGCACCTTTATTGCACGCACCCCTAATTTCCTGTTTGATGCCCTCCCCAACATCACTACTACTGTTTGGAGGTCTGTACACAACTCCCACTAACGTTTTTTGCCCTTTGGTGTTCTGCAGCTCTACCCATATAGATTTCACATCATCCAAGCTAATGTCCTTCCTAACTATTGCCTTAATCTCCTCCTTAACCAGCAATGCTACCCCACCTCCTTTTCCTTTTATTCTATCCTTCCTGAATGTTGAATACCCCTGGATGTTGAGTTCCCAGCCCTGCTCATCCTGGAGCCACGTCTCCGTAATCCCAATCACATCATATTTGTTAACATCTATTTGCACAGTTAATTCATCCACCTTATTGCGGATACTCCTTGCATTAAGACACAAAGCCTTTAGGCTTGTTTTTTTAACACCCTCTGTCCTTTTAGAATTTTGCTGTACAATGGCCCTTTTTGTTCTTTGCCTTGGGTTTCTCTGCCCTCCACTTTTCCTCATCTCCTTTCTGTCTTTTGTTTTTGCAAGGTTTCACATGTTTTATAAAAATAGAGGATGTTGGGCAGGAGAAATATTATTTGTTGCGGTGGTGGAGGGGGGAAATTAAATGTAATTGAGAAAAATGCTGAAAGTGGAACCAAATCTGTGGAACAATAGGTAGTAAGGGGAAAGAAGTTAGTAACAGGAATAAGCTACAGGCTGCCAGGTAATTAACAAGTTATTTCAAATGCTCTGGGAGGTAATAAAACAGATGTGTTCTAACCTCACTCGTGATGGTGGAGGATTTTAATTTCACTAATGTGGATTGGGATGCACAATGTGTAAAGCCCTGTTATGAGCTTGAATTAATTGAGCTGATGCAGGCTTTGTTTCCAAGGTAGCATGGGAGAGTGTAAAACTAAATATGATTTTAACTAATCAAAAGTGAATAAATGAATTGGTGTGGGAACATCGTCTGTCATCGGCATGCTGATTTTAGATTTGAAATGTAGTTGTAAAAATGATTTTTTAAAGTTAGATTTTATGAAAGCTGATAAGGCATCAAGATGCACGTGAGGTCAATACATTTGGAAGAAAAAAAAAAGGATGTGAAGAAAAAGTTGGCATAGACTTTTTAATAACCATGAGTTTGTGTGTGTGAAATAGGATGGCAGCTGAAAAATGAAGGAAAAGGAGAAGCATTCGGGGATTCAGTTGAGCTTCTGATGGAAAAAAACCTATAAAGACAGGAAAATGGAGACCATAATAAATAATGAAAACTAGGGTTCACAAATTAGAAGAATTTGGAGATACTGTATTTCTGGGCAAATCAGTGGCAGATTTTGTGTGGTAAATCAAAAGCGTTGCAATCTGAAGGGAAAAATAAATTCATATGTTCTGGGGAATATTTTGGAAATATCAGTGACCAATATTCAGACATGTCTCATGTTCTAATGCCATCAGCCCAACGATCTCAGGTGGCGAAGGAAGCAAACAAAATGTTGACTACATTGACGAGTACAATGTGTTAATCCAAAAGCGATTTTGAAATTGTACACGGCATTAGTGAGGCTACATCTGGAATTTGTATGCAAGTTTAGTCCTCTGGTTCAAAGCAGTATTTTTATTCATTCATGGGATGTGGGCATCACTGGCAAGACCAGCATTTATTGCCCATCTCTCATTGCCCTTGAGAAGGTGGTGGTGAGCTGCCTTCTTGAACCACTGCAGTTGTGTGGTGAAGTTACTCCCACACTGCTGTTGGGGAGGGAATTCTCGGATGTTGACCCAGCGACAATGAAGGAAAGGCAATATATTTCCAAGTCCAGATGATGTAAGAGTTGGAGTAGATGGTGTTCCCGTGCGCCTGCTGCCTTTGTCCTGCTAGCTGGTAGAGGTCATGGGATTGGGAAGTACAGTCGAAGAAGCCTTGGCGCGTTGCATATTGTAGACACTGTAGCCACGGTGCGCTGGTGATGGAGGGAGTGGATGTTTAAGATGGTGGATGGGGTGCCAATCAAGTGGACTGCTTTGTCCTCGATGGTGTTGAGCTTCATGAGTATTGTTGGAGTTGCATTCATTCAGGCAAGTGGAGAGTAGTCCATCAGACTTCTGACTTGTGCTTTGTAGATGGTGGAAAGGCTTTGGGGAGTCAGGAGGTGAGACACTCTGCACAGAATACCCAGCGTCTGACCTGCTTTTGTAGCCACAGTATTTGTGACTGGTCCCGTTAAGTTTCTTAACACTGCACTCATCAGCGAACATCCCCACTTCTGACCTTATGATGGAGGGAAGATCATTGATGAAGCTGCTGAAGATGGTTGGGTCTAAAACAATGCCTTGCAGAACTTTTGTTGGTCTCCAACAATCACAACCATCTTCCTTTGGGCTAGGTATGATACCAGCCAGTGGAGAGCTTTCCCCATGATTCCAATTGATTACACTTTTACCAGGGCTCCTTAATGCCACACTCTGTCAAATGCTGCCTTGATGCCAAGGGCAGTCACTCTCTCCTCACTTGGAATTATTCAGCTCTCTTGTCCATATTTGGACCAAGGCTGTAATGAGGTCTGAAGGAGAGTTGTCCTGACGAAACCCAAACTGAGCATCGGTGAGTAGGTTATTGGTGAGAATGAGAATGCATACTGAACATGGATATTAAATGTATACAAACATTAAAGTTGAGAACGTGGGAATTATATATGGACAGTATAAGCTAACAAAGAATTCATGGAGGAATAGCCATGAAAATCTCAGACTGGAGACTGCAAATGTTACAATACTGACACAGCTTGCAAAATAACTTCAAGGTCTTATTAGATCATACCATTAACCTGAAACATTAACAGAAGGAGAATAATGGGTCTTTGTATAAAATCAGACCATTCTTAGGTCAGCTTATGAGTGGACGAAGGGAAAGAGGGATCGAAGAGGATAGGCTGAACTATTGACCGCTTGATAGCACTGTTGACGACACCTTCCATCACCGATGGATGTGGTGTATTTAGATTTCCAAAAGGCATTCGATAAGGTGCCACACAAAAGGTTACTGCAGAAGATAGAGGTACGCGAAATCAGAGGAAATGTATTGGCATGGATAGAGAATTGGCTGGCGAACAGAAAGCAGAGAGTCGGGATAAATGGGTCCTTTTCGGGTTGGAAATCGGTGGTTACTGGTGTGCCACAGGGATCGGTGCTGGGACCACAACTGTTTGCAATATACATAGATGACCTGGAAGAGGGGACAGAGTGTAGTGTAACAAAATTTGCAGATGACAAAGATTAGTTGGAAAGCGGATTGTGCAGAGGACACAGAGGCTGCAAAGAGATTTGGATAGGTTAAGCGAATGGGCGAAGGTTTGGCAGATGGAATACAATGTCGGAAAGTGGGAAAAAAAACAGTAAAAGGGAATATTATTTGAATGGGGAGAAATTACAACATGCTGAGGTGCAGAGGGACCTGGGGGTCTTTGTGCATGAAACTCTTTTAGAGTTTACCTGTAACACATAAACATTAAATGGTGCCACCCATCCCAAAAAGTTAGTTTGCAGGTGCAGCAGGTAATCAGGAAGGTGAATGGAATGTTGGCCTTCATTGCGAGAGGGATGGAGTACAAAAGCAGGGAGGTCCTGCTGCAACTGTACAGGGTATTGGTGAGGCCGCACCTGGAGTACTGCGTGCAGTTTTGGTCACCTTACTTAAGGAAGGATATACTAGCTTTGGAGGGGGTACAGAGACGATTCACTAGGCTGATTCCGGAGATGAGGGGGTTACCTTATGATAGATTGAGTAGACTGGGTCTTCACTCGTTGGAGTTCAGAAGGATGAGGGGTGATCTTATAGAAACATTTAAAATCATGAAACGGATAGACAAGATCGAGGCAGAGAGGTTGTTTCTACTGGTCGGGGAGACTAGAACTAGGGGGCACAGCCTCAAAATACGGGGGAGCCAATTTAAAACCGAGTTGAGAAGGAATTTCTTCTCCCAGAGGGTTGTGAATCTATGTAATTCTCTGCCCGAGGAAGCAGTTGAGGCTAGCTCATTGAATGTATTCAAGTCACAGATAGATAGATTTTTAACCAATAAGGGAATTAAGGGTTACAGGGCGAGGGCGGGTAAGTGGAGCTGAGTCCACTGCCAGATCAGCTATGATATTGAATGGCGGAGCAGGCTCGAGGGGCTAGATGGCTTACTCCTGTTCCTAATTCTTATGTTCTTATGTTATCACTTTACTGATGATTGTGAGCGGACTGATGGAGTGGTAATTGGCCGAATTGAATTTGTCCTTTTTGTGGATAGGACATACCTGGGCAGTTTTCCACATTGTCAGGTGATGCCAGTGTTGTAGCTGTACTGGAACAGCTCTGCCTTCAGGAAGCATATATTATCTTTGGAGGTGGTGCATTGCGGATTCATGAGAATGATACAGGGGTTTAAAGGGTTAAATTATGAGGACAGGACGTAAACGCTTGGTTTGTATCCCCGTGAGTTGGGATGATCTAATTAAGGAGTTTCTGATGATTGAAGGATTTGATGGGGAAGATAGAAGAGTGGATTAATTGGATAGCTCTATCAAAAAGCCAGCGAGGCACATTCGACTGAATGCTTCCTCCTCTACTGTATCATTCTATGATGGAGGAAAACTATTTCCTCTGGTCGGCGGGAGTCGAGAACAGGGGGGCATTACATTAAAATTAGAGCTCGGCCATTTGATGTAAATGTCAGGAAGCACTTCACTCCAAGGGTAGTGAAATCATGGCTCTTCCTTCTCCCCCCACCCACCCCAAAAAACATGAGTCTCGGTCAATTGAAAAATTCAAAACTGAGATATTTTGTTGGGTAGGGGTATTAAGGGATATAGCGCAAATGGAGTTGAGGTACAGAGCACCCATAATTTGATTGAATGGTGGAATAGGCTCGAGGGGCTTGAATGGTTTCTCCTGTTTCAAGATCAAATGGTCTGAAGGCTCAAGTGAAGGCAGCCCTGGTGAAATAAGAAGGAAGGCTGGATGTTGACTTACCTTGTTGATGAGGGAGAGCTTCAAATTTGTTGCCATTTTACTGCCAGATTTGTTGCTATTTTACTGGAGGCAACCTTATTAAGTGGACTGTTGCTCTTTTGAGGAAAACGGTATCTCGATATGGGAATATGGTAAATGAATGAATACATTTTCAGAAGTCATTTGATGAGGTGCCATGTATCAACTTGTTATAACAATTGAAAGCACTTTTTTGTTCGAATGTGGGCAATACTGATGAGGCAACATTTACATTACAAAAGTACTTAATTGGCTGTAAAGTGCTTTGAGACGTCTGGTGGTCATGAAAGGCGCTATATAAATGTCAGTGTTTCTTTATCCTTCGATCACCTGAGGCCACGTAGGGATGCCAATTTAGGAATAAATCTTCTGAATGTATAGCTTTCTTAAGAAAAAAACATTCTTGACAGTTATTCAGTAGTTTTAAGGCAGGCTTTTTATACTGCATGCTTTGGAATATCTTGGAAGGGCTTTAGTCTTGAGTTCTACCACTTTTTGTTACTTTTTAGTCATGGCTCAGTGGTACCACTATCGCCTCGCTAGTGGGTTCATGTCACACTCTGGAGAATCTCTCTCCACAAAATCCAGGCTGACACATCAGTGCAATACTGAGGGAGTGCTGCACTGTCGGAGATGTCGTCTTTCGAATGAGATGTTAAACTGAGGAAATGTCTGCCCTCAAGTGGATGTAAAAGCTCCTATGGCACGAAAGAGCATGGGCGTTCTTCCGGTGTATTGGCCAATATTTATCCGTAACCTGTTTTAGGGGTGTTGGTTCATCAGTTCATTATCACATTGCTGTTTGGGGGAGTTTGCTGTGCATTTCTTAGATTACAACAGTGACTACACCTCAAAGGTACCTCATTGGCTGTAAAGTGCTTTGAGGCACAAATACAAGATGATATCTAACAGTTCAAATGAAGAATTTAGGTGCACTATCTTTACAGAATGATGAGAATATGCAACTCTCGCAGCTACATGGAGTTGTTGAAGCAGATAGCATTGCAGCATTTGAGGGAAGGCTTATTGCATTCATGAGGGAGAAGGAATAAAGGGTTTTGGGGCAGGGTGAAAAGAAGTAACAGAATGGGAGGATGCTTGTGATGGGCATAAACCAGTTGGTCCAACTGTGCTTAGATTCCATTTAAATTAGTGGCCCATGTAATATATTGTATATTATGGTTAGCATATAGTAACATATCCTTCAATTCGCCATGTGTGACACCCGAGGAGATTTGCTAGAACAATTACAAAAACTCTGTACTTCACATCCATCATGTTTCAAACATCATAAACTGTTTAATGTAGACTTCTGTGTGGAGGGTGGGAAGGAGGGGTTATCGACCTTCTGACTTAAATGTGAGAGAGCTACCACTGAGCCAAGGCTGACATCTTGAGCAGATACTAAGATTGATTTTATTACCTCCATAGTATGTGAGGGTAGTATATTTATTTATCTACCGTGGTAACATTTTCCACCAACCAATCAAAAATCTTAGTTCACCATTCCCAGTGGAAGAGAGAGAGATCTTAAACTTGCTTTCAAATTCTTTCATTAGAGATGCATCACTTTCCTCTTGCTTGCAGCCGCATAATCCCTCACTCACTGAGCAACACTGAGATCTTCCAGCTGTTTAAAGTTTTAACAAAAAAATTAACAAATGCCATTCTGACAGTGTGGTACCCTCTTGACAAATGAGAATACTTGAGATGTAATGAAGACATGTAGATTTTCTTTAGGCAAGGGTATAAAGGGGTATAGAACAAAGCAAACTGAGTGGAGTTGAGATACAGATCAGCCAGGATCTAATTGAATGGTGCAACGTGTTCGAGGGGCTGAATTGCCCATTTCTGTTTATGTTCTTAAGTACCATTTTACACTGCTCAGCAATCTTAATAGCCACATAACAATTTAAAATCTGCGTAGAATTTTCGACAGGTTGTTATATCCTTTAATATGTTCCTTCCATAATTATGAATTGACATAATAAAAAAAAATGTACCTCTTAATTTACGTGGCTCTGAATGGACACGTGATTTAAATCAGGCCTGCTTTTGTGCCAGTTCATGTAGATTGAAACATAGAAACATAGAAAATAGGTGCAGGAGTAGGCCATTCGGCCCTTCGGGCCTGCACCACCATTCAATAAGATCATGGCTGATCATTCCCTCAGTACCCCTTTCCTGCTTTCTCTACATACCCTTTGATCCCTTTAGCCGTAAGGGCCATATCTAACTCCCTCTTGAATATATCCAATGAACTGGCATCAACAACTCTCTGCGGCAGGGAATTCCACACATTAACAACTCTCTGAGTGCAGAAGTTTCTCCTCATCTCAGTCCTAAATGGCCTACCTCTTATCCTAAGACTATGTCCCCTGGTTCTGGACTTCCCCAACATCGGAAACATTCTTCACGCATCTAACCTGTCCAGTCCCATCAGAATCTTATACGTTTCTATGAGATCCCCTCTCATCCTTCTAAACTCCAGTGAATAAAGGCCAAGTTGATCCAGTCTCTCCTCATATGACAGTCCGGCCATCCCTGGAATCAGTCTGGTGAACCTTCGCTGCACTCCCTCAATAGCAAGAACGTCCTTCCTCAGATTAGTAGACCAAAACTGAACACCATATTCCAGGTGAGGCCTCACTAAGGCCCTGTACAACTGCAGTAAGACCTCCCTGATCCTATACTCAAATCCCCTAGCTATGAAGGCCAACATACCATTTGCCGTCTTCACCGCCTGCTGTTACCTGCATGCCCACTGTCACTGATGAACCAAAACACCCAGGTCTCGTTGCACCTTCCCTTTTCCGAATCTACCGCCATCCAGATAATCTGCCTTCGTGTTTTTGCCCCCAAAATGGATAACCTCACATTTATCCACATTATATTGCATCTGCCATGCAAAAGTAGGAGCTCAAAGGTAATAATCTCTGGGTTTCTACCAGTGCCACGTGCTAATCAGAGTAGAGGGAGCAGGATAGTTAGAATAAATACGTGGCTTGAACAGTGGTGCAAGAAGGAGGGATTCAAATTTCTGGGACACTGGAACCAGTTCTGGGGGAAGTGGGACCTGTACAAAAGGGACGGTCTGCACTTGGGCAGGACTGAAACTGATGTCCTGGGGGTAACATTTGCTAATGCAGTTTGGGAGTGTTTAAACTAATATGGCAGGGAGATGGGAACCTATGCAGCGAGACAGGGCAAAGTAATATGGAGTCAGAAACAGATGGGAGAAAGGTAAAAAGCAATAGTGGGAGGCCGAGTAAACAAAGGCAAGAAATAAAAAGGGCCACACTGCATCATAATTCTAAAAGGACAAAGGGTGTTAAAAAAACAAGCCTGAAGGCTTTGTGTCTTAATGCAAGGAGTATCCGTAATAAGGTGGATGAATTAACTGTGCAAATAGAAAGCTTTGTGTCTTAATGCAAGGAGTATCCGTAATAAAGTGGATGAATTAACTGTGCAAATAGATGTTAACATATATGATGTGATTGGGATTACAGAGACGTGGCTCCAGGATGATCAGGGCTGGGAACTCAACATGCAAGGGTATTCAACATTCAGGAAGGATAGAATAAAAGGAAAAGGAGGTGGGGTAGCATTGCTGGTTAAAGAGGAGATTAATGCAATAGTTAGGAAGGACATTCGCTTGGACGATGTGGAATCTGTATGGGTAGAGCTGCAGAACACCAAAGGGCAAAAAACGTTAGTGGGAGTTGTGTACAGACCTCCAAACAGTAGTAGTGATGTGGTGAGGGCCTCAAACAGGAAATTAGGGGTGCATGCAATAAAGGTGCAGCAGTTATCATGGGTGACTTTAATATGCATATAGATTGGGCTAACCAAACTGGAAGCAATACAGTGGAGGAGGATTTCCTGGAGTGCATAAGGGATGGTTTTCTCGACCAATATGTCGAGGAACCAACTAGGGGCGAGGCCATCTTAGACTGGGTGTTGTGTAATGAGAGAGGATTAATTAGCAATCTCGTTGTGCGAGGCCCCTTGGGGAAGAGTGACCATAATATGGTGGAATTCTACATTAGGATGGAGAATGAAACAGTTAATTCAGAGACCATGGTCCAGAACTTAAAGAAGGGTAACTTTGGAGGTATGAGGCGTGAATTGGCTAGGATAGATTGGCGAATGATACTTAAGGGGTTGACTGTGGATGGGCAATGGCAGACATTTAGAGACCGCATGGATGAACTACAACAATTGTACATCCCTGTCTGGCGTAAAAATAAAAAAGGGAAGGTGGCTCAACCGTGGCTATCAAGGGAAATCAGGATAGTATTAAAGCCAAGGAAGTGGCATACAAATTGGCCAGAAATAGCAGCGAACCCAGGGACTGGGAGAAATTTAGAACTCAGCAGAGGAGGACGAAGGGTTTGATTAGGGCAGGGAAAATGGAGTATGAGAAGAAGCTTGCAGGGAACATTAAGACGGATTGCAAAAGTTTCTATAGATATGTAAAGAGAAAAAGGTTAGTAAAGACAAACGTAGGTCCCCTGCAGTCAGAATCAGGGGAAGTCATAACGGGGAACAAAGAAATGGCGGACCAATTGAACAAATACTTTGGTTCGGTATTCACGAAGGAGGACACGAACAACCTTCCGGTTATAAAAGGGGTCGGGGGGTCTCGTAAGGAGGAGGAACTGAGGGAAATCCTTATTAGCCGGGAAATTGTGTTGGGGAAATTGATGGGATTGAAGGCCGATAAATCCCCAGGGCCTGATGGACTGCATCCCAGAGTACTTAAGGAGGTGGCCTTGGAAATAGTGGATGCATTGACAGTCATTTTCCAACATTCCATTGACTCTGGATCAGTTTCTATGGAGTGGAGGGTAGCCAATGTAACCCCACTTTTTAAAAAAGGAGGGAGAGAGAAAACAGGGAATTATAGACCGGTCAGCCTGACATCGGTAGTGGGTAAAATGATGGAATCAATTATTAAGGATGTCATCGCAGTGCATTTGGAAAGAGGTGACATGATAGGTCCAAGTCAGCATGGATTTGTGAAAGGGAAATCATGCTTGACAAATCTTCTGGAATTTTTTGAGGATGTTTCCAGTAGAGTGGACAAGGGAGAACCAGTTGATGTGGTATATTTGGACTTTCAGAAGGCGTTCGACAAGGTCCCACACAAGAGATTGATGTGCAAAGTTAGAGCACATGGGATTGGGGGTAGTGTACTGACATGGATTGAGAACTGGTTGTCAGACAGGAAGCCAAGAGTAGGAGTAAATGGGTATTTTTCAGAATGGCAGGCAGTGACTAGTGGGGTACCGCAAGGTTCTGTGCTGGGGCCCCAGCTGTTTACACTGTACATTAATGATTTAGATGAGGGGATTAAATGTAGTATCTCCAAATTTGCGGATGACACTAAGTTGGGTGGCAGTGTGAGCTGCGAGGAGGATGCTGTGAGGCTGCAGAGTGACTTGGATAGGTTAGGTGAGTGGGCAAATGCATGGCAGATGAAGTATAATGTGGATAAATGTGAGGTTATCCACTTTGGTGGTAAAAACAGAGAGACAGACTATTATCTGAATGGTGACAGATTAGGAAAAGGAGAGGTGCAAAGAGACCTGGGTGTCATGGTACATCAGTCATTGAAGGTTGGCATGCAGGTGCAGCAGGCGGTTAAGAAAGCAAATGGCATGTTGGCCTTCATAGCAAGGGGATTTGAGTACAGGGGCAGGGAGGTGTTGCTACAGTTGTACAGGGCATTGGTGAGGCCACACCTGGAGTATTGTGTACAGTTTTGGTCTCCTAACCTGAGGAAGGACATTCTTGCTATTGAGGGAGTGCAGCGAAGGTTCACCAGACTGATTCCCGGGATGGCGGGACTGACCTATCAAGAAAGACTGGATCAACTGGGCTTGTATTCACTGGAGTTCAGAAGAATGAGAGGGGACCTCATAGAAACATTTAAAATTCTGACGGGTTTAGACAGGTTAGATGCAGGAAGAATGTTCCCAATGTTGGGGAAGTCCAGAACCAGAGGTCACAGTCTAAGGATAAGGGGTAAGCCATTTAGGACCGAGATGCGGAGGAACTTCTTCACCCAGAGAGTGGTGAACCTGTGGAATTCTCTACCACAGAAAGTTGTTGAGGCCAATTCACTAAATATATTTAAAAAGGAGTTAGATGAGGTCCTTACTACTAGGGGGATCAAGGGGTATGGCGAGAAAGCAGGAATGGGGTACTGAAGTTGAATGTTCAGCCATGAACTCATTGAAAGGCGGTGCAGGCTAGAAGGGCCGAATGGCCTACTCCTGCACCTATTTTCTATGTTTCTATGACCCAGCCTCCCGCTGTCTGGGGCAGAGAATTTCACAGATTTACGACCCTCCGAGAAGAAATTCCTCCTCGTCTCTGTTCTAAATGGACGACCCCTTATTCTTAAACTATGCCCCCTATTTCTAGATTGCCCAACGAGTGGAAACATCCTCTCTGCATCTACTTTGTCGAGCCCCCTCGAGTTTCAATAAGAGCCCTCATTCTTCTAAACTCAAATGAGTATCGGCCCAACCTGTTCAACCTTTCTTCATAAGTCAACCCGTTCATCTCAGGAATCAACTGAGTGAACCTTCTCTGAATTGCTTCCAATGCAAGTATATCCCTCCTTAAACAAGGAGACCAAAATTGTATGCAGTACTCCAGGTGTGGCCTCACCAATACCCTGTACAGTTGTAGCAGGACTTCTCTGCTTTTATACTCTATCCCCCTTGCAATAAAGGCCAACATTCCATTTGCCTGCCTGATTACTTGCTGTACCTGCATACTAACTTTTTGTGTTTCATGCACAAGGACCCCCAGGTCCCTCTGTATTGCAGCATTTAGTAATCTCTCTCCGTTTAAATAATTTGCTTTTTTATTTTTCCTGCCAAAGTGGATAACGTCATATTTTCCCACATTATACTCCATCTGCCAAATGTTTTCCCACTCACTTAGCCTGTTTTTGCACTTGCGTGCGGAGCTCTACAATCATTGAGGATGGGGATGTTCATGCAGCCTCCACCTTCTCACAACTTGCTTTCCCACCCATCTTTGTATCATCAGCAAATTTAGCTACATTATACTCGGTCCCTTCATCTAAGTCATTAATATAAATTGTAAATAGTTGTGGCACCCCACTAGTTACCGTTCGCCAACTGGAAAATTATGCTTTTATCCCTACTCTCAGTTTTCTGTGAGTTAGCCAATCTTCTATGCATGCTAATATATTACCCCCAATCCTGTGAGCTCTTACCTTGTGCAGTAACCTTTTATGTGGCACCTTATTGAATGCTTTCTGGAAATCCAAATACACCACATCCACTGGTTCCCCCTTATCCCCCTGCTTTTCCTTTCATTCGACGTAGGATTGGAAAAATTGACAAGTTTGAAAGAAAAAAAAATTTAATGTGGTTTACATTTTTAAATTCCTGGACAAAAATTTGGTGGTCAATCCTTGTTCCTTTGCCTGTGGCCCCTGTATTTGAAATGATAGAACCATAGAAATGTGTTGTACAGGAAGAGGTCCATTTAAGAGTTGCATAGAATTTACATCACAAACAGGCCATTCGGCTCAACAGATCTATGCCAGTGTTTATGCTCCACATAAGCCTCCTCCCACCCTATCAACATATCCTTCTATTGCTTTCTCCCTCCTGTGTTTATCTAGCTTCCCCTTAAAGGCATCTATGCTGTTTGCCTCAACCATTCCATGGATTAGTGTGTTCCACATTCTCTCACTCTTCAGAAGTTTCTTCTGGATTCCTTATTGAATTTATTAGTGACGAACTTATATTTATGGCAACACAAAAGCACAATACTGCGGATGCTGGAATCTGAAATAAAAACAGAAAATGCTGGAAATACTCACCAGGTCCAGCAGCATTTGTGGAGAGAGAAACAGAGTTAATGTTTCAGGTCGGTGATCCTTCCTTTGCACTCACTCACAAGTGGAAACGTCATCTCTACGTTTACCCTATTGAACCCTATCACTATCGTCTTTTTTTCTAAGAAAAAGAGCCCCAGCCTGTTCAGTCTTTCCTGATAAATGTACCCTCAATTTTGGTATCATCCTTGTGCACTTTCTCAAGTACTTCTAAATCCTTTTTTGTAATGTGGAGACCAGAACTGTGCAGTCTAACCAAGGTGTTAGAAAATCACTATTCCCTTCATACAAAATTTAAATAACAAATTCAATTCTGTTTCTGCTCCGTCTGAGTTGAACTGAGTGTGACAAAGACGGATATTGGTCATTATTGCATAGAATTTTGAAATGGTGTAACAGTAAAACTTGCCGTTTATTACCATGTACCGATCAAGTTTGGTTTGATCTGGAAGCAAGTAGAATTGTATAAAGTCATAGCCTTAACCGGTTTTTGGGTTTCAGATGATGGGTAAATTTAACATTAGCATTTTGTAGCAAATGTCCCGACTTATGGTGCTCTTGGTTACTGGTGATGGACAGCACAGACTTCAGAGGCACTTGAACTGAGTAAGAACTGTGGGATTCTCCTGCAGTTTTGGGAAGAGATCCAAACTCAGGCTCAACATCACATCTTGACTAGCTACCAAGAGACAATTCTCACTGTTTTATCCAAACATCATGTTGCTCATCAGACTCTAAGAAAGCTGTTCTGAAAGAAGTTATATTAACCTCCTGTGGAGTGAATGTTTTTGTCTTGCCCTGTTTCAGTATCTGGCTGTTTTACTGCTTGTATCTGTTTAGTCCTGTGACAGCTTTGGCTCAGTGGTAGCATTCTCACCTGAGTCAGAGGCCGTGGGTTCAAGCCTCTGTGCTCCCCCTAAGTGGATGTAAATGATCCTACAGTACTGTTCAAAGAGAAGGGGAGTTCTCTTTGTGGCCTGGCCAAAATATTTGCCTCAACTGACACTGCCAAAGCAAATTATCTGAATATTTATATCATTGATGTCTGCTACTATGTTTCCTTACATCATCATCATAGGCAGTCCCTTGAAATCGAGAACGACTTGCTTCCACTTTAAAAGTGAGTTCTCAGGTGACTTGTACAGTCCAATACGGGAATTACATTCTTTGTCACAAGTGGGACAGACAGTGGTTGAAGGAAAGGGTGGGCGGGGAGTCTGGTCTGCCATACGCTCCTTCTGCTGTCCGTGCCTGGCTTCTGCATGCTCTCGGCAACGGGACTCAAGATACTCAACGCCCTTCCGGATGCTCTTCTTCCACTTAGGGCGGTCTTTGGCCAGGGATTCCCAGGTGCCGATGGGGATGTTGCACTTTATCAAGGAGGCTTTGAGGGTGTCCTTGAAACGTTTACTCTGCCCACCTGGGGCTTGCTTGCCGTGTAGGAGTTCCGAGTAGAGCACTTGCTTTGGGAGTCTTGTGTCGGGCATGCGGTTGCTCAAGACACCGAATTCCTTCTGGAAAACACAGTCCCAAATCTTACAACTGCACTTACAAAATCCCAACTGTTAAGCTCTTTGGCTCTCCATTCACCACAACATTTCTGCTGCTGGTGATCCGCTCATCCACATCCTCACCACCACCGTTGATGCCCCAATCCTTATTTTTTTTTTAAATCCCCCGGTACGGCCCTCATCTTTGCTCCCAAGGGATGCAGACTTGAATGGATCTGGCGGACAACTGGTTTAGCCATTCTCCACCAGATCTGGCTGGACCACATAAAGCATTATCGGGTCCTGCTCTCGTCTGCAAAAACTGTTCACTATTCCAGAATCATTCTCTACTGCTAACTGTCTTAAACCCCTGTCTCCTTCACCCTCACTTCCAACAAGTTTGAGGAGCTCATGGACTTCTTTGTCTCTAAGATTGTGGCCATCAGCTGCCTCTGCCTCTTCCCTTCCTTCCCAGCCCAAACTTGCTCAAAGGTTCCCCCCTGCCCTAGCTTTGAACTCGTATCTTTCTCCAGTTTCTCTTCGATCTCCCCTCATGACCACTCGCGCTCATCTTGTCCACGAGACCCATTTCCTGCTCCCTCTAACCTATTCCTGCCAAACTGCTGACTACCCAACTTCCTTTTCTGGCTCCCATGTTAGCTGACATTGTTAATGGTTCTCTCTCCTCGAGTACTACCCCTTCTCGTTCAAATCTGCTGTCATCACCTCTCTCAAAAAAAACAATCCCCGACCCCCTCCGTCCTTGCAAACTACTGCACCATCTTCAACCTCCCCTTCCTCTCACGTCCTTGATGTGTGTCTCCTCCCAAATCTGTGCTCATCTTTTTTCCAGAACTGCATGTTTGAAACCCTCCAATCAGCTTTTCGTCCCTGACACAATACCGAAACAGCTCTCATCGAAGTCACAAATTACATTCTTTGTGACTGATGCAGGTAAACTATCCCTCCTCGTCTTTCTCGACTTGTCTGTAGTTTTTGACACGGTTGACCACTCCATCCTCCTCCAATGCCTCTCCACCACCGTCCAGCTGGATGGGACTGCACTCGCCTGGTTCCATTCTTATCTATCTAATCATAGCTAGAAAATCACCTGCAATTACTTCTCTTCTTGCTTCTGCATCGTTACTGCTGGTGTCCACCGAGGATCTATCCTTGGTCCTCCCCTATTTCTCATTTACATGCTGCTCCTTGGCAACATCATCTGAAAGCACAGCGTTAGTTTCCACATGTTGCTGACGACACCCAGCTCCATCTCACCACAGCTTCTCGACCTAAAAAAAAAACCCCTCTCTAACTTGCCAGACTGTTTCTACGACATCCAGTACTGGATGAGCAGAAATTTTCCCCAATTAAATATTAGGAAGACCGAAACTCTTGTTTTCCTTCCCCGCCGCAAATGACTCCATCCCTCTCCCCAACTTCTGTCTGAGGCTGAACCAGACTGTTGGCAACATTGGTGTGTCATATTTGACCCCGAGTTGAGGTTTCAACCATATTCATGGCATAACTAAGACTGCCTATTTCCACCTCCATAACGTTGCCCGTCTCCACCCCATTTCATCTCAGCTCATCTGCTTAAACCCTCATCCATGGCTTTGTTAGCTCTGGTCTTGACTATTCCAATGCACTCCTACTCCTGGCTGACCTCCCACGTTCTACCCTAGGTAATCTTGAGATCATCCAAGGCTCAACTGCCTGTGTCGTAACTCACCAAATCCCATTCATTCATCCTACATTGGCTCCCGGTTAAGCAATGCCTTGAATTCAACATTCTCTCTCTTTCCTCCCCCCATCCCCCCGAGATATCTGCGCTCATCTAATTTTGCTCTCTTGAGCATCCCTGAATATAATCGCTCAACCATTGTGGTCATGCCTTCCGCTGCCTCGGCCTTAAGCTGTGGAATTCCCTCCCCAAACCTCTCTCCCTCTCTGTTCATTTAAGATGCCCCTATTTCGCCCCCAAAAATTCAGCTGTGATGTGTTTTTGAACTTTTGATATCTAGTGAGATGAAAGATTGAACGTTCTTCAAATGGAAGATGTTACTTCAAAAATTGAAAGTGGTCAGTGCTGAATCCTGTGAACAATGATTGAACAAATCGACATTGAGTTTACGAAATCCAGTAATACTGGTGGGCCATATTAAAAAAAGAAAAAGACTTGGATTTATATCGCGCCTTTCACAACCACCGAACACTCAGAACTCTTTACAGCCAATGAAGTACTTTTGGAGTGTAGTCACTGTTGTAATGTAATTGGGATTAGGATTTTGATAAGGTACAGGAAACTTCTAAGATTTTATTTTGTGAAATTTTAAGAACTGACCCTGCATTTCACTGATCTGTTAGAATATCTTGTCTGAAAAAATGGTCCACATTAGAAACTTTAAGTTGTACAAACTTCTGGACGAAATGTGTATTGTGTGACAATTGAGAGATCTAATATGGCTGCACACTGGGTGTAATGCAACCACTGTGGACTTGTTGCTGTCACTGACTGGTAAGCATGCTCTTGTGATACCCTGCTTGAGGTCCTTTTAATTAAAAAAAAAATGAATTCTTGTACTTCATGTGCATAATTATCATAATTTCATAGTTGTGCCTGAGAGGGATTTGAAAACTGATACATTCATGAAGTGCTTGTAGTGTATTGTAATGACCAAGATAGTTTAGCAACAAAAGGATGAGATACATAATACTACTAAGAAACTACTTTTAAAATAGCTGATTTATTTCAAACTTTTTATTTTGGTACTGGATGTTGCCTCTCTGGAAATGCATGTTTGTTACCTTAAGCCACCGAATGTAAAATCCTAGAGAATGCACTGTAGATGGAGCTATTGAACAGACAGACTGAAGTTCACAATGAGGAATCTTTTACATTGACTTCGGGTTAATATTATTTGGAGAGTGAGTGACCAATGCAGTTCAAATTGATAAATGTATGTGTACACTTCGAATTTGTAGCAGGTTACGGTCTTGTTTTTGCCTACATAAGTTTCTCCAGAAAAAGGCAATTCATTGTTTCATTTTGTGAAGTGCTTTGAAATACCTCCGATTAGGTTACTATTGAAATGCAATTATTTCTTTGCTTTCTAAAAATCTTCTCCAACTGTGCCTTTCCTGCCCATTCCTAAATGTTTTTATCTCTGGCTCGGTGTCCATATCTTTCCCCCTCTTACCTCCCAACCTAATCTCTTGTTAAAATTCCTTCTCTGGTCCCTGGCAATGAAGATATTGTTGGGCTGCCTTCGTTGAGCCACTGCAGTCCATGCACTATTCTTTGCGTTGCTTTGATACAACTGAGTTGACTTGCCAAGCCACTTCAAGGGCCATTTTGGCATGGGACTGGAGTCATGTGTAGGCCAGATTTCCTTCCCTGAAGAACATTAGTAAACCAGTTGGATTTTTATGACTATTTAATAACATTATGGTCACTTTTTTTTTACTGGTACCACATTTTTTTTTATTTTCAGTTTTTAAAAACTAGTTATGGTACTGGACTAGTAATCCAGAGGCCTGGAACATGAATCCAGAGAATGTATGAATCACAGCATGGCAGTTTGAGAATTTGGTATCGGTAAAAGTGACCATAAAGCTGTTGGATTGTCATACAAATCCGACATGTTCACTAATGCTATTTTGGGAAGGAAATGTCCTTGTCCATTCTGACCGATATGTGACTGCCCTCTGAAATGGCCAAGCAAGCCATTTGGTTGTACCCAACTTAAATAAGATTTCAGAAATTTGAACGTTGGTTTCTCTCCCTCAAAAATAGTGTTTAAAATTCACATTTTGAACAAGAGCATTAAAGCCCTCTTAAATGAATGAGTAAATTTAATGTAATGAAGATGAAAGTTTTATCATTCCTGTTCTCTGTCCTGTTTAAGTCAATTATAGATGAGACCTTTCTGATTAGTCTGGCAGTAGGTCATAGCTGCAAGAATTTGCAACTGGCATTGAGTATATCCTTAAAAATATCAGTGGAAGCTACTTTACAAATAGTTTTTTTTCATTCTCGGGATGTCACCTTTCTTGGGAAGGCCGACATTTATTGCCCATCCCTGGTTGCCCTTTCAAAGGTCGTTTTCGGCTGCCTCAAGAACATAAAAAAATTGCAGGAGTAGGCCCATGCAGCCCCTCATAGTATTTTTTTTACAGGGCAGTGATTTTATTGTTTGAAACTTTAGTTTCTTCTGTTCAAGCTTTAGAATCATAAAATCGTTGAATCCTACAGCACAGAAGGAGCCCATTATGCCTGTTCCAGCTTTGTTGAATTTTGCTACAATTTCCCATTTGAGATTTCTTGTGATTAGATTTTCATTTAAATAGCAGTAAAAGATGAATAGGCTCAGGCCTAAGCTGTTTTTCAATGCACTCACTAATTTATGATGATTTGTAGAAGTTTAAGAACTGCAGTGCAAGAATTTTCCAGGCTTGTGGATGAACAGTTACATGCATAAAAAATTCCAAATCCAAAAATTATTGTACGTTACACTTAATTCTATTAAACAATGTGTGCAGGGTTAACACTGCTCTAGAAACAAATATTTTTGTTTTTAGAAATAGGAAGAAGGTAGAGGGTGTGACCTCTACAATTTGATGATCATTTGTTTTAAGATATATATGACTTAAAATGTTTACATCAGTTCCACAGGATTGCCTCTGGTTTATGGGTGTGCAGTATGGAGTTTCTGACATGTACACTGGGAGACATTTCTGTGCTGTCTGATGTGGGGCTGTAGTTAAGGTTTTAAAATAATTTTAATTAATGAATTTTTAAAAAGGCAGAACTTTTGCTACAATCTTGCCCCGTGCCATTTTCCTGTTGTTTATTTATACAGGGCAAAAGGTTGTAACTATACCAGAACCTGTTCTCTCTCTCGTATTTGTGTGCCCTGATGGCAATTTTTAAGTTGCTGCATTTACTCCAAGCAGTCTGGTGTATCTGAGCTTTGGCTTCTTGAGTTGTCTAAGCGAGATGGGGTTGCAGCTGGCAAATTGATGTAATTGAGTGGAACATAACCTAATTGGTCAGACTGCAATTAGTAAAAACAGTAGTAAGAAGGACGAACTGATAGTGTTTATGAATCTGAGAAGTCAAGATCCCAAGTGCCACTGGAAACATGCAAATAGTTGAACAACCTTATCTCCTGTAATTGTAACCAGGATATTTCATAAATGTTCTGCTGAAATGTTAACTGTTTCTCCCTCCACAGATGATGCCTAACCTGCTGAGTATTTCTATGATTATCTGTTTTTAATGACATAACTGATTCTGCAGTTGAATATTGAAATCTGGTTAACCTAATAGATGTTTAAACATTTGCAATTTTATTGGTACCCATACTGCAGCTCAGTGGTGAGTTAGTTAGCCTCCTATGGAAATTGTGCCAGGGGACTAGAGGATTTCCAGTGTAACATCTGTCTTGCGACTGGAGGAAAGCATATCCCTCCTCATCCTTCTGGATCTATCTGCAGCCTTAGACACGGTTGACCATGTTGTCTTTCTCCAATGCTTCTCCACCATCGTCCAGCTGGGTGGGACTGCACTCATCTGGTTCCATTCTTATCTATCTAATCGTAGACAGAGAATCACCTGCAATGGCTTCTCTTCCTGCTCTCGCATCGTTACCTCTGGTGTCCCCCAAGGATCTATCCTCGGCCCCCTCCTATTTCTCATCTATATGCTGCCCCTCGGCAAAATCATCCGAAAACACAGCGTCAGTTTCCACATGTATGCTGATGACACCCATCTCTACCTCACTCCCACTTCTCTTGACCCTTCCTCGGTCTCTAAATTGTCAGACTGCTTGTCCGACATCCAGTTCTAGATGAACATAATTTTTCTCCAATTGAATATTGGGAAGACCAAAGCCATTGTTTTCGATCTCCGCCACAAACTCTGTTCCCTAGCCACTGATTCCATCCCTCTCCCCAACTTCTGTCTGAAGCTGAACCTGAAATGAGCTTTTGACCACTTATCCGCAGCATAGCTAATACCACCTATTTTCACCTGTTACATTGCCCGTCTCCGCCCTTCCTTCAGCTCATCCGCTGCTGAAACCCTCATCCATGTCTTTGTTACCTCTAGACTTGATTATTCCAACGCACTCCTAGCTGGCCTCCCACATTCTACCCTATGTAAACTAGAGGTGACCCAAAACTCAGCTGCCCATGTCCTAACTTGCACCAAGTCCTGATCACCCATCACCCCTGTGCTCGCTGACCTAATTGGCTCGTGGTTAAGCAACGTCTCGATTGCAAAATTGTTTTCAAATCCCTCCATAGCCTAGCCCTTCCCTATATCTGTAATCTCCCCCACCATCCCCCCCCCCTCCCCCAAAATGTCTGCACTTCTCTAATTCTGCTCTCTTGAGCATCCCTGATTATAATCACTCGTTTTATTTATTTATGGTCTTGAGATGTTTCACTATGTTAAAGGCACTATATAAATACAAGTTTTTAAAAAATTAGTTTGTCTAATGCTAGTTATGGGCAAACCCTTCAACTTTGTAATTCGTGAGCATTTGGAGATGTACGGGATAATCAAGGAAAGCTAGAGTGGATTTGTTAGAAACAAGTAGTATTTGGCAAATTAAATCATACAGTGCAGAAGGATGCCATTCAAACCATCGTGCCTCTACTGGCTCTTTTGAAGGAGCTCTCAAATTACTCCCACTCCTCTGCTGCTTCCCAGCACATTTTTCTGTTTCAAATATATATTCTGTATTTTTAGTCTTTTTTTGAAGAATTATGTATGAATAAAAAGAATGCAGCAGTAGAATATGAATTGCTGGAAGGCACTCATTAAAGTGTCTCAAGGGAGACTTTTATTAAAAAAAGGGCTTAGTTGTGTGGCGAAAATGGAAATGCAGCAGCATGAAAAATTGATCAAGTGGACAGCAAACAAAGGGTGAGGGTTAATGGGTATCATGTGAATGGATGGCATATCCCAGGGGTCAGTAATGAACCCACCTGCTCTCAAGATTTGTATTTTAGTATGAGGAGCATAATCTCAATTTGTGGAGATTTCTGGTAAAATAGAGCAGGAAACTTGAGGAGGGCTTAAGATAGTGGAATAAGCAGACAGGTGGCAGATGCACTTTAATGCGGAGGAGCTAGAGATAATACACTTTGGTAAGAAAAACAAGCAATGGAAATATGCGAAAGTTATGGATGAACAGAAAGATGTTGCCATTCTACAGAGTAATACATTACCTGAAAGTGTTGTTGCAGGTAAATGAACCCAAAGAAAAAGGCATTTTGGTAAAAAGTGGTGAATTTTTGAAAAAGTTATAAAAAGCATTGCTTGGGCTATTTACTGCAGTTTTGGGCACCCTATTGTAGAAAGGGCATTAAAGTCATTTATATAGCACCTTTCACGACCTTGGGATGTCCCAAATGCTTTACAGCCAGTGAAATACTTTTTAAAGTGCAGCCACTATTGTAGTGTATGAAATATGGCAGCCAATTAGCACATAGCAAGATCCTGCAAGCAGCAGTGACATAAATGACTACGTAATGTGTTTTCGGTGTTGGTTGAGAGTTAAATATTGACCAAGGCACCGACCGGGGAGAACTCCCCTGCTCCTCTTTGAATAGTGCAATGGGATCTTTTATGTCCACCGAAGAGGGCAGACGGGACCTCGATTTAACGTCTCACCCAAAAGATGGCACCTCCAATAGTGCATCACTCCCTCAGCAGCCTAGTGTCGGCCTAGATTTTGCACTCAAGTCTCTGAAGAGGGAATTGAGGCCACAAACTTTTGACTCTGATGCTGGGGTGCTGCCACAGCTGACAGACCATGCAGCAAAGATTCACCATTGGTTATGAAAAGAGACTCGAGATACTAGGACTATTTTCACTGGAGCAGAAAAGGCTGGGAAAGTGATTTAATGTTTTTTCTTAAATTATAAACGGTTTGCTAGTGAATTGGGAAAGACTATTTCCTTTAGTAGTTAGAGATTTAAAAACCCCTGAAGAAATGGGTTAGGAGAAATTTCTGCAGAGTTGTTGAAACATGGGATGTTTTACTTCAGGAAATAGTTGAGGCAGAGACCATTGCATCTTTTAAAGGAACAATAGATTCACAATGTGAAGTGGAGGAGGTTACAAGGCTATTGGGAGGTGGGATTAGTTTTGGATTGCTCTAGAAAATAAGAAAATATTAAATAGTTTTAATAAGATAAAGCTGGAATACTAATTCAAAGTTGTCGGAATCAAAGGATGTCATTTTAAATTGGTGAGAAATAAATTTCGAACCTATGAAGGTTTTTCTAAGGGTGAATAATTTCTCAGGCAAGTAAGCATATTTAGCAGCTTTATGGGAACTGGGATTGTTCCCTGGACTGGGGAGAGGCTTATGCGATGCCCATATTTAAAAAGGACAATGTCAAAATTGGAAAACTACAGGCTCATTAATTAGTTAAAAGGCAAGTTGCTCAAAGTGATCGTTAGAGATGCAAAGGAGAGATTGGGGAATATCAACACTGCTTCTTAAAAAGTTCTGTCTCACTAACCTAGTTGAATTTTTTGAGGAATTTATTAAGTTGGTGTTGATCAGGGACCCAGTTGACAGTGTCATGATTTTCAAAAAATGCTTTCAACAAGGTGCTGCACAAAAGGCTCCTAAATAAGGTCCTTTGGGATTGGCAAGGAGATTTTGGCTTGGATAAGGAACTGGTTGCATTCTTGTGGAGAGAAGATAGTTATTAGTGATGGCACTTCTGCTTAGGGGACTGGTCACTCGTGGAATCCTGCAGTGATCTGTGATGGGACCGTTGATCATCCCAGTCTTGACCATTGATTTAGATATGGGGGATGGGTTCTTGTCTTTTAATGTAGACAAATGTAGTGTGCTGCACTTGGTTAGAATCATAGGGCCCAAGTTTCGGGCCACACCTAGAACGGGGCAGCCCTGAGCTGGACGCCCGTTTTTCGCTCTCAAAAGTGAGCAGGAAAAAAACTGCGAGATTCTCCGGCTCCTCGGAGCTCTTCACCAGCTTCGCGCAGATCTCGGCGGGGGGTGCGGAACCATACACTCTCGCCGATTCTCTAAGCAGTGGGGGGGGGCGGGCCTAATTTAAATAAGGTAACGTTGTGCCGGAAACCCTGTGCGTGCGCGTTGGAGCGTGCGCGCAGTGTGAAATAAACATTGGCATTCGGCCATTTTTAAAGGGACTAGAGGAAAAGTGAAGATTTGTCTCGTGGAACCCTGGAAAGGCTTGTGATTTAATTTTAGTGATATTTTTGTGTGTGAAGGAGTGCTTTTAGCAGCACTGTTGAATAAATCACCTGCTGAAATCAGTGAGTGCAGCTTTTCACTCCTAAACTTGCAGAACAGGTGCATGCAAATTAAGGACTGTGTGTTTTGAGAAATAAGAGTGCCAATTCAACTTTGCAATGGATCAACGTCCACCAAGAACAAAAAATTTCTTGCATGAGGAAGTGGTGACAATGCAGCACCCATTCTGCAAATTTAAGTTTAAAAGTGTCTATGTGACTGCCTCTCCCTGTCCCTGGCCAAAAGGCCTCAGTCCCCCTCACAGCTCGAAGGCTGCTTGCTGTATCTTCGACTGCCGTCGAGCCACTGACGCCGTCCCTATCGCGTGGCCGAACGGCCTCAGTCCCCTTCACAGCTCGAAGGCTGCTTGCTGTATCTTCGGCTGCCAGCCTGCCACTGATGCCCCCCCATCGCGTGGCCGAATGGCCTCAGTTCCCTTCACAGCTCGAAGGCTGCTTGCTGTATCTTCGGCTGCCAGCCTGCCACTGATGCCCCCCCATCGCGTGGCCGAATAGCCTCAGTTCCCTTCACAGCTCGAAGGCTGCTTGTTGTTTCTTCGGCTGCCGGCCTGCCACTGATGGAAGGAAGGCCTGCCTGAAGCACTGCAGCTCGAAGGCTCCTTGCTGCCGCTGTTGGGCTGCCATCGAGACACTGACGCCACCCCTGTCTCCAACATGGAAGGCCTGCCTGAAGCACAGCAGCTCGAAGGCTGCTGCTGTTTCACACAGGTAGGAACATGGATTATTTAATCTTTTTGCTTATAAATTTTTATTCAGGTTGGATCTTTATTTGTATAAGTATGACTGCTGAATGATTGTAGAATTTAATTACTTCCCTGCCCCCCCCCCCCTCGTTCCCTACGCCTAATCTGTAACCCACGCCTGATTTGTAAAGTGTAGGCAAGGTTTTTTCGAGCGTACAAAAATCTTCACTTACTCCATTCTAAGTTAGTTTGGAGTAAGTTTTCACTGCCTAAACTTTGAAAACAGGCGTAAGTGGCCGGACACGCCCCCTTTTGAAAAAGAAAATTCTGTTCCAAAGTGAAACTGTTCTAACTGACTAGAACTAGAGCAAACTAAATGCCGAGAATTGCAATTTCTAAGATACTCCATTCTAAACCAGTTGCTCCAAAAAAACAGGAGCAACTCAGGCCGAAACTTGGCCCCATTGAATGGTTATACCCACTGACACCTGGGAGCCCCTGGCCAAAGACTGCCCTAAGTGCAGGAAGTGCATCCGGGAGGGCGCTGAGCATCTCGAGTCTCACCGCCGAGAGCATGCAGAAATCACGTGCAGGCAGCGGAAAGAGTGTGGGGCAAACCTGTCCCACCCTTCCTTACCATCAATGACTATCTGTCCCACCTGTGACGGGGGCGGTGGTTCTCGTATTGGACTGTTCAGCCACCAAAAAACTCACTTCAGGAGTGGAAGCAAGTCTTCCTCGATTCCAAGGGACTACCAATGATGATACCATTTGGCCTGTCGAGTCCGTGCCAGCTCTCTGCAAGAGCACCTCAGCTAGTCTCACTCCCCTGCCCTTTCCCCATAGCCCTGCAAAAAAAAAAAATTATTTCAGTACTTATCCAACTCCCTTTTGAAAGCTGTGATTGAGTCTGCCTCCACCACCCTTTCAGGCCGTGCATTCCAGATCCTAACCACTCGCTGTGTAAAAAAAAAAAAAACTTTTTTCTTCTGTCACCTTTGGTTCTTCTGCCAATCACCTTAAATCTGTGTCCTCTGGTTCTCGACCCTTCTGCCAATGGGAACAGTTTCTCTCTATCTACTCTGTCCAGACCCCTCATGATTTTGAACACCTCTATCAAATCTCCTTTCAATCTTCCCTGCTCAAGGAAAACAACCCCAGCTTCTCCAGTCTATCCATGTAACTGAAATCCCTCATCCCTGGAATCATTCTCGCAAATCTTTTCTACACCCTCTCGAAGGCCTTTACAATCTTCCGAATTGGACACAATACTCCAGTTGAGACCGAACCAGTGTTTTATACAGGTGGTTCATAATTTCCACATTTTTGTACTCTGCCCTGCCACCTTCAACGATTTGTGCACATATACCCCATGGTCTCTGTTCATGCACTCCCTTTAGGATTGTACCCTTTAGTTTATAATTCTTCTCCTCATTTTGTGTCATCTTCAAATTTTGAAATTATGCCCTGTACACCCACATCCAATATACATCATGAAAAGCAGTGGTCCTTGTACTGACCCCTGGGGAACACCACAGTATACCTCCTCCAGTCCAAAAAACAACCGTTTACCACTACTGTTTCCTGTCACTTAGCCAATTTTGTATCCATGTTGCCACTGTCCCTTTTATTCCATGGGTTTCAACTTTGCTGGCAAGCCTATTTTGTGGCCCTTTGTCAAATGCCTTTCTGAAATCCATGTACACTGCGTCAACCGCATTGCCCTCATCAACCCTCTGTTAGCTCATCAAAAAACTCGATCAAGTTGGTTAAACATGATTTGCCTTCATTAAATCCATGCTGGCTTTCCTTAATTAATCCACACTTGTCCAAGTGACAGTTTTGTCCCTGATTATTGTTTCTAAAATCTTACTGAGGGTTAAACTAACAAGCCTACAGTTGCTGAGTTTATCTCTACACCCTTTTTTGAACAAGGATGTAACATTTGCAACTTTCCAGTAATCTGCCATCAGAGGATTGGAAGATTATGGCCAGTGTTGGGGTAGAAGGAAGACCTCTCTTCCTCGAGGTGGACTCCTTGATATAAGGAGTCAACACCCACCCTCTGTATAGCGACCACAGAATTATGCAGATGAAAACTTCGGTTCACCGGTTTTTATTCAAGCATATGCAGGGGAAATGTTCCGATGAACACTTCCCAGAACAACAGTTTGTAATGACAGTTATACATATTCTGAGTTGTGCAACCTTCCTACAAAACCATCAATTGGTCTACTGCCATCAGCGAAGTTACATTGATTTGTTGACTCTTATCAGACTAGGTCTGAGTGGTTCTTTCCCACCTGTCCATAGAAATTTACAGCACAGAAGGAGGCCATTTCGGCCCATCGTGTCCGCACTGGCCAACAAAGAGCCGGACGACCCTTGGTCAGCAGTTTTAAAGGTTCCATATAAACCTATGAACAATGACGGAAAAGCAAAGAGCACCCAGCCCAACCAGTCCACCTCACACAACTGCGACATCCCTTATACTAAAACATTCTAAACTCCACCCCAACCGGAGCCATGTGATCTCCTAGGAGAGGCAAAAACCAGATTAAAAACCCAGGCTAATTTATGGAGAAAAAAATCTGGGAAAATTCCCCTCCGACCCATCCAGGCGATCGACACTAGTCCAGGAGATCACCCTGGCCGTATTTTATTCCCTGCAGTACTTACCATTATATCTGTGCCATCCAACAAAAGATCATCCAGTCTAATCCCAATTACCAGCTCTAGGTCCAGAACCCTGCAGGTTACGGCACTTCAAGTGCCCATCCAACCATCTCTTAAAAGTGGTGAGGGTTACTGCATCCACCACTCTTCCAGGCAGCGCGTTCAAGATCCGCACAACCCTCTGCGTAAAGGAGCTCCCCCTCAAATCCCCTCTAAACCTTCCACCAACCACCTTAAAACTATGCCCCCTCGTAATAGACCCCTCCACCAATGGAAATAGACCCTTGCTATCCACTACGTCCAGGCCCCTCAATATTTTGTACACCTCGATGAGGTCTCCTCTCAATCTCCTCTGTTCTAATGAGAACAAACCCAGCCTATCCAATCTGCCCTCATAACTAAGATTCTCCATTCCAGACAGCATCCTAGTAAATCTCCTTTGCACCCTCTCTAGTGCAATCACGCCCTTCCTATAATACGTCGACCAGAACTGCACGCAGTACTCCAGCTGTGGACTACCTAAAGTAATACACAATTTAAGCATAACCTCCCTGCTCTTATATTCTATGCCTCGGCCAATAAAGGCAAGCATTCAGTATGCTGCCTTAATGACCTTATCCATCTGGCCTGCTTATTTCAGGGATCTGTGGACAAGCGCTCCAAGGTCCCTTTGTTCATCTACACTATTCAGTGGCCTACCGCTTAATGTGTATACCCTTTCCTTATTAGCCCTCCCAAAGTGCATCACCTCACACTTCTCTGAATTAAATTCCATTTGCCACTGCTCTGCCCACCTGACCAGCAGATTGATATCCTCCTGCAGCCTATGACTTTCCTCTTCATTATCAACCACACAGCCAATTTTAGTGTCGTCTGCAAACTTCTTAATCATACTCCCTATATTCAAATCTAAATCGTTGATATAATACCACAAAAAGTAAGGGACCAGTAATGAGCCGTGCGGAACCCCACTGGAAACATCCTTCCGGTCATACAAACATCCCATCAATTATTACCTTTTGTTTCCTACCTCCAAGCCAATTTTGGATCCAACTTGCCACTTTGCCCTGCATCCCATGGGCTTTAACCTTCATGACCAGTTATCATGTGGGACCTTATCAAAAGCTTTGCTAAAGTCCATATATACTACATTGGGCTTGTAAGAGTGGAATAGTGAAGCCTGATGGGTAATGAACCATCCATTGTGTTAACCTTAACACAGATTTACATTCTGAATAAGCACATCCATCTCTCATCACATGTCACCCTTCTGGAATGTGTTATTCAATGGTGTCACTTTGCCTCAGTTTCTCATGACGTGTGAAGTAACCTTGCTTCCCAGGGTTTGATATCTTGTTCCCAAACACCTGCTTTCTTATCTTGTTCCCAAGAGAACTTCAGTCATGTCCTAGTTTCTCATGAAATTCAGATGCTGTTTAATCTATGTTCCAAACTGTTGACTCTCCACTTGCCCTTAGTGGATGTGCTTATTCAGAATGTAAATCTGTATTAAGGTTAACACAATGGATGGTTCATTACCCATCAGACTTTGCTATTCCCCTCTTACTCGCCTAATGTAAGCGAGTGTATGAGTGTGCTTTACATATATAAGCAGGTTATACATAATCGGTCAATATTACAATCCATACCGTAAGACAGAAGAACTCCTGATTCCTCAGAATCTCCTAATACTGATGAACCTTCTTAATCTGGACCATTTTACGTGTCAGATCAATTCACTACCTTCAGTATCCCCATGCGTGACCATCTGTCTGTCTCCACTCTAGTGACCGTTTTTTATCCCCTTATAGGCAGTACCTCTGCGATTTCTTCCTTCACTTCCCTCAGCATCCTAGGATGCATCCCATCTGATCCTGGTGACATATCACCAGGTAGGGACAGTGCCAAGCATATTAGTACACCAATGCAGAGTTGTGTGCTCAAAGCTGCTGAGCAGGAGAAGAACTTGGGAGTGCGAGTCACTGAAATTCCATGACGTGCTGTGAGGTTATTGGAAAAGCATGTAGTGTTAGAATTTTGTGTTTTGCCAGGACAATCAAATGAGAACTGTTCTATTTTTGTATAAGGCCTTGGTCATCTAGGATTCCTAGGAATATCAACTAGGATTTTCCCTAATACAAACCAGTTGTGGCAAAATTGTTTTACTCGTCTGAAAATCTAAATTTAAGTTTCCTGGTCGGCAATCAGATGTTAAATAGTGTAATTGAATCAGTTGCCACCATCTGGAGGCACTCAGCTATACTGGGCTTTTGGAGGCATCCTGTGCTGAGAAAGGCTTTTGTGATTCTGGCACTGCCAGTGGGTGGTTTATCCTACACTTTCATCCCCAGTTGACTTGCTGTACATACCAGGGCCACCGCTGACAACAAGTATAACACATCGAGGGCTTGTTTCCTATGGCTTTTAAGTCACAAACTATCTTTCCATTGAAGCCCAGAACTTGTCAATAAAAACATAACATAAGAAGTAGGAACAGGAGTCGGGCATACGGCCCCTCAAGCCAAATCTGCCATTCAATAAGATGGCTGAACTTCGACATCAATTGCACTTTCCCACCCGACCCCCCATATCTCTCTCATCCCAGGAATCAATCGAGTGAACTTTTGTTGCACCCCCGCGAAGGCAAGTATATCCTTCCTTGGGTAAGGAGACCAAAACTGTACACTGTATTCTGGGTGTGGTCTCACCAAAGCCCTATGTAATTGCAGAAAGACTTCCTTACTCTTATACTCCAACCCCCTTGCAATGTAAGCTAACATACCATTTGCCTTCCTAATTGCTTGCTCTACCTGCATTTTAACTTTGTGATTCGTGTACAAGAACCTCCTCAAATCCCTCTAAATATCAACATTTAATAGTCTCATGTTCTTTTTAAAAAAAAAAAAATTTGCTTTTCTATTTTTTCTACCAAATGGATAATTTCACACTTCTTCACATTATACTCCATCTGCCAGCTTCTTGTCCAATCACTTAACTGGTCTATATCCATATGCCGCCTCTTTGTGTCCTCCTCACAGCTTACTTGTACACCTAGCTTTGTATCATCAGAAAACTTGGATATATTACATTTAGTCCCCTCATGTAAGGCATTGATATCGTTAATAACTAGCTGAGGTGCAAGCACTAATCCTTGTGGCACTCCATTAGTTAACACCCTGACATCTTGAAAATAATCTGTTTGTTCCTACTCTGTTTTCTGTTGGTTAACCATGCTAATGTATTACCCTAATCTGATGAGCCCTAACCTTGTTTAACAATCTCCTGTGTGGCACCTACTGAATGCTTTCTGAGAATCCAAATTTACTACATCCATTGATTCCCCCTGATGTAACCTGCGAGTTACAACCTCAAAAAGCTCCAGTAGATTTGTCAAACACGATTTCCCTTTCATAAAACCGTGTTGACTCTGCCTGTATTGTGATTTTTCCAGTGTCCTGTTATCTCATTGTTGTTAATGGATTCTAGCAATTTCCTTACTACTGATATCAGGCTAATTGGCATATAGTTCCCTGTTTTCTCTCTCCCTCCTTTCTTGATGAGCGGGGTTACATTTGCTACCTTGCAATCTATGGGGACTGTTCGAGAATCTAGGGAATTCTGCAAGATCAAAGCCAATGCATCCAGTGTCTCTGCAGCCAACTCTTTTCGAACCCGAGGATGTAGGCTATTGGGTCCGGGGATCTGTCAGCTTTTAGTCCCAGTAATTTTTCCCAATATTTTTTCTTCAATAATACATATTACTTTAAATTCCACACTTCCAATAAATCCTTGGTTCCCGACAATTTCCGTATGTTCTTTGTCCTCCGCTGTGAAGGCAGACACAAAGTATTTGTGTAACGTCTCTGCCATTTTTTCCTTATTCTCCATTTTTATTTTGCTTGTCTCTGCCTCTAAAGAACCCACATTTATTTTCACTAATCTCTTTCTTTTTACATACTTGTAAAAGCTCTTGCAATCTGTTTTTATACAGCGGAAGGCTGTATTTTAAAATTACCTTTTGTATTTTATGAAAGTGGTGTTGGAGATGTATCTCTCTTTGTAAGACGAATGCAGAAGTACCTGCTATATTTTGTATTTATTGCTTTGCCCATAGTTTGGCTGGCCTTGTTTACTTTCACTACTTTCTCCCTTGATTATCCTTTGCTGATTTTTAAAAGCCCCCCCCCGCAATCCTCGGGCTTAGTTCTCGTTTGGCAAAATTGTAAGCTGCTTCTTTTAATCTAATACCATCCTTAACTTGTACAAAATAATCATCATAGGCAGTCCCTCTGAATCGAGGAAGACTTGCTTCCACTCTTAGCATGAGTTCTTAGGTGGCTCTACAGTCCAATACGAGAACCACAGTCTCTGTCACAGGTCGGACAGATAGTCGTTGAGGGTTTGCCGCACGCTCCTTCCGCTTGATTTCTGCATGCTCTTGGTGACGAAACGCGAGGAGCTCAGCGCCCTCCCGAATGCACTTCCTCCACTTAGGGCGGTCTATGGCTAAGGACTCCCAGGTGTCAGTGGGGATGTCGCACTTTATCAGGGAGGCTTTGAGAGTTTCCTTGTAACATTTCCTCTGCCCGCCTTTGGCTCGTTTGCCGTGGAGGAGTTCCAAGTAGAGCACTTGCTTTGGGAGTCTCATGTCTGGTATGCGGACTATGTGGCCTGCCCAGCAGAGCTGATCAAGTGTGGTCAGTGCTTCAATGCTGGGGATGTTGGCCTGGACGAGGACGCTAATGTTTGTGCATCTGTCCTCCCAGAGGATTTGCACGATCTTGTGGAGACATCGCTGCTGGTATTTCTCCAGCGACTTGAGGTGTCTACTGTACATGGTCCACGTCTCTGAGCCATACAGGAGGGCGGGTATTACTACGGCTTTGTAGACAGTTTTGAGGGACCGATCTTCAAACACTCTTTTCCTCAGGCGGCCAAAGGCTGCACTGGCGCACTGGAGGCGGTGTTGGATCTCATCATCAATGCCTGCTCTTGTTGATTGAAGGCTCCCAAGATAGGGGAAGTGGTCCACGTTGTCCAGGGCCATGCCGTGGATCTTGATGTTTGGGGGGCAGTGCTGTGCGGCGAGGACAGGCTGGTGGAGGACCTTTGTCTTACTAATTTTTATTACATAATATAAGATAAACAATCATGACTGGGTTCTTCCTCATCTTGGGGTGGCTCAGTAAGAAAACAGGCCGGATTAATTGCAGTACAGTGCCGAAAGGTCAGTTTAGGATTGCCTGTGATTTCAGTGGGTTCTGTCGGATAGAGGGCCAGTCCACATTGCCCTGCACTGGGATCTCAATCGGATCAATGGGAGTATAACCCACTTGGGAGGGGTCCTCTGCCCACACATGAGGATCCACATCGTCAGGTATGTCCGAGCCAGTATGATGCTGTAGAGTCGTTAAGACCTTCTCGGGGTCCCCATGAAATTGGACTGTTCGGCCATGTTTTACGATTTGCACATCCCGGCTGGTAGGGTCAGCCTCATCTGTGGCCTTGCGTACCATAACTCCCAAATCTTTAGCATGGTGAGGGGCTAATACTTCACGAGCAATATGCGGTGCCATTGTTAGGGGCTGTTTCCACAGATTCTTATCCACTTCCACAAAATCTGCCTCTCTTTCAAGTCCAGTCACTCTAGCCCTTAATAGAATTCCCTTCACTTCCCCTTCGTGATCCTGATAAAAGTTCTGCAGGTCCTGATTTTTTCCACTGGGATCGTATGCTAGGGTTACATGATAGGGTGCCTGCGGCAGATCCAGAGACCACCACTGAGGGGTTCTAGTGGTATAATACTGCCGCTTAAGGGTTTCCTGTTTTACAATAATCCCATCATCTCCACACTCCAAATGCAACTGGAATTTGCAGAGGAGGTCTCTAGCCATCAAGTTACAGTCCAGATTGGTTGTGATAACAACTTGATGTTCCACCGATTGGTTCGTCGTCCGGGGAGGATCCCTGCACAATCAAGCTGCGTAGTCAATCGGGGGACAATTGACCAAAGGGGTTGTTCTGGGAGAGGTTAGTGTAAGATCCTCCTCTTCCCCCCCCCTTGCCCCCCTCCTCTTCCTCCTCTTCCTTTTCCATGCTGACGGTAGGGGCAATTTTTATTCAATGTCCTTCCTGCCCACAATTAAAACAGTCAATTCCTCTTACCCAGTCCCGGCCTCTTCCCATAACATGCCAGGGACAATAGGGAGGTTTATTAGCAGGGCTCGGGCTGTTTGGTTGTTTAGTATAACCGTATCCTTGCTTATCCATCCAATCCTGTATGCAACACTGCGGTTCTATTGATCCTTCCTCCCGAGATGGCTCTTCCTTTCTAGTCACGTATTCAGTCTTGACCCGGGTTGGGGGTGCACCTCCCCCCTCCCCTTTCTTTTCCTGCCAATAATATCTAACTGCCCTTTCCATTTGTCCGGATAGCGTGAGCAATCAAATAGTTGTTCGAAGATCACATAGACATCTATAGTGGGGTGGTCTCCAGCTTGTTGTGCATCAGGGTTTGGCATTGGTCTGACAGGGAATTATTGTCGGGACTTTGGGATCTTGGAAATCATTTCTAGGTCGGAGGATGTTTCGGAGCTGTCTGACTGCTTGACAGTTCTGCGTCTCGATCGGCGGGCGTGTTTGCTATATCTTTACTGGTAGATTGACTAGAAGATTTACGGACTGTCTGTGATATCGAGATATAGTTCTGCCCTTTCGAGTGTGAGATCTGGTTCTTTCGGCTATATTGCTTGTGAACTGGGGATCCGAATCGCTATCAGAGGATGAGGAGTCAGTTTGGGTTTGTTGCTTTGGTGGTATGGGGTTATTTTTAACTCCTCTTGCCGGAGTGTAAGGTGGAGGGTGTTGGGAAGAGGACTGGAGCGAGGGGCCAGGGGGTGCGGAAGGCGCCGTTGGGCGCTGAGTCAGTGTCCACTGATCAATTTCATCATCAGCCTCGGTTAACACAAAGCCAGCCATTTTACTACGTAGTCGGTCAATACCTTTCTCAGAGGTCCCAGAGGATCTCTTAGTAAGTTTCTCGTGCGCACATTCTTTTTTTTTTAAAGACGTCTACAGTTTTAACATGTGTTCCCTCTGTCAATGAAAGTCCTAATTTAATAGCATTTGTTTGCCAACTTGACAGAAGTGATGCATCTTTTAAATTTTTTTTGACAATCCCTGTGCTTTTTTTTTTACTACCTCTACGCTTCTAGTGCCACCGAGAGGCCATTGATCATCTCCCAATAATTTGTTCAGGGCTCCTGATAATTTTCTAAAGTCTTCAGCTCTTTCAGGGAATTCTTCACATAACTTTTGTAGCGGACTATCCGCATCCGTTGTTTTATCCAACTGATTACCCATTACCGTGTCGTTATGCGTTCACGTAGTCGTGCGATTTAAACAAACTTAAAACGAACAGACTTTACTGAAAAACAGACTTAACAAACTTACTAATCTAACACAAAGCCGCGTCGCCCCGCGGCTCGCGTCTCCACGCGATTCCACCTAAACAAGCTTAACAAACTTAACACAAAGCCGCGTCGCCCCGCAGCTCGCGTCTCCACGCGATTCCACCTAAACAAGCTTAACAAACTTAACACAAAGCCGCGTCGCCTTGCGTCTCCACGCGATTCCACCTAAACAAGCTTAACAAACTTAACAATAAACGGACTTACTGAAATCAGCACTGACTTTCGCGGTTCGCGTTGCTGCGCGTTCGCGTTGGCCCACGTGTACTCGCGCTCGCGCCGCTGCATGTCTCGCGTCACCACGCGTTTACGTTGCCGTGCGTCTGCGTCTGCCTTCCTCCACTCGGCCGCACGCTCGCGTCGTTGCGCGTCAGCGCCGCTGCGCGTTCGCGTCGGCCCTACCTTCCGAGTTGCTGCGGGATTTAAATTCAATCAGTGCCTAGACGGGCAAAGTGATATACAAGGTCGAATTCGTACCTGAATTGAACACCTATCCTCTATTTAATTCCCCATAAGCCTTATTTTATTCCCTGTGAGCCTAATTTTCTAAATTTGATTTCTTATTCTTTTAGTCTCCAAATTTCCCTATCCTTTCGCGTCACTGCGCAGTTTAAATCCAATCAGTCAATGAAAGCCCTAATTTAATGGAGTTTTTCTGCCAACTGGACAGGAGTGATTTTTTTTTAGACTGCAGTGGAATTTTTCTCATAATTTAAAATCTCAGAACATTTTTTTTTCAGCACCTATTTAGTACGTTACTTTTTTTTTTGTCTTTTCCATAACTAGAGAGAAGTCTGGCACGTAGGCTGTGGACTGCTTTTCGTTATCTCAATTGTTCCAGCCTCAAGGTCGTGTTATTTAATATGATATATATTTTTTTTGAATCCATCTCAGTTGTTTTGCTGTGCCTTCTCTGAATGTTTTCTTTCGACAAGTAAGTGAGCATGTTAAATCCTTTTTTTTAACCACCGGGACCATGTATTTTTTTCTTTTTTTTTTACTCACCAAACCTATCCTTTGTGCATTTCCTGGCTCCGTAACTTATCATCCGAATATACGTAATTCAATAAGGTTCACACTCTTAAACTTCCCACATACAGGACAACACTACGAAGGGTTAAAAAAAACTTTCATTCTGTTTGAAAAAGTAGGTGGAGATAAAACAAACCACAACTCCCCGGCTTTTTTTTAGTAAAAATCACAGAAGCATTTCTCATTTAAACAGACGTTCACAAGAATCTCTTTTCTTTCCTATTAATTTTTGGATCCATGATTGATCATCTATCCCTATCTAGCTCTAACTATAACCTATCTTTCCAAGTCGCCGCTTGGTTTGCGTCATTGCGCAATTTCCCTATCTCTATCCCTATTCTAAGTTTGAAAGGTATTCACCAGATTGTCCTGGATCTCATTCAGACACTACCTGAGAACCAGCGAGTGGCTAAACTTTCCTCAGACTTTTGAAACCGGGGGAAACTGGAGCAGTATTGAAATCATACTCACTCCAGTGGCCACTTTCCCCTCGTCTCGTCCAAGGCTAGTCTGGCTCTTAATTCGCAAGTTTTCGGCAGTCGTCCGTTGAGATCCCACTTCTGACACCAAATGTAAATGTAGATTCTTTTCTCTCAATCTGGTTCAGTAAAATTACTGAGTCGAATACCTCTTGTGCTTTGAACAAAGCAGTCTTTATTTTACCGGCCGGCAAGACTTATCAGACAGAGGTTATACATTCTCGGTTGAGCGTACACACTCCCTACGGATAAGTGAAGTTGCATCGTAAAGCGACAACAGTTAGACATTCTCGGCAAAAGATAACAAGATAGGGCTAGAGTGACATCCCAGTTCAACCTATCCCTTTTGGTCCCTCTTTCCCTTTGTCCACTCATAAGCCGACCTAAGTATGGTCTGATTTTAAACAAAGACCTTCTGTCAATGTTTCAGGTTAATAACATGATTTAATAAGACCTTGAGGTTTTTCTGCAAGCTGTGGGTTTTGTTTCAATATGTGTTAGTGTTGTAACATTTCGCAGTCTCGAGTCTGAGATGTCATGGCTATTCCTCCATGAATTCTTTGTTAGCTGATGCTGTATATCAATAAAGAAATGCAAGTGTTAATGGAGGGTGTATAGAAAAATATACAAAGAAAAGCGGGGGAAAGAATGATGAGAAAAATTTCTGAGAAACTGGTACAAAGTGGGAGATAAATAGTTTGACACATTCAGAGAGAAAAGCAGGGAGAAAATATTTTTTCTTTGGGCTGTCTGAGATCAGTTGGTGTCTGACAAAGTACTTCATCTGACTTTAAAGATGCATTCTTGATACTCATCCGTAAGTAATTTTCTTTTCTTGAAATGTTAAAAAACATTCGTTCCGGGATGTGGGCGTCGCTGGCAAGGCCAGCATTTATTGCCCAATCTTAATTTCCCTTGAGAAGGTGTTGGTGAGCCACCAGCTTGAACTGCTGCAGTTCGTGTGGTAAAGGTACTCCCACAGTGCTGTTTGGGAGGGAGTTCCAGGACTTTGAACCAGCACCGACGGAGGAACAACAATATAGTTCCAAGTCAGGATGGTGTGTGACTTTGTTGCTCGAACGGCAATTTCGCTAGTCGTGTGACTCGTAGTTGCCTGCGACTGTTCTTGAGTTAAATGCCAAATGACACCAGATAATGGCGGTACCGTTAATGTTCGTTTAATACAGAAGTAGTACAAGACTCACTACTTATACTTTATAGTTACCAAATAGGTTCGGTCCGTACTAACACTGTTCCGTCAAGGGTCTCTTCCCTGGTCCCTGCTTCTGCTGAGTGTTGCTCCTAGGTTCTCACTACCTAGGCGGGGTTTCCCTTCCTGGTTTATACTATTCTATAATCAGGCCCATCTCCTTTGACTACACATTTGTCTGTGCCCTGGTGATTGGGTTATTCTAGTTACAATCTGACCCATTTCCTTGATTGTCTGTACGCTGTTGATTCGTATATTTTGTCCCATTGATTACATTTTGTCTGTATCCTAAGGATTAGTATATTCTAGTTACTAAGGAAGCAATGCTAATCAAATTTCAATTGGTAATTCATTTTATGTTCAAGGCACCTTAAGCTTACTCTCGGTGTCCTTCTAGGTGGCAGAGGACGTGGTTTGGGCGATGCTGCTGCAGTGCATCTTGTAGATAGTAGTCATTGCAGCCATGGTGCGCCACTAGTGGCGGGAGAGAATGTTGAAGGTGGTAGATGGGGTGCCAAACAAGCGGGCTGCTTTGTCCTGGATGGTGTCGAGCTTCTTATGTTGTTGGAGCTGTACTCGTCCAGGCAAGTGGAGAGTATTCCATCACACTCCTGACTTGTGCCTTGTAGATGGTGAAAAAGCTTTGGGGAGTCGGGAGGTTAGACACTCGCTGCAGAATACCCAGCCTCTGACCCACTGTTGTTGCCACAGTATTTATGTGGCTGGTCCAGTTAAGTTTCTGGTCAATGGTAACCCCAGGATGTTGATGGTGGGGGATTTGGCGATGGTACTGCTGTTGATTATCACGGTGAGGTGGTTAGACTCTCGCTTTTTGAAGATGGTTATTGCCTCACATTTGTGATGCGAATGTTACTTGCCACTTATCAGCCCAAGCCTTGAATGTCATCCAGGTCTTGCTGCATGCGGGCATGGACAGCTTCATTATCTGAGGAGTTGTGAATGGAACTGAACACTGCAATCATCAGCCAACATCCGCACTTCTGGCCTTATGATGGAGAGAAGGTCATTGATGAAGCATCTGAAGATGGTTGGGCCGAGGACACTGCCCTGAGGAACTCCTGCAGCGATGTCCTGAGGTTGGGATGATTAACCTCCAACAACTACAACCATCTTCCTGTGTGCTAGGTATGACTCCAGCCAGTGGAGAGTTTTCCCCCTGATTCCCTTGACTTCAATTTTACTCGGGCTCCATAATGCCACGTTCGATCAAATGCTGCCTTGATGTCAAGGGCAGTCACTCTCTCCTCACCTCGAATTCAGCTCTCTTGTCCATGTTTGGATCAAGACTTTAATGAAAGTATGGAGCCATGTTGTTCTGTCAGAACCCAAACTGAGCATCGGTGAGTAGGTTATTGGTGAGTAAATGCCGCTTGATAGCACTGTCAACGACGCCTTCGTTCACTTTGCTGATGATTGAGAGTAGACTGATGGGGTGACACTTGGCCGGATGGATTTGTCCTCCTTTTTGTGGACATACCTGGGCAGTTTTCCACATTGTCGGGTAGATGCCACTGTTGTAGCTGTACTGGAAGGGCTTAGCTAGAAACACGGCTAGTTCTGGAGCATGTCTTAAGTACGACAGCCGGGATGTTGTTGGGGCCAATAGCCTTTGCTATATCCAGTGCGCTCAGCTGTTTTTTGATATCACGTGGAGTGAATAGAATTGGCTGAAGACTGGATTCTGTGATGGTGGCGACCTCGGGGAGATCGATATGGATCGTCCACTCGGCACTTCCGGCTGAAGATGGTTGAAAATGCTTCAGCCTTGTCTTTTGCACTCGTGCTGGGCTCTGCCATCATTCAGGAAAGGGTTATTCATGGAGCCCCCTCCCGTTAGTTGTCGTCCACTATTCACAACTGGATGTGGCAGTGCTGCAGAGCTCTGATCTGATCCATTGATTGTGGAATCGCTTATCTCTGTTGAAAGCATGCTGCTTCCGCTATTTAGCATGCATGCATGACGAGATCCAACACCGCCTCCAGTGCGCCAGTGCAGCCTTTGGCCGTCTGAGGAAAAGAGTGTTTGAAATCCAGGCCCTCAAAACTGCCACCAAGCTCATGGTCTACAGGGCTGTAGTAATACCTGCCTTCCTGTATGGCTGAGAGACATGGACCATGTACAGTAGACACCTCAAGTTGCTGGAGAAACATCACCAACGATGTCTCCGCAAAATCCTACAATTCCCCTGGGATGACAGGCGCACCAACATCAGCGTCCTCATTCAGGCTAACATCCCCAGCATTGAAGCACTGACCACACTCAATCAGCTCCGCTGGGCAGGCCTCATAGTCAGCATGCCAGACACGAGACTCCAAAAGTAAGTGTTCTACTCGGAGCTCCCTCACTGCAAACGGGCCAAAGGTGGGCAGCGGAAACGCTACAAGGACACCCTGAAAGCCTCTCTGACAAAGTGCGACATCCCCACTGACACCTGGAAGTCCCTGGCCCAAGACCGCCCGAGGTGGAGGAAGTGCATCCGAGAGGGCGCTGAGCACCTTGAGTCTCAATGCCGAGAGCGTGCAGAAATCAAGCGTAGACGGCGGAAAGAGCGTGCGGCAAACCAGTCCCACCCACCTCTTTCCCTCAACGACTATCTGTCCCACCTGTGACAGAGTCTGTGGCTCTCGTATTGGACTGTTCAGCCACGAAAGAACTCACTTCAGGAGTGGAAGCAAGTCTTCCTCGATTCCGAGGGACTGCCTATGACGATGGTGATGATGATCCAGAGGACTGGAATGCAAGGAGGTCGAAGTTATATTGTTTTGCAAGTGTTGCAGCTTCCTCAGGTTGACACCCCTTGGTCCCCTGGCTTGATGGTAATGGTAGAGTGAGGGATATGCCAGGCCATGTCTAGTGAGAAGCAGGAACTGAAGGATATCCTTATTAGGCGGAAAATTGTGTTGGGGAAATTGATGGGATTGAAGGCCGATAAATCCCTGGGGCCTGATAGTCTGCATCCCAGAGTACTTAAGGAAGTGGCCCGAGAAATAGTGGATGCATTGGTGATCTTTTTCCAACAGTCTATCGACTCTGGATCAGTTCCTATGGACTGGAGGGTAGCTAATGTAACACCATGTTTTAAAAAAGGAGGGAGAGAACACGGGTAATTATAGACCGGTTAGCCTGACATCAGTAGTGGGGAAAATGTTGGAATCAATTATTAAAGATGAAATAACAGCGCATTTGGAAAGCAGTGACAGGATCGGTCCAAGTCAACATGGATTTATGAAAGGAATATCATGCTTGACAAATCTTCTGGAATTTTTTGAGGATGTACCTAGTAGAGTGGACAAGGGAGAACCAGTGGATGTGGTGTATTTGGACTTTCAAAAGGCTTTTGACAAGGTACCACAAGAGATTAGTGTACAAGATCAAGGCACATGGTATTGGGGGTAATGTACTGACGTGGATAGAGAACTGGTTGGCAGCCAGGAAGCAGAGTGTCGGGATAAACGGGTCCTTTTCAGAATGGCAGGCAGTGACTAGTGGGGTGCCGCAGGGCTCAGTGCTGGGACCCCAGCTATTTACAATATACATTAATGATTTAGATGAAGGAATGGAATATAATATCTCCAAGGTTGCAGGTGACACTAAATTGGGTGGCGGTGTGAGCAGGACGCTAAGAGGCTGCAGGGTGACTTGGACAGGTTAACTGAGTGGGCAGATGCAGTATAATGCGGATAAATGTGAGGTTATCCACTTTGGGGGCAAAAACAAAGGCAGAATATTATCTGAATGACGGCAGATTAGGAAAAGGGGAGGTGCAACAAGACCTGGGAGTCATGGTTCATCAGTCATTGAAAGTTGGCATGCAGGTACAGCAGGCGATGAAGAAGGCAAATGGTATGTTGGCCTTCATAGCTAGGGGTTTTGAGTATAGGAGCAGGGAGGTCTTACTGCCGTTGTACAGGGCCTTGGTGAGGCCTCACCTGGAATATTATGTTCAGGTATGGTCTCCTAATCTGAGGAAGGACGTTCTTGCTATTGAGGGAGTGCAGCGAAGGTTCACCAGACTGATTCCCTGGTCCTGATGAAATGCATCCCAGGGTATTAAAAGAGATGGCGGAAGTTATAGCAGATGCATTCGTTATAATCTACCAAAATTCTCTGGACTCTGGGCAGGTACCAGTGGATTGGAAAGCAGCTAATGTAACGCCTCTGTTTAAAAAAAAAAAGGGGCAGACAAAAGGCAGGTAACTATAGGCCGGTTAGTTTAACATCTGTAGTGGGGAAAATGCTTGAAACTATCATTAAGGAAGAAATAAGCGGGACATCTTGATAGGAATAGTGCAATCAAGCAGACGCAACATGGATTCATGAAGGGGAAATCATGTTTAACTAATTTACTGGAATTCTTTGAGGATATAACGAGCATGGTGGATAGAGGTGTACCGATGGATGTGGTGTATTTAGATTTCCAAAAGGCATTCGATAAGGTGCCACACAAAAGGTTGCTGCAGAAGATAGAGGTACGCGGAGTCAGAGGAAATGTATTAGCATGGATAGAGAATTGGCTGGCGAACAGAAAGCAGAGAGTCGGGATAAATGGGTCCTTTTCGGGTTGGAAATCGGTGGTTAGTGGTGTGCCACAGGGATCAGTGCTGGGACCACAACTGTTTACAATATACATAGATGGATGACCTGGAAGAGGGGACAGAGTGCAGTGTAACAAAATTTGCAGATGACACAAAGATTAGTGGGAAAGCGGGTTGTGTAGAGGACACAGAGAGGCTGCAAAGAGATTTGGATAGGTTAAGCGAATGGGCGAAGGTTTGGCAGATGGAATACAATGTCGGAAAGTGTGAGGTCATCCACCTTTGGGGGGGGGGGGGGAAACAGTAAAAGGGAATATTATTTGAATGGGGAGAAATTACAACATGCTGAGGTGCAGAGGGACCTGGGGGTCCTTGTGCATGAAACTCTTTTGAGTTGAAACTCTTTTGAGTCCTTGTGCATGAAAAAAAAACTCTTTTTGGAAAATACAATGTTCCCTGACCGGGAAACGAACCCGGGCCGCAGCGGTGAAAGCGCCGAAACCTAACCACTAAACCACCAGGGAAGCTGCTACTCCTTGTGCATGAAACTCTTTTGAGTTTACCTGCGAAAACATAAAACATGTATCCGTGCCACCCGACCTGGATGACACACACAAGACATTTACAAGGCCCTTTTTTGTTTTTTTTGTGGGTTTTTTTGTGGTTTTTTTTTTTGGGCACTAAAATCAAATTTTTCCTTTTTTCCAGTGCCCCCTATAAAAGGAGAGGGGGACACTAAAAGCACCGGCAATTAAAACAAATTAAACTTAAAAAACGTAAAATCAAATTAAAATTTGGTTGCCGGGCGTGATGATGCACTCCAGTCCCTCCGGTGCCCACCTCTCGCGGAAGGCCGCGTGCGTACCGGTGGACACCGCGTGCTCCATCTCCAAGGACACCCTGGACCGGTCCTTGTGCATGAATCCCAAAAAGTTAGTTTGCAGGTGCAGTAGGTAATCAGGAAGGCGAATGGAATGTTGGCCTTCATTCCAAGAGGGATGGAGTACAAAAGCAGAGAGGTCCTGCTGCAACTGTATAGGGTATTGGTGAGGCCGCACCTGGAGTACTGCGTGCAGTTTTGGTCACCTTAGTTAAGGAAGAATATACTGGCTTTGGAGCGGGTACAGAGACGAGTCACTAGGCTGATTCCGGAGATGAGGGGTTTACCTTATGATGATAGATTGGGTAGACTGGGTCTTTACTCGTTGGAGTTCAGAAGGATGAGGGGTGATCTTATAGAAACATTTAAAATCATGAAAGGGATAGACAAGATAGAGGCAGAGAGGTTGTTTCCACTGGTCGGGGAGACTAGAACTAGGGGGCACAGCCTCAAAATACGGGGGAGCCAATTTAAAACCGAGTTGAGAAGGAATTTCTTCTCCCAGAGGGTTGTGAATCTGTGGAATTCTCTGCCCAAGGAAGCAGTTGAGGCTAGCTCATTGAATGTATTCAAGTCACAGATAGATAGATTTTTAACCAATAAGGGAATTAAGGGTTACGGGGAGAGGGCGGGGAAGTGGAGCTGAGTCCACTGCCAGATCAGCCATGATCTTGTTGAATGGCGGAGCAGGCTCGAGGGGCTAGATGGCCTACTCCTGTTCCTAATTCTTATATTCTTATGTTCCTGGGATGGCTGGACTGACATGAGGAGAGATTGGAGCGACTGGGCCTTTATTCACTGGAGTTTAGAAGGATGAGAGGGGATCTCATAGAAACATATAAAATTCTGATGGGACTGGACAGATTAGATGCAGGAAGAATGTTCCCGATGTTGGGGAAGTCCAGAACCAGGAGACACATTCTAAGGATAAGGGGTAAGCCATTTAGGACTGAGATGAGGAGAAACTTCTTCACTCCGAGAGTTGTTAACCTGTGGAATTCTCTACCGTAGAGAGTTGTTGATGGCAGTTCGTTGGATATATTCAAGAAGGATTTCGATGTGGCCCTTATGGCTAAAGGGATCAAGGGATTTGGAGAGAAAGCAGGAAAGCGGTACTGAGGTGAATGATCTTATTGAATGGTGATGCAGGTTCGAAGAGCCAAATGGCCTACTCCTCCACCTATTTTCTATGTTTCTATGAGGTTACAGAATGTGGTGGAATACAATTCTGCTGCTGCTGATGGCCCACAGCATCTCATGGACGTCCAGTTTTGAGCTGAGAGATCTGTTCTGAATCTATCCCATTTAGCAAGATGGTAGTGCCACACGACATGATGGAGGGTATCTTCAGTGTGAAGCGGGACTTTGTCTGCACAAGGACTGTGCGATTATCACTGCTACAAATGCTGTCATAGACAGATGCATCTGCGTCAGGTAGATTGGTGAGGTCGAAATCAAGTAGATTTTTCCCTCGTGTTGGTTCTCTCTCCACCTGTCAGAGGCCCAGTTTGGCAGCTGTGTCCTTCAGGGCTCGATCAGTAATGGTACTACCAAGCTCCTCTTGGTGATGGACATTGAAATCCCCACCCAGAGTACATTATGTACCCTTGCTGCCCTCTGCTTATTCCAAGTGGTGTTCAACATGCATTTGTTCACAGTGAGACATGTATCCTGCGCTTTTAAATTTCTGAATCTGTATTATGTTGAAAGCTTATTTTACACTGGTATAATTGTTACATTTTGCAAGTTGTATTATTTTTAAATAAGTTATCTTGGGTTCTCCCTGGACACCCACACGTTACCTGGTAATTAGGCAGTAGTGGGTGATCTAGGTCATTAGGTGTGCAAGATGACTGCTCTGATGTCGTCTTGGTTGTTCTTTGCACTTTCCATGGAATGCTGGGCCACCACAATTGTCGAAAACTGGTTGAATCAATGTCATACAGTACTATATCTTGACTCGGTGTGTTTATACTCTAATATGCTGTCACTTTCGCATTTGCCCGTAAAATGTATAGTAGTTGAAATATGGTAAATGTTAGTATAGCAGTCAATCTTCAATTAGTTTCTTCAGCTCCTGAAAAAACTGCATTGAAGTGGAACAGCTCTGGTTTATGAGTCTTGTTTTGTTCCATCAGTTCTGCTTTATTCAAATCCTGGAAGGGTTGAACTGCTCTGGAACTGAAGTTTGTTGTAGAGAAGTTCCTTTTATTAAAGGTATAATCAGACTGTTGCCAAAGCATTGATGAGGTGTTGCTAGAATTGCAATTGACCCAAGTTTGTTGAAGAATAGGTTTGTTTTGTCATCAATTTTTTTTTTCTCCCCTGAGGATGTTGACTGCTGAAATATGGTTCCACGGGTGCTGCTAATGTAGCTTGTCAGTGTTAGGTTATTGTGGAGGACCAGAGCCAATGCTGAGAATATTCTGAGAGAAGAGGGGAAAGGAGTTGCTGCTTTTTGCCTACACTACTTGTCGTACTTTGTGTTACTGGTAGAAATTTAATTTAATTACCCATAACTTAATCTAGATCAAGTAAGTAGTCAAGAAACTAAGCTGTGAACTACGTTGCTTACCTACAAATTGAATTACATTTAATTACATAGAACAAGGTCATATCGGGATGGCAGTGCAGGTCGTGTGCCGCAACTGCATCATGTGGGAGTTTGTGGAGAGCATTGTGATCCCGGCCAACCATGTTTGCAGCAAGTGCTTGCATCTTGAGGAACTTCAGCTCTGAGTTGTTGAGCTGAAGTCTGAGGTGCAGACATTGCGGGGCATCAGGGAGGGGGAGAATTATCTGGACACTTTGATCCAGGAGGCAGTCACGCCCCTTAGGTTTAGGTACTTGTACAGATATGGTCAGTAGTCAGGGACAGGAGGGTGTGACTGCAACTTGGGATGGTTGCAGTCACAAGGAGCCTTGGCATTTGTCCTTATCCAACAGGTATGAGGTTCTTGCTCCCTGTGTGGATGAGGGAAAAGCTGCAGGATGGATGAGCAAGCTGACCATGGTGCAGGAGGCCATTCAAGTGGAGGAAATGTAGTTGTGGTAGGGCACAGCATAGTCAGAAGGATATAATCTTAGATTCATAGAATGGTTACAGCACAGAAGGAGGCCAATCAGCCCATCGAGCCCGTGTCAGCTTTCTGCAAGAGCACTTCAGCTAGTCCCACTCCTCCACCCTTTCCGCCAAGCCCTGCAAATGTTTTCCTTTCAGGTACTTATCCAATTCCCATTTGAAAGAGATACTGTTCTCTGCAGCTGCTCCCGAGAGTTCCGAACGTCCTGTTGCCTGCCCAGTGCCAGGGTTGAAGACGACCTCTCGCGACTGGAGAAGACCTTGGATTGGGAATGGGAGGTTCAAGTTGCCGTGGTCCATGCAGGAACCAACGACACAGGTAGAACTGGGAATGAGGTTCTGCTGAGAGAGTTTGAGGAGTTGGGAGTCCAAATTAAACAGCAGAACTTCAAAGATGATGATCTGTGGATTGTTGCCTGAGCCATGTGTCGATTGGCATCAGGATATGCAGATTAGAAGGTTAAATGCGTGGCTCAAAGAGTGATGTGGGAGGCAAGGGTTTTGCTTTGTGGGGCACTGACACCAGTACTGGGCGACGGGAGGGGGTGGCGGGGAAAGGGAGCTGTTCTGTTGGGATGGGTTCCGCTGGAACCAGTGTCCTGGCAACTCGAATAACTAGGACAGTAGACAGGGCTTTTAAACTAATGAAGGGAGGGGGTGGGGAGGTGGGAGGATTCAGGAAAGAGTAAATTTAAAAGCAATGAGAGAAATGTCAAGGCTCTAGAGCAGAGCAGAGCAGAATTTATGGTAAAAAATAAGCAGAGTGGTTTCGGAAGGGACAGAGTAACAAAGGTAACAGGCATCAGTGACTAAGTGCCATCAGGGGAAAAATAGAACAACGTCAAAGCTAAAGGTACTATATCTGAATGCGCGAAGCAGTCGCAACAAAATAGATGAATTAATAGCGCAGATAGAAATCAATAAGTTTGATCTAATAGCCATTATGGAGATGTGGTTGTAAAGTTGGGAACTAAATATTCCAGGATACTTAACTTTTACAAGAGATGGGCAAAATGGAAAAGGTGGAGGGGTAGCCCTGATGAAGGATGGGATAAAGACAGTAGAGAGAAAGGATCTTGGCTCCGCAAATCAAGAAGTAGAATTAGTTTGAGTGGAGCTTAGAAACAGCAAGTGCAGAAAACATTGGTGGAAATTGTTTATAGACTTCCAAACAGTAGTTGTAATATAAGGCAGAGTATAAATCAGGAATTTAGAGGTGCATGCAACAAGGGTTATACAGTAATCATGATGGACTTAAATCTACATATAGACTGGGCAAACTAAATTTGCAGTAACAGTGTAGAGGACAAATTCATGGAATGTAGACGAGATTGTTTCCTCGATCAGTATGTTGAGGAACCAACTTGGGAACAGGCTATTTTAGATCTAGTATTGTGCAATGCGAAAGGGTTAATTAATAACCTTGTAGTAAAGGGGCATTTGGGGAAAGAGTGGCCATAATATTATAGAATTTTATATTGAGTTTGAAAGTGATTTAGTTAAATCCGAAACCAGGGTCTTGAATCTAAACAAAGCAAACTACGTAGGTATGAGGGGCGAGTTGGCTACGGTAGATTGGGAAACTACATTAAAAGGTAGGACGGTCGACAAGCAATGGCTAGCATTTAAAGAATTAATACATTTACTACAACTTTTATTTATATAGTGCCTTTAACGTAGCAAAATGTCCCAAGGGACAAAAATGCTACAAAAAGTGATTAAAACCGTGGCTAACAAGAGAAGTTAAAGATCGTATTAGATCAAAGGAAGGGGCTTATAATGTTGCCAAAAAGAGCAGTAAGCCTGAGGACTGGGAGAATTTTAGAATTCACCAAAGGAGAACTAATAAAGAAAAGGAAAATAGAATACGAAAGTAAACTGGCGAGATAAAAAAGCTTCTATAGGTATGTAAAAAGAAAAAAGATTAGTCAAAGTAAATATGGGTCCCTTACAGGCTGAGACAAGAGAAATTATATGGGGAATAAGGAAATGCCAGAGAAATTAAACAAATACAACACAAAATCTCCCAGAAATAGTGGAGAACCAAGGGTCTAGCGAGAATGAGGAACTGAAAGAAATTCGTATTAGTAAAAAAAAATAGTACTGGAGAAATTAATGTGACAAAGTTGATAATTCCCCCGGACCAGATGGCTTACATCCTAGGGTTTTGAAAGAGGTGGCTCTCGAGATGGTGGATGCATTGGTTGTCATCTTTCAAAATTCCAGAGATTCTAAAATGGTTCCACGGATTGGAGGATAGCAAATGTAAACCCACTATTTAAGAAAGGAGTGGGAGAGAAAACGAGTAACTACAGACCTGTTAGCTTGACATCAGCAGCAGAGAAAATGCTAGAATCTATAAAAAATGTGGTTACAGGGCACTTAAAAAAAAATAATAGGATTGGGCAGAGTCAACACTGATTTACGAAAGAAAAATCATGTTTGACGAATCTTAGTTTTTTGAGGTTCTAACTAGCAGAATAGACAAGGAATCAGTGGATGTGGTGTATTTGGATTTTCAGAAGGCATTCGATAAGGTGCTACACAAGAGGTTATTAAACAAAATTAGGGTTCATGGGATTAGGGGTAATATACAAGCATTGGTTAATGGATAGAAAACACAGTAGGAATAAACAGGTCATTTTCGGGATGACAAACTGTAACTAGTGGGGTTCCATAATGATCAGTGCTTGGACCTCAGCTATTCACAATCTATCTATCAATGATTTGGATGAGGGGACCAAATGTAATATATCCAAGTTTGCTGCCGATAGGAACGTAGGTGGGAATGTAAGTTGTACGGAGGATACAAAGAGGCTTCAAGGGGATAGAGACCGGCTAATATAATGTGAAGAAATGTGAAGTTATCCACTTTGGTAGGACAAATAGAAAAGCAGAATATTTTAAAATGGTGAGAGATTGGAAAATGTTGGTGTTCAGAGGGACCTGGTGTCCTTGTACACAAATCACTGAAAGTTAACATGCAGCAATTAAGAGAGCAAATGGCATGTTGGCCTTTATTACAAGAGGATTTGAGTACAAGAGTAAAGACGTCTTATTGCAATTATATAGGGACCTGGTGAAGACCGCACCTGGAGTATTGTGTACAGTTTTGGTTTCCTTACCTAAGGAAGGATATACAGGTACTTGCCATAGAGGGAGTGCAACGAAGGTTCACCAGACTGATTCCTGGGGTAGGGTGAGAAGATTGTCCTTTGAGGAGAGATTGAGTCGACTTGGCCTAAATTCTCTTGATTTTAAAAGAATGAGAGGTGATTTCATTAAAACATATAAAATTCTTACAGGGTTTGACACGGTCGATGCAGGGAGGATGTTTCCCCCGGGCTGGGGAGTCTAGAACCAGGGGTCACAGTCTCAAAATAAGGGGTCGGCCATTTAGGATGGAGGTGAGGGGAAATTTCTTCAGAGGGTGGTGAATCTTTGGAATTCTCTTCCCCAGAGGGCTGTGGAGGCTGTCGTTGAGTATGTTCAAGACTGAGATTGATATATTTTTGGAGATCAAGGGATATGAGAATAGTGCAGGAAAATGTTGAGGTAGATCAGCCATGATGTTGAATGACGAGGGGCCAAATGGCCAAATTCTGCTCCTGTTTCTTAATATGGTCATTTCCCCCTCTCCTGTTACTACCGATTCCTCCAAAATTACCAACTTTGGATTTCTTGGTATTTGTAATCAAATGGATTGAGCCGACTTCTACTGGTCTGATTTGGATATTTTCGGCCAGTTACATAGAAACATAGAAAATAGGTGCAGGAGTAGGCCGTTCGGTCCTTCGAGCCTGCACCACCATTCAATAAGATCATGGCTGATCATTCACCTCAGTACCCCTTTCCTGCTTTCTCTCCATACCCCTTGATCCCTTTAGCCGTAAGGGCCACATCTAACTCCCTCTTGAATATATCCAATAAACTGGCATCAACCACTCTCTGCGACAGGGAATTCCACAGGTTAACAACTCTGAGTGAAGAAGTTCCTCCTCATCTCAGTCCTAAATGGCCTACCCCGATCCTAAGACTATGTCCCCTGGTTCTGGACTTCCCCAACATCGGGAACATTCTTCCCACATCTCACCTGCCCCGTCCCATCAGAATCTTATACGTTTCTGTGAGATCCCCTCTCATCCTTCTAAACTCCAGTGTATAAAGACCCAGTTGATCCAGTCTCTCCTCATATGTCAGTCCAGCCATCCCTGGAATCAGTCTGGTGAACCTTTGTTGCACTCCCTCAATAGCAAGAATGTCCTTCCTCAGATTAGGAGACCAAAAATGAACACAATGTTCCAGGTGAGGCCTCACCAAGATCCTGTACAACTGGAGTAAGACCTCTCTGCTCCTATACTCAAATCCCAGAGCTATGAAGGCCAATTTGCTGCCTTCACCGCCTGCTGTACCTGCATGCCAACTTTCAATGACTTATGAACCATGACACCCAGGTCTCGTTGCACCTCCCCTTTTCTTAATCTGCCGCTATTCAGATAATATTCTGCCTTCGTGTTTTTGCCCCCAAAGTGGATAACCTCACATTTATCCACATTATACTGCATCTGCCGCTCTCCTAACCTGTCCAAATCACCCTGCAGCCTCTGAGCATCCTCCTCACAGCTCACACCGCCACCCAGTTTAGTGTCATCTGCAAACTTGGAGATATTACCCTCAATTCCTTCATCCAAATCATTAATGTATATTGTGAAGAGCTGGGGTCCCAGCACTGAGCCCTGCGGTACTCAACTAGTTACTGCCTCCCATTCCGAAAAGAACCCGTTTATCCCGACTCTCTGCTTCCTGCCTGCCAACTAATTCTCTATCCACGTCAGTACATTACTCCCAGTACCATGTGCCTTGATCTTGTACACCAATCTCTTGTGGTACCTTGTCAAAAGCCTTTTGAAAGTCCAAAAACACCACATCCACTAGTTCTCCCTTGTCGACTCTACTAGTTGCACCCACAAAAAATTCCAGAAGATTGGTCAAGCATGATTTCCCTTTCATAAATCCATGCTGACTTGGACTGATCCTGTCACCGCTTTCCAAATGCGCTGCTATTTAATCCTTAATAATTGATTACAACATTTTCCCCACTACTGATGTCAGGCTAACCGGTCAATAATTACCCACCACCTCTCCCTCCTTTTTTTAAAAAGTGGTGTTACATTAGCTACCCTCCAGTCCATAGGAACTGAGCCAGAGTCGATAGACTGTTGGAAAATGATCACCAATGCATCCACTATTTCTTGGGCCACCTCCTTAAGTACTCTGGGATGCAGACAATCAGTCCCTGGGGATTTATCGGCTTTCAATCCCATCAATTTCCTCAACACAATTTCCCACCTAATAAGGATATCCTTCAGTTCCTCCTCCTCACTAGACACTCGGTCCCCGAGTACATCCGGAAGGTCATTTGTGTCTTCCTTCGCGAAGACAGAACCAATGTATTTGTTCAATTGGTCTGCCACTTTCTTGTTCCCCATTATTAATTCACCTGAATCCGACTGCAAGGGACCGACGTTTGTTTTCACCAAACTTTTTCTCTTCACATATCTATAGAAGCTTTTGCAGTCAATTTTTATGTTCCCGGCAAGCTTCCCCTCATACTCTTATTTTCCCCCTCCTAATTAAACCCTTTTTCCTCCTCTGCTGAATTCTAAATTTCTCCCAGTCCTCAGGTTTGCTATTTTTTCTGGCCAATTTATATACCTCTCTTTTGGATCTAACACTATCCTTAATTTCGCTTGTTAGCCACGGTTGCGCCACCTTCCCTGTTTTATTTTTACTCCAGACAGGGATGTACAACTGTTGAAGTTCATCCATGTGATCTATAAATGTTTGCCATTGCCAGTCTACCGTCAACCCTTTAAGTATCATTTGCCAGTCTATTCTAGCCAATTCATGCCTCATGCCATCGAAGTTAGGTTTCCTTTAGTTTAGCACCCTAGTTTCTGAATTAACTGTGTCGCTGTGGATGAGGCTGAGGCCATTCGGCCAGAAGAAAGGGGAGGGTCACGGTTGGGAACACACACACAGGCAATGCAGCAGCCTCCACAGCTGTGAATTTATTTTTATAAGCTGCAGGCCGTTCGGCCAGGAGACAGGGTAGGCGTGCAAAGCAGACAGCCAGCCAGTTTAAAAGTTACATTTGTAATTCCAGTATGGGTGCTGCATTATCAACACCACGGATTATGCAATGTTTCGCCAGCAATTCACTGCATAGGAAAGAATTGATTAGAGCTCACCGCACCAGGAACGTCATAGCCCGTAGGCTGATGGGCAGGAGACCTTACGTCGGCAATATCGAGCCAGGCGCTCATACCTGGACATGAGCGAGGCTGATTGTGTCAAAAAACTGCGTTTCTGCAGAGAAGTTGTCGTTGAGATCTGTGATATGCTGAGAGCAGGTATGCTGAGAGCAGGCTTGCAGCCCAGAAGCAGAACGCCGACTGCCTTGTCTGTTGAAGTGTAGGTAACAGCTGCACTTGCCTTCTATGTCTCGGGATCGTTTCAGGCTACGACTGGAGATGTGTGCGCGCCATCTCTCAATGTGCAATACATGCCTGCGTTTACCAGGTCACGGCTGCACTGTATGCGCAGAGGAATGACTTCATCAAGTTCCCAATGACTTGCACAAGCGATCCATGACAGGGCTGTGGGCTTCTTCAGAATTGCTGGCTTCCCAAAGGTACAGGGCTGCATTGATTGTATCCACATCGCCTTGTGGAGGATTCCGAGCAGTACAGGAATAGAAACGGTTTCCACTCCAATCAATGTGCAGCTCGTGTGTGACAACAAGCAGCACATCATGTCAGTCGATGCGAGATACCCTGGCAGCACTCGTGGTGCATTCATCCTACGCGACAGCGTTATATCTGACGTGTTTGAGCAGCACCCAGAAGGGCAGAGCTGGCTACTAAAAGACAAAGATGGCCTGGCCACCTGGATCATGGCATCCCTATGCATGACACGGACGGAAGCTGACGCGCAGCATCATAGAGAGGACCATTGGCATCTTGAAACAGCGTTTCCGATGCCTGGACCATTCCGGAGGCCACTTGCAATACTTTCCTCAGATTGTCGGTCACTTCACTGTTGTGTGCTACATGCTGCATAACTTAGCCATCATGAGGCAGCAGGAACTGGTAGTGGAACCAGAAGACCCACATGAGGGGCCAGTGCCTGATGATAATTTGGAAGAGCAGGATGAGGACGATCAGGAAAGCATGCAAGTGCCTGATGCCGGAGCACGAGGTCGGAGGAGGTCCGTCCATCGTGCTCCTTTAACGATTGCTCGAGCCCTGCGCCTGCAGCTCATCTGTGAACGCTTCAATTACTGATGCCTGAGGGCTCTGCGACAACTGTTGTGCATGGACGTGTTTATTTTTTGGAGTTCCTATGTTGTGTTGTACTAATGGAACATGATTCAGTTTTAATGAAAAAATATTTTCTTGAAAAGTTAAGGTCACTAATAAAATATTTGTTGTATCAAATTTTACTTTTTAATATGACTCTTGAAGATCACTTATAAACTTGTAAAGTTACAAAACAATTTCAATGTGAAAAATCTTACATTCAAGATCACTTAAACATCAAGATCACTTAAGTTGTAAAGTTACAAAACTTACAAAACAATTTGAATTTGAAAAATGCTATGAGAGCTACATCAAGAACAAGAACAAAAGCAGCAAAGAAAGGCTGCAACCATCTCTCATTCACATCTCAGTGAATGTTCACTTCTTCATGGGGGTGCCATTTGATTGGCGGGGCTGTGTGCTCTTATTGCAGCAGCTATCTCCATGAGGGCCTGTGCCGTCACTTGCATGCCCTCCTTGACGGCCTGTGCCGTCGATTGCACTCCCTCGGACATTTCCTTCCTAATTTCCCATGTCATTACTGCTATTTCTCCCGTCAGTACCGTCACCTCTTCACCCACTGCACTGACTCCACCGATGAGTGATCGGGTAAGCTCATTGGTCTCTATACCCAATGCCACAGCCTGAGCCATATCTGTTGCACGCTGCATCTCAGGAGAGCGTGTCTCCAATCTCCTTTTCCTTTGCCTGGGTTTGCCTCGCGGCACTATTACACTGGGAGGCGCGGGCTGGAACGGTGGGACGCTCGGTGTTCCAAACGGCACTACTACACTGGGAGGCACGGGCTGGGACGGTGGGACGCTCGGTGTTCCAAACGGCACCACTACACTGGGAGGCACGGGCTGGGACGATGAGACGCTTGGTGTTCCAGACGGCAGTACTCGAGTGGGAGACGCGGGCTGGGACGGTGGGACGCTCGGTGTTCCAGACGGCAGTACTAGTGTGGGAGACACGGGCTGGGACGGTGGGACGCTCGGTGTTCCAGACGGCAGTACTAGTGTGGGAGACACGGGCTGGGACGGTGGGACGCTCGGTGTTCCAGATGGCAGTACTCAAGTGGGAGACGCGGGCTGGGACGGTGGGACGCTCGGTGTTCCAGACGGCAGTACTCGAGTGGGAGACGCGGGCTGGGACGGTGGGACGCTCGGTGTTCCAGGCGGCAGTACTCGAGTGGGAGACGCGGGCTGGGACGGTGGGATGCGCGGTGTTCCAGATGGCAGTACTAGTGTGGGAGGCGCGGGCTGGGATGGTGCGGCCCTGGGTCTTGCATCCGGCACCACTCTAGTGCGAGCCGTGAGCTGGGATGGTGGGTGAATGGGTGTAAACTGCTCCATTATATCACCAGCACCACTGGGACCCGCAATGTCAATCAAAACCATGGAAGGTGGAACCAGGACCTATGCAAGGGGTTGAAACTCTGATGCCCCTTAATGTGGGCTCATAAACATTAATTTGGAAGGTCTCCCCTGAAGACATTTCAGTCATCGCCGCCAGCATCCAGTCTGGATTGTCCGCATCTGGTTCTACTGATTCTTGTTCTGGATCTTCAGGGTTGGCATCATCATCATCTTCATGTTCTCCAAAATATATCAGAACAGTCAAATGTTTAACAGCAAAGAAGGGGGTAGGATGGGTGGCATGAGTACTCTCACACATAGCAGGCCAGGCAGCAGCTTGATTTGAAGGGCCACGATGCATTTTCAGGACTTGCCCTCTTCCTCGCGTGCGGGCCCAGCTTGTGCAGTACTGATTGCTTTTCTCCATGTACGACTCATCATCATAGCTACCCTCTGTTCCAAGGGTGTCAGTGGGTGCAGATTGGGCGTGCCTCCTCCTATTTAAGTTGCTTCCCTTTTGTTGTGGGCTAATTTCTTCTTCAAAGAGTAAAATATAACTTTTTACAGAGTGCACATTACAATTACGATTACATTAAAAAATGAAAATATTACTCGCACTAACTACTTGACCACGGTTATGCCATTTCTTTTTACACTGGCTTCCAGATCTCATGGTATGCACCACTGCACAGTAATCTTCTGCAACTTGGTTCCAGCATTTCTTCTTTTCTTTAGGTGGCACTTTTATGCGACCTGTGTTGCTGGTATTCAGCTCTTGCCATCTCTGCTCAATGACGTTGACTAATATCGCCACTTCCTCATGCAAGAAATTCTTTGTTCTTGATGGACGTTGTTCCATTGCTGTATTGAATTGACACGCTGATTTTTCAAAACACACAGTCCTTATTTTGCATGCACCCATGCAGCACTTGTTCAGGAAGTTTAGCAGCAAAAGCACCACTCACTGATTTCAGTCGGTGATTTCTTCAACAGTGCTGCTCAAAGCACTCCTTCAGACACAAAAAATCAACAAGATTCACTCTCGAGCCTTTCCACAGCTCCACAAAACAATTCGGCAATTTAAAAATGGCTGAGTGGCAATGTTTGTAACCTACTGCGCGTGCCCGCGCGCTCCAACGCGCACGCGCAGGGCTGCCGGCACGACGCCCTCGGATCTGAGTTAGTCCCGCCCCCCCTGCACTTTCAAAATTGGTGCGACACTGCGGCTCCGCCCCCTGCTGATCTCAGCTCCGAGGGACCTGCAGGGAGGCCGAGAATTCCTACGGAAGTTTTTGACGCGCTTTTGGCCGTGAAAAACGGGCATCGATGTCGGCGGCGCAGCCTGAAACTTGGCCCCTTTGTTGGAGAATTGGAATAAAATTCCTATTGAGATTTTTTTTCTTGATTAGTTATGGGCACCTAACTATTCTGACATCCTGCCAGGACGATTCAAAATAGTATGGGCAGCTTTTAAGTTCTTAGGGTGAAGGAAAGAAAAAAACCATTGTGCAAAGCAGCTTGTTGAATCTGTTAACTCCTAAAGGTACCGGTCAGTGATTTTACCATTATCAGTACAGTCTTCGACGCGCAGGGGAGAAAATTGCCCATGAAGAGGATGTCTGTTGTCGCATCAATGTGTGCTCAGTGGGTCAAAGAACAGCATAGATTATAACTCAAATAGCCATGAGCCAAACTGTGTGACTCTTTATACAGGTGGAATATTAACAAAACAATTGCTACAAATGTCATCCAGAACAGGTTTCGAAGATTGCCGTAGACATTTGGTATTCGCGATGTTTTATGTTGAATGATGTTGGCTAACTTTGCGATGCAGTATGGGAAGTGTAATAGTTGACCATGTTTAGCGGTCATTTTATACTCTGCAAACCACGGTTTTGTTGCATTGACATGCTTTTCTTTTGAAAAGACCCTTTCTCCACCCACTCTTCCCCGAATACACACCGTGGCCGAGTTAGTAAAGTACCATCTGGTGTATTACCACAGGCCATTTAGACCAGAGGTTGCAGCAGGTTTGATTCTTCTTCTGTACTTAAGTGAATTCATCGCCACTGGGGCACCAGATGATGCACTATAATTTGCCTCTGGATCTACGAGGGGAAGAAATCAGCCAAGGTTCCTTATCTTGCTCCGTATCCAGTGATCTCTGCTGAAAAGCGTCTCCGATTGAGATTAGGTAAGGACAGGATTGAGCTTGGCTGAGTGCCTGTCCATGATTGTCTGGACTCACGTGTGTCAAAATCTCAACTCTCAATTTAGCTAAAAATATGAAACTCTGACACAAACGCTCTAGTAGATATCCCTTTAATAGTTTTACTTGCTGCAAGGAAAAGCCTTGCTAAGTCAAAGGCTCAGCGAAGACGACTTCTGAGGTACAAAATCACATTATCTTTATACAGAAGAACAAACAAAGCAATTATGGTTCCATCACGTGTAGCAGTTCTGCCCTTGCGGTCAGCAAATACAAATAGGGAGTTCTTTAATCACTTAATTAACATTACATCCTTGTTTTAGTTCTTTACATATCGATATAACCTTTATTTAGTATTTCTAAGGTTTAGCATAGCAACAGTTATTAGTAGGGAGTATAATTCTAACAGGACATTCTTTCTGTTAGGGAGGGTAAATTCAAGGTTCCCGCAATCTCTCAGATGGCTCCTGCCTTTCTTTAATTAGCTACCAGTCAAGGTTGGCATGTTTGTGCAGAAGCAAACTGTCTGCTGCAGGGGCTTCTGGGAGAACTGAGACTCCATTTTGTTTTATTACAAAAGGGTACATTTAACAGGAAATGTAACTTCTAAAAGTAAATTGCCACACGTGAAGAATAGGGATTGGTAGCACCTTTCAAATTGTACCCCAGTAAGGATTAATCATGTCTGAGGGGAAAACCCCACTCAAGCCATGTTATGCCCATTGTCGTCTTGTGACTTTGGAACTAGTTTTGTACATCAGTTTTTCGGAAGTTAACTAGTTGGTATCATTATTGCATTTGAAGGGCAAAATAACTACGTGCGCCTGTTGGCTAGCTAGATTATTGGAATACCTTTTTGTATTTGGATTGAATTCAGCTCATGATGTAAAATGTCTGTTTACCATGCTCCAAAGCATACAACAGCTGAAATTGGCTCCAAAATTGTGTTCAATGATGCAAAGGTGGCAAATGTAGGAAGTGGGAAAAACCACTGGAGGAAAAAGGGCTTTTCAGAGATTAGCATTACAGCACTTGGATAGGACAGTGTGCAATCTCGATTTATGTTAAGTTGTTTTGTTAAAGTTATCTAATTAAATTTTTTAAAACTCAAAACCATTCTGCTTTTATTTGTTTCATTTAAATTATTTGATTCATTTTTTACTGTAAAAATAAATGTTGAATTGGCTGAAGTCGACTGTCATTCTACATCAAATCTGTCCAAGAGTTCACGCTGAGTCCTAATGTGTTCCATTCCTCTGGTGATTTAGAAACATAGAAACATAGAAAATAGGTGCAGGAGTAGGCCATTCGGCCCTTCTAGCCTGCACCGCCATTCAATGAGTTCATGGCTGAACATGCAACTTCAGTACCCCATTCCTGCTTTCTCACCATACCCCTTGATTCCCCTAGTAGTAAGGACTTCATCTAACTCCTTTTTGAATATATTTAGTGAATTGGCCTCAACTATTTTCTGTGGTAGAGAATTCCACAGGTTCACCACTCTCTGGGTGAAGAAGTTTCTCCTCATCTCGGTCCTAAATGGCTTACCCCTTATCCTTAGACTGTGACCTCTGGTTCTGGACTTCCCCAACATTGGGAACATTCTTCCTGCATCTAACCTGTCTAACCCCGTCAGAATTTTAAACGTTTCTATGAGGTCCCCTCTCATTCTTCTGAACTCCAGTGAATACAAGCCCAGTTGATCCAGTCTTTCTTGATAGGTCAGTCCCGCCATCCCGGGAATCAGTCTGGTGAACCTTCGCTGCACTCCCTCAATAGCAAGAATGTCCTTCCTCAGGTTAGGAGACCAAAACTGTACACAATACTCCAGGTGTGGCCTCACCAAGGCCCTGTACAATTGTAGCAACACCTCCCTACCCCTGTACTCATCCCCTCGCTATGAAGGCCAACATGCCATTTGCTTTCTTAACCGCCTGCTGTACCTGCATGCCAACCTTCAATGACTGATGTACCATGACACCCAGGTCTCTTTGCACCTCCCTTTTTCCTAATCTGTCACCATTCAGATAATAGTCTGTCTCTCTGTTTTTACCACTAAAGTGGATAACCTCACATTTATCCACATTATACTTCATCTGCCATGCATTTGCCCACTCACCTAACCTATCCAAGTCGCTCTGCAGCCTCATAGCATCCTCCTCGCAGCTCACACTGCCACCCAACTTAGTGTCATCCGCAAATTTGGAGATACTACATTTAATCCCCTCATCTAAATCATTAATGTACAGTGTAAACAGCTGGGGCCCCAGCACAGAACCTTGCGGTACCCCACTAGTCACTGCCTGCCATTCTGAAAAGTCCCCATTTACTCCTACTCTTTGCTTCCTGTCTGACAACCAGTTCTCAATCCATGTCAGCACACTACCCCCAATCCCATGTGCTTTAACTTGCACATTAATCTTGTGTGGGACCTTGTCGAAAGCCTTCTGAAAGTCCAAATATACGACATCAACTGGTTCTCCCTTGTCCACTCTACTGGAAACATCCTCAATAAATTCCAGAAGATTTGTCAAGCATGATTTCCCTTTCACAAATCCATGCTGACTTGGACCTATCATATTACCTCTTTCCAAATGCACTGCTATGACATCCTTAATAATTGATTCCATCATTTTACCCACTACCGATGTCAGGCTGACCGGTCTATAATTCCCTGTTTTCTCTCTCCCTCCTTTTTTAAAAAGTGGGGTTACATTGGCTACCCTCCACTCGATAGGAACTGATCCAGAGTCAATGGAATGTTGGAAAATGACTGTCAATGCATCCACTATTTCCAAGGCCACCTCCTTAAGTACTCTGGGATGCAGTCCATCAGGCCCTGGGGATTTATCGGCCTTCAATCCCATCAATTTCCCCAACACAATTTCCCGACTAATAAGGATTTCCCTCAGTTCCTCCTCCTTACTAGACCCTCCGAACCCTTTTATATCCGGAAGGTTGTTTGTGTCCTCCTCAGTGAATACCGAACCAAAGTACTTGTTCATTTCTTTGTTCCCCGTTATGACTTCCCCTGATTCTGACTGCAGGGGACCTACGTTTGTCTTTACTAACCTTTTTCTCTTTACATATCTATAGAAACTTTTGCAATCCGTCTTAATGTTCCCTGCAAGCTTCTTCTCATACTCCATTTTCCCTGCCCTAATCAAACCCTTTGTCCTCCTCTGCTGAGTTCTAAATTTCTCCCAGTCCCCGGGTTCGCTGCTATTTCTGGCCAATTTGTATGCCACTTCCTTGGCTTTAATGCTATCCCTGATTTCGCTTGATAGCCACGGTTGAGCCACCTTCCCTTTTTTATTTTTACGCCAGACAGGAATGTACAATTGTTGTAGTTCATCCATGCGGTCTCTAAATGTCTGCCATTGCCCATCCACAGTCAACCCCTTTAGTATCATTCGCCAATCTATCCTAGCCAATTCACTCCTCATACCTTCAAAGTTACCCTTCTTTAAGTTCTGGACCATGGTCTCTGAATTAACTGTTTAATTCTCCATCCTAATGCAGAATTCCACCATATTATGGTCACTCTTCCCCAAGGGGCCTCGCACAATGAGATTGCTAATTAATCCTCTCTCATTACACAACACCCAGTCTAAGATGGCCTCCCCCCTAGTTGGTTCCTCGACATATTGGTCTAAAATACCATCCCTTATGCACTCCAGGAAATCCTCCTCCACCGTATTGCTTCCAGTTTGGTTAACCCAATCTATGTGCATATTAAAGTCACCCATTATAACTGCTGCACCTTTATTGCATGCACCCCTAATTTCATGTTTGATGCCCTCCCCAACATCACTACTACTGTTTGGAGGTCTGTACACAACTCCCACTAACGTTTTTTGTCCTTTGGTATTCTGCAGCTCTACCCATATAGATTCCACATCATCCAAGCTAATGTCCTTCCTAACTATTGCCTTAATTTGCTCCTTAACCAGCAATGCTACCCCACCTCCATGAATGCTAAAATAAATTTAACTTCAAGGTCACACGAAGTTTGAAATTTCTCCAAGTTTAATCAGCACTACTGTTTAATATTATAAGTTTTTAAACTTGTTCTTTAGTAGTGGGCCTGCTCTCTGCAGTGCATTCCGACAGTTGTGGTCAACGACATCAGTTACCAGTGTAACTTTTAATTTTGGCCATACTTCCTTTTCGACGATGAACACACAGTTTGGCATTGTTTTGGAGTCACCTTATGATAACAAATACTTAATGTAGTTGTGGATCATGGCTATTTTAATTGGTCCGCTCTTGAATTCCAGTCGCACCTTCTCTTGTCTCTGCGATTATTACAATAAAGAACTTTCAGTTATGTAGTACCTTTCATGATCTCAGGATGTCCCAAAGCGCTTTATGGCCAATGAAGTACTTTTGAAGTGTAGTTACTGTTGTAATGTAGGGAAACATGATGTCTGTGGATTCTTTACCGCAGTCAAGTCCACCTACGGCTCAAGCACGCAAGGCTCCACCCCACTGCTGGCCAAGAACGGGGCGACACTCATCAAGGGCAACGAGGCAGTCAGGACTCGCCGGAAGGAGCACTTCAAAGATCTCCTTAACCAAGACTCTGCCTTTGACACGAGTGTTCTTGACTCCATCCCTCAGCATGCTACCCGCCACCATCTCAGCAAAACCGCAGCCCTGCACAAGGTAGAAAAGGCCACTGTTAGCTCCAGAATGACGAGGCAAAGGGTGCGGATGGAATCGCCGTTGAGGCACTAAAGTATGGCGGGGAGGCACTATTGGCACGAATGCATGACCTCTTCTCTCTCATCTGGAAGGAGGAGAGCATGCTGGGAGATCTCAGATGCAGTAATTGTGACCATCTTTAAAAAAGGGGACAAGCCCGTTTGCGGCAACTACAGAGACATCTCCCTGTTATCAGCCACTGGGAAGGTCATCGCTAGAATCCTCCTCAACCGTCTTCTCCCTGTGGCTGAGGAGCTCCTCCCGGAATCACAGTGCGGATTCCGTCTACTACGGGGTAATCTTTACGGCGCTACAACTGCAAGAGAAATGCAGGGAACAGCACCAACCCTTGTACATGGCCGCCTTTGACCTTACAAAGGCCTTTGACACCGCTAACTGCGAAGGTCTATGAAGTGTCATCCTCCGTTTCAGACGCCCCCAAAAGTTTGTTGTCATCCTCCGCCTGCTCCACGACGACATGCAAGCAGTGATCCTGACCAACGGATCCACCACAGACCCAATCCACGTCCGGACCGGAGTCAAGCAGGGCTGCATCATCGCGCCAACCCTCTTGATCTTCCTTGCTGCAATGCTCCTCCTCACACTCAACAAGCTCCCCGCTGGAGTAGAACTAAAGTACCGAACGAGTGGAAACCTGTTCAATCTTCGTCGTCTCCAGGCTAGATCCAAGACCGTCCCATCCTCTGTCATTGAGCTACAGAACCCGGACGACGTGTGTGCGCACATTCAGAGACTGAACTCCAAGTCATAGTCAGCATCTTCACTGAGGCGTACGAAAGCATGGGCCTTACACTAAACGTCCGTAAGACACAGGTCCTCCACCAACCTGACCCTGTCATGCAGCACTGCCCCCCCACCCCCCAAGTCATCAAGATGCATGGTGCATCCCTGGACAACGTGGACCATTTTCCAGACCTCGGGAGTCTATTATCAGCAAGGGCAGACATCAACGATGAAGTTCAACACCGCTTCCAGTGCAGCCTTCGGCCCCCTGAGCAAGAGTGTGTTTAAAGACCAGGCCCTTAAATCTGGCACCAAGCTTATGGTCTACAGGGCTGTAGTGATACCCGCCCATCTGTGTGGCTGAGACGTCGACCATATACAGTAGACACCGCAAATCGTTGGAGAAATACCACCAGCAATGTCTCCGCAAGATCCTGCAAATACCCTGGGAGGACAGATGCACCAACATTCGTGTCCTCGACCAGGCCAACATCCCCAGCATTGAAACACTGACCATACTCGACCAGCTCCTTTGGGCTGTCCACATTGTTCGTATGTCTGATACAAGACTCGCAAAGCAAGCGCTCTACTCCCGGAACTCCTGCACGGCAAGCGAGCCCCAGGTGGGCAGAGGAAACGTTTCAAGGACACTCTCCAAGCCACCTTGACAAAAGGCAACATCCACACTGGCACCTGGGAGCCACTGGCCAAAAATTGCTCTAATTGGAGGAAAAGCATCTGGGAGGGCGCTGAGCACCTCGAGCCTCGTCGCCGAGAGCATGCAGAAACCAAGCGTAGGCAGCTGAAGGAGCGTTCAGCAAACCAGACTCCCCACCCACCCTTTCTTTCAACGACTGCCTGTCCTACCTGTGACAGAGACTGTAATTCCCGTATTAGACTGTACAGCCACCTAAGAACTCACTTTTAGAGTGGAAGCAAGTCTTCCTTGATTTCGAGGGACTGCTGATGATAGTAGGGAAACACAACAGCCAAACACAGGTAGAGGGTGGCTATTCAGCAGGTGGGTAGTCGTGTTTCATTGGGACCAGTATTGATCACAATTTATATTAACGATTTGGACTTTGGAATCAAAAACACAATTCCTAAATTTGACGGTTGACACCAAATTGGGGGCAATAGTCAATACTGAGGAGGACTGCAACAAATTACAGGAGAACATCATAAACTTGCAGAATGGGCATATAATTGGCAAATGAATTTTAACACACATAAATGTGAGGTATTACATTTTGGTAGGAAGACCAGGGAAGAGGTCACATTATTTGGTGGGTGCGAGTCTCGGTGGAGTCGAGGAGCAAAGTGATCGGAGTACAAATACACAAATCACTAAAAGTAGCGACACAGGTTAACATGGCCATAAAAAAAAGACAAACCAAGCACTCTGGTTTATTTCTAGAGGGATAGAATTGAACTGTAGTGAAGTTAGCTAAACCTGTATCGAACCTTGATTAGATCACACTTTGAGTACTGTGTATAATTCTAGTCGCTGTATTGGAAAAGGACATTCGAGGCACTGGTGAGGGTGCAGAGAAGATTTACAAGGATGATGCCAGAATTGTGAGAGCATACCTATTGGGAAAGGATGAACAGGCTGTGTCTCTCTTCTCCTGAAGCCTAATGGAGGTTTTTGATAGAGTAGACACAAAGGCCCCAAGTTTCCACACGATAAAAAACAGGCGCCCCTCCGAGCTGGGCGCCCGTTTTTCGCGCCGAAAACTGCGCCGGAAAAACAAATGCGCGATTCTGGAGCGCCCTGCAGCTCCATATCTGCTTGGCGCGGAGCCTACCACTCGCGCCGATTTTGTAAGTGGGAGGGGGCGGGTACCATTTAAATTAGTTTTTTTCCTGCCGGCAACCCTGCGCGTGCGCGTTGGAGCGTTCGCGCACGCACAGTGTGAAGGAAACATTGCCACTCGGCCATTTTTGTAGTTCTTTGTAGCTGTTTAATTTTTGAAAATTTTTAAATAAAAGCACATTGCCATCAGCACTGAGGCTTCTTGCAGCAGTGAGAAGGCTGCAGGAAGTCTCAAAGTTGAGGCAGCCATTTCCCGATGGCCTCCCACCCACCGCCGTCGGGAAATGGCTGCTGAACTTGTGAGGCTTCCTGCAGCCTTCTCACTGTCTCCTCCCCCCCCTCTGCCCGCCGTCTGGAACGGCTCCCCCCCCCCCCCCCGCTGCGGTCGGTCGGGCCCGCACCCCTTCCCGCGGGAACGAACGGCTGCCTCCTCCTCCCCCCCCCCCGCGGGAACGAACGGCTGCCTCCTCCTTTCTCCCCCCCCCCCCCCCCCCCCCCCCCCCCCCCGCGGGAACGAACGGCTGCCTCCTCCTCTCCCCCCCCCCCCCCCCCGCGGGAACGAACGGCTGCCTCAACTTGTGAGGCTTCCTGCAGCATTCTCCCTGGCTGAAGCACTTTCACACAGGTAGGAAGATGGTTTATTTAATCTTTTCTTTGCTTATAAATTTTTATTCGGGTTGGATTTATTTGTATAAGTATAAATAAGGATTTATTATAGAATTTAATGACTTCCCTTCTTTCCCCCACCCCCACCCCCCCCCCCCCCTCGTTCTGGACGCCTAATTTGTAACCTGCGCCTGATTTTTTTAATGTGTAGACAAGGATTTTTCAGTTCTACAAAAATCTTCACTTGCTCCATTCTAAGTTAGTTTGGAGTACGTTTACACTGTGGAAACTTTGAAATCAGGCGTCAGTGGCCGGACACGCCCCCTTTTGAAGAAAACATTCTGTTGCAAAGTGAAACTGTTCTAACTGACTAGAACTGCAGAAAAAAAAATGTGGAGAATTGCGATTTCTAAGATAGTCCGTTCTCCACCAGTTGCTCCTAAAAATCAGGTGCAAATCATGTGGAAACTTGGGCCCATAGTGTTTCCACTTCTAGGAAAGAGCATAACCAGAGGCCATCAATATAAGAAATCAAATGGGGAATTCAGAAGAAACTTCTTTACCCAGATAGGTGGAACTGTAGGCAGTGTCGATGGAAGCATAAAATTACAAAGGGATAGCGACACAACGGGCAAAACTCTGGCAAATGGATTTCAATGTAGGCAAATGTGAAGTCATCCACTTTGGAGATAAAAAGGATAGAACAGAATACTTTGTAAATGGTGAAAGGCTAAAAACAGTGAAGTTCCAAAGAAACTTGGGTGTCCAGGTACATTGATCATTTAAATATCAACAGGTACAGAAAATAATCAAAAAGCTTTGGGGGCAGCCGAAACGGAGGGAGACGCTCCATAGTCCCTCACGGTTAACTGTGTCAAAGGCCTTTGTAAGGTCAAAGAAGGCCTTTACATCTAGAGGACTAGAATACAAGGGGGTCGAAGTTAATCTGCTGCTGTGCAAAACCATGGCGAGACTACACTTGGAGTACTGTGGGAAGTTCTGGGCACCACACCTTCGGAAGGATATATTAGCCTTGGAGGAAGTGTAGCGTAGGTTTACCAGAATGATACCTGGACTTCAAGGGTTAATTTAAGAGGAGAGATTAAACAAATTAGGGTTGTATTCCCTGGAATTTAGAAGATAAAGGGGAACAGACAGGGTAGAGAGAGACTATTTCCACAGGTTGGGGATTCTAGGACCAGGGGGCATAGTTTAAAAATTAGTGCCAGACCTTTAAGGAGTGAAATTAGGAAACACTTCTACACACAAAGGGTGGTAAAAGTATGGAACACTCTTCTGCAAATGGCAATTGATGCTCGATCAATGAATTTTTAAATTGGAGATGGATAGCTTTCTATTAACCAAAGGTATTGAGGAATTTGGGCCAAAGGCGGGTATATGGAATCAGCACGCAGATCGGCCATGATCTAATTAAATGTCGGAGCAGGCTCGAAGGGCTGAATGGCCTCCTGTTCATATGTTCCAGTGAGTGGTGGTGATGTGGAACTTACTACCACAGGGAGTAGTTGAGGCAAATACTATAGATTCATTTAAGGGGAAGTTAGATAAGCATATGAGGGAGACGGGATAGAGGGTTATGCTGATAGTTCGATGAGGATAGACTGGAGGTAGCTCGAGTGGAGCATCGACGCTGGTATGGACTGGTTGGGCCAAATGGCTTGTTTCTGTGCCGTATATCCTATAAAATCCAATTTGCACATAGCAAGGATCCCACAAACATTGAGATGAATGACTAGCTAATCTGTTTGTGATGTTGGTTGAAGGATAATGATTGGCAAGTCGCCCGGAGACCTCCTCCTGCTCTTTTTTGGATATTGCTGTGGCATCTTTTACATCTACCTGAGAGAACAGAGGAGGCTTTGGTTTAACATCTCATCAGAAAGATAGCACTGTGGCATTCTGGTGCTTCACTGAAGTGTCAGCCTAGATTATGTGCTCAAGTCTCGAGAGTGGGACTTAAAATCATAACCACGTAAATCTGAGGCGAGAATGCCATCACTGAGCCAAGACAAACACCGAAAAGTTACGATTAACAGAAGGTTGAGGTTTTAAAAGCATAATTCCATGAAAATGCAACTAAGTAGATAAAGGCGTCAGAAAAGTAATTGGAATGTTATGCTTTATAAATAGGAGCATGGCGTAAAGAAGTAATACATTTTGTGAACATTGGTTAGGCTACAGAAAGAGTAATGTGTGCAGTTTTGCGCTCCCCATTACAGAAAGCAAATTAGATCCACACAAACTGTTCAGTATGGATTCATCAGAATGATATTGAGGATGGGAAACTATAATTCATAGATGAGATACTTGTTTCCACTGGAGCAGAGAAGGCCAAGAGGCAAGTTAATAAATGTTTTTTAAAATTATGAAGAGTGAATAGGGAAAGGCTTTCTCATGGTTGGAGGACTTGATGACTAGGGTGTCATCAATTAAAAAATATCCTGCATTGTGAGTGACTTTTTTCATGCAGAGTTGGAGCAATCGAATGCCTTGCCACAGGGGAGTGCTTAAGGCAAAGACTTGTATATTTTAAGGAAATTTCAAGCAGAGAAAGATATAAGGCTTTGGGGGAGGGTGGGTCACTGGGATTAGTTTACCAAAGAGCTGGCACTGAGATCATGGACCAAATATCCGCATCTTGTGCTGCATATCATTTTGGTTCCATGTAGAAATACTGTCACCTTGGTGACTAATCAAGACATTAAATGTAAGATTATCTGCCAATGAGCACCAGTAAGTAGGTTTAAAATTATTTTTGCAGAAGTCTATTAAAAAAAATCGTATGAAGTGTTTTTTTTACAGTTATAAACATAATCACTGCTGAAAGATAAGTCAGTTAAGAACTTTAAAAGTGTAATGGACAAAATACTGCTGATGCTGGAAACCTGAAATCTGAACAGAAAATGCTGGAAATACTAAGTCTCCAAAATAGATCAATAGGGTAAACTGTATAGAAATATATTGCGTGCAATACTAAAGTGGTATTTCAGAATTGTAAGTAATCAGTGAGACATTTCAAACTTATTGGTGATGTATTTGAGGAAAAATAGTTGGAGTATTTTCTATTCATCCAAGACTAATTTGTTGTGCAAGTTTGTAATAGATATAGCCAACATCGGAGACAACTTTGAAATAAGTAAACACACTTAATGCCAAAAAACTGTCAGGGCCAGGGCCATATTTCCTAGAGTTCTGAAGGAGACGAGTGAGGAAATTTGTGTGGCAGTGGTGAAGTACCACCAGAATGGATGCAAGCTAATGTGCCAATCTTTATTTGAAAATGTTTTAAACATGACACTAGGCCCACAAAGTTAGACCAAGAGGATAGAGTACAACAATACCTTAAACTATATAGGAGAGAATCTTGCTTGACAAATCACAGATAAAGTGCATTGTAGAATTCCCTATAATGTAGTTTATTTGCATTTTCAGAAAACGGAGCCACTGGAATCTGTGATACAAGATGGGATAAAGAATCTGACTTAAATAAGAAGCCAATACGCTGTATTTATAAGAGGCATGAAAAGCTGACTTTTTTTTTTTGTTCGACTATTCCAATGCTCTCCTCTCTTGGCCCAGAGGATTAAGTTTGTTTACTTATCAAGTACTTTCCACCATCTTCAAAGTTGTCTCAGATGCCAGCCTCTCCTCTTCCACCTTCCATAAAATTAAGTTCACCCAAAACTCTGCTGCCTGTATCCTAACCTGTACAATGTCTCGCTCGCGCATTATCACCCATGTGCTCGCTCACCTACATTGGCTTCTGGTTCACCAATGCCTTGATCTTAAAATTCTCATCCTTGTGTCCCTCCATGGCCCATCCCTCTGTCTCTGTAACCTTCTACACCCCTCTGAGAACTCTGCATTTCTCCATCTCTGGACTCTTGTGCATTCCCCACTCCCTTGTTCCACCATTGGCAGCGGTGTCTTTGGCTATATAGGTTTAAACTTTGGAATCCCCTCCTCCAAAACCTCTCCACCTCTGTTAGGAGATGCAGTAAGTTGTGTGGTTGAGAGCAGGAAGTTACAAAGGGACATAGATCGTATAGAAAAGTGTTGCATGCAGTACTAAGATATTCTTTCAAAATGGTAAGTAAATTAGGGAGGCTGGAAAAATTGAAATATTAAACACTAAAATAGATAGATTTTTGATAGGTCAGGCTATCTAGGGATATGGAACAAAGACAGGTAGCTGGAAGTTGAGGTACAGATCAGCTATTATGTAATTGAATGGCAGCACAGGCTTGAGGGGCTAAATGGCCTATTCCTGTGCCTCTGTTCCTAACCTATCCATATAAGCACATTACTGCCTTGTATAGGTGGGATGAGTCCTCTGTTAAGTATACCTGGAAATATAGCCGCTTGCATCAATAGCAGTTTCCATGGTTGTCTGGTCATTGCTGCCTGTGAAGGTACCACAAACATATCTTCAGATGGATCTTGGTTGGTAGTAGCACCATCTCCTTTATCTTAGTCAGGGTTGAGGTTTGCAGCAGTATTTTTGTGTAAAGGTCTTGATGAACCAGTTTTCACAATTTTGATTTTCTGACCTTTTTCTGTTGTAAATGAACTTTGATCATAGCCAGTCACTCGGAATCGAGGAAGACTTGCTTCCACTCTTAACATGAGTTCTTAGGTGGCTGTACAGTCCAATATGAGAACCACAGTCGCTGTCATAGGTGGGACAGACAGTCGTTGAGGGAAGGAGTGGGTGGGACTGGTTTGCCACATGCTCTTTCCGCTGCCTGCGCTTTATTTCTGCATGCTCTCGGCGATGAGACTCGAGGTGCTCAGCGCCCTCCCGGTTGCACTTCCTCCACTTAGGGTGGTCTTTGGCCAGGGACTCCCAGGTGTCAGTGGGGATGTTGCACTTTATCAGGGAGGCTTTGAGGGTGTCCTTGTAACGTTTCCACTGTCTGCTTTTGGTTCATTTGCCGTGAAGGCATTCCAAGTAGAGTGCTTGCTTTGGGAGTCTCGTGTCAGGCATGCGAGCTGTGTGGCCTGCCCAGTGGAGCTGATCAAGTGCGGTCAGTGCTTCAATGCTGGGGATGTTGGCCTGGTTGAGGACACTAATGTTGGTGCGTCTGTCCTCCCAGGGGATTTGAAGGATCTTGCGGAGACATCAAGACATGCGAAGAAACGTAGGTCCCTTGCAGTCAGAATCGGGTGAATTTATAATGGGGAACAAAGAAATGGCAGACCAATTGAACAAATACATTGGTTCTGTCTTCAGTAAGGAAGACACAAATAACCTTCCGGAAATACTAGGGGACCGAGGGTCTAGCGAGAAGGAGGAACTGAAGGAAATCCTTATTTGTCAGGAAATTGTGTTAGGGAAATTGATGGGATTGAAGGCCAATAAATCCCAAGGGCCTGATAGTCTGCATCCCAGAGTACTTAAGGAAGTGGCCCTAGAAATAGTTGATGCATTGGTGGTCATTTTCCAACATTCTATCGACTCTGGATCAGTTCCTATGGACTGGAGGGTAGCTAATGTAACCCCACTTTTTTAAAAAAAGGAGGGAAGAGAGAAAATGGGTAATTATAGACCGGTTAGCCTGACATCAGTTGTGGGGAAAATGTTGGAATCAATTATTAAAGATGTGCAAAGTTAAAGCACATGGGATTGGGGGTCGTGTGCTGACATGGATTGAGAACTGGTTGTCAGACAGGAAGCAAAGAGTAGGAGTAAATGGGTACTTTTCAGAATGGCAGGCAGTGACTAGTGGGGTACCGCAAGGTTCTGTGCTGGGGCCCCAGCTGTTTACACTGTACATTAATGATTTAGATGAGGGGATTAAATGTAGTATCTCCAAATTTGCGGATGACACTAAGTTGGGTGGCAGTGTGAGTTGCGAGGAGGATGCTATGAGGCTGCAGAGTGACTTGGATAGGTTAGGTGAGTGGGCAAATGCATGGCAGATGAAGTATAATGTGGATAAATGTGAGGTTATCCACTTTGGTGGTAAAAACAGAGACAGACTATTATCTGAATGGTGACCGATTAGGAAAAGGGGAGGTGCAACGAGACCTGGGTGTCATGGTACATCAGTCATTGAAGGTTGGCATGCAGGTACAGCAGGCGGTTAAGAAAGCAAATGGCATGTTGGCCTTCATAGCGAGGGGATTTGAGTACAGGGGCAGGGAGGTGTTACTACAGTTGTACAGGGCCTTGGTGAGGCCACACCTGGAGTATTGTGTACAGTTTTGGTCTCCTAACTTGAGGAAGGACATTCTTGCTATTGAGGGAGTGCAGCGAAGGTTCACCAGACTGATTCCCGGGATGGCGGGACTGACATATCAAGAAAGACTGGACCAACTGGGTTTGTATTCACTGGAGTTCAGAAGAATGAGAGGGGACCTCATAGAAACGTTTAAAATTCTGATGGGTTCAGACAGGTTAGATGCAGGAAGAATGTTCCCAATGTTGGGGAAGTCCAGAACCAGGGGTCACAGTCTAAGGATAAGGGTTAAGCCATTTAGGACTGAGATGAGGAGAAACTTCTTCACCCAGAGAGTGGTGAACCTGTGGAATTCTCTACTACAAAGTTGTTGAGGCCAATTCACTAAATATATTCAAAAAGGAGTTAGATGAAGTCCTTACGACTCGGGGGATCAAGGGGTATGGCGAGAAAGCAGGAAGGGGTTACTGAAGTTGCATGTTCAGCCATGAACTCATTGAATGGCGGTGCAGGCTAGAAGGGCCGAATTGCCTACTCCTGCACCTATTTTCTATGTTTCTATGAAATAGCGCACTTGGAAAGCAGTGACGGGATCGGCCCAAGTCAGGATGGATTTATGAAAGGGAAATCATCCTTGACAAATCTAGAATTTTTTGAGGATATAACTAGTAGAGTGGACAAGGGAGAACCAGTGAATGTGGTGAATTTGGACTTTCAAAAGGCTTTTGACAAGGTCCCGCACAAGAGATTGGTGTGCAGAATTGAAGCACGTAGTATTGGGGGTAATGTATTGACGTGGATAGAGAACTGGTTGGCAGACAGGAAGCAGAGAGTCGGGAAAACAGGTCCTTTTCTGAATGGCAGGCAGTGACTACTGCACCTATTTTTCTATGTTGGTATTTCTCCAGTGATTTGTGGTGTCTACTGTACATGATCCATGTTTCTGAGCCATACAGGAAGGCGGGTATTACTACTGCCCTGTAGACCATGAGCCATTAACTTTGGGTACATATTATCAATCAGCCTTTTTCATACCTTTTGTTAGAATGTATTACTTGCAAGAATTTTGTTGGAAAATATTACTGTTCATCTTCATTGCATTCCAGTTGCCACAAATTGTATTGTGCATGAAATGTTATTAACTACACTATAAAATCTATTAATCATTTTTAATACACAAACATTTTGGAAATCCCATCAGAAATTCACCATTAATTGTGATTGCTCCAAGAAAAGGGAATTACAATTTTTTCATTGAAACAAAACTTTGTTTCATTCCAGGATGCACTGAGCTGTTTCAAAGGATTGCTGCTGTCAGCAATTTTATGTTTACACAGTTTCCAGCTAACTATTTGTTGAACCAAAAATGTTGTCCTAAAATAGCACACATTCTTTGTGGCAGTTTGTTTGTGCAGGCATTTCCATTATTCATACGGGTGACAGCCCAGTTGAAAAATGTTGGTTGTGGCCTGGTTGCAAATCTGTTTCCATTTTTTGGGGGGCATTAAAGCTGCTAAGTGTAGCTGTCTCTGGGATACATGCTTAATAGCCAGAGAATGCAGTTGTTGTTATAGAAGGTGGCTTGCAGTGTATTCATGCTCTTCCCAGCCGTTCCTAAAGGAGTCTCAATTGCACACTTATTTGTAAATCTGTGATCAACATTCAAGGCAAATTAGGCAGGACCTTTAAGTTGGCTATTCTCAGCAGGAGTAGTCAAAATTTAGAATACTGCAAAGGGTGTCAGCATCCTGGACTGAAGAAGAGTAAAATCGGTTACAGTTCCCTCTCCTGATTGCTGTCCACGGACTCCTGCTGTACAGTGTGCGTTGCGATTTGATTGAAGACCTGATCGGGCTTGGTGTGATTTGCTCACAGAAACATAGAAACAGAAACATAAACACAGAAAATAGGAGCAGGAGTAGGCCATTCAGTCCTTCGAGCCTGCACCACCATTCAATAAGATCATGGCTGATCATTCACCTTAGTGCCCCTTTCCTGCTTTCTCTCCATACCCTTTGATCCCTTTAGCCGTAAGGGCCATATCTAACTCCCTCTTGAATATATCCAATGAACTGGCATCAACAACTCTCTGTGGTAGGGAATTCCACAGGTTAACAACTCAGTGAAGAAGTTTCTCCTCAATCTCAGTCCTAAATGGCCTACCCATTATCCTTCGACTATGACACCTGGTTCTGGACTTCCCCCAACATCGGGAACATTCTTCCTACGTCTAACCTGTCCAGTCCCGTCAGAATTTTATATGTTTCTATGAGATCCCCTCTCATTCTTCTGAACTCCAGTGAATACAGGCCCAGTCGATCCAGTCTCTCCCCATATGTCAGTCCTGCCATCCCGGGAATCAGTCTGGTGAACCTTCGCTGCACTCCCTCAATAGCAAGAATGTCCTTCCTCAGATTAGGAGACCAAAACGGAACACACTATTCCAGGTGAGGCCTCACCAAGGCCCTGTACAACTGGAGTAAGACCTCCCTGCTCCTATACTCAAAACCCCTAGCTATGAAGGCCAACATACCATTTGCCGCCTTCACCGCCTGCTGTATCTGCATGCCAACTTTCAATGACTGATGTACCATAACACCCAGGTCTCGTTCCACCTCCCCTTTTGCTAATCTGCCATTCAGATAATATTCTACCTTCCTGTTTTTGCCCCCAAAGTGGATAACCTCACATTTATCCACATTATACAGCATCTGCCGTCATTTGCCCACTCACCTAACCTGTCCAAGTCACCCTGTAGCCTCTTAGCATCCTCCTCACAGCTCACACCACCACCCAGCTTCGTGTCATCTGCAAACTTGGAGATATTACACTCAATTCCTTCATCTAAATCATTAATGTATATTGTAAATAGCTGGGGTCCCAGCACTGAGCCCTGCGGCACTCCACTAGTCACTGCCTGCCATTCTGAAAAGGACCCGTTTATCCCGACTCTCTGCTTCCTGTCTGCCAACGAGTTCTCAATCCACGTTAGTACATTACCCCCAATACCATGTGCTTTAATTTTGCACACCAATCTCTTGTGTGTTAAACCGAGGCCTAACAAAAATGTATCCCAATGAGAAGGAAAGGCTGCAAGAGAAGGGATAACCATCCATGGCTAACTAAGGAAATAAGGGATGATATCAAATTGAAAACAAGGGTGTACAAAGTGGCTAAGTCTAGTGGGAGGCCAGAGGATTGGGAAACTTTTAAAAGCCAGCAAAAAATGACTAAAAAAATGATAGAGGGAAGATAGATTATGAAAGTAAACTAGCACAAAATATTAAAAACAGATAGTAAGAGTTTCTACAGGTACATAAAAAGAAAAAGAGTGGCTAAAGTAAATGTTGGTCCCTGGAGGATGAGACTGCGTAAATAATAATAGAGAACAGGGAAATGGCAGAGGCGTTGAACAAATATTTTGTGTCAGTCTTCATGGTAGAAGACACTAAAAACATCCCAATAGTGGATAATCAAGAGGCTATAGGGAGGGAGGAACTTAATACAATCACTGAAGAAGTAGTACTCGGTAAAATAATGGGACTAAAGGCAGACAAGTCCCCTGGACCTGATGGCTTGCATCCTCGGGTCCTAAAAGAAGTAGAGGTAGGGATGGTGGATGCATTGATTGTAATTTACCAAAATTCCCTGGATTCTGGGGAGGTCCCACCAGATTGGAAAACTGCAAATGTTAACGCCCCTATTCAACAAAGGAGGCAGACAAAAACCAGGAAACTACAGACCAGTTGGCCTAATGTCTGTGGTTGGGAAAATGTTGGAGTGCATTATTAAAGAATCAGTAGCAGGACATTTGGAAAAGCATAATTCAGTCAGGCAGAGTCAGCATGGATTTATGAAGGGGAAGTCATGTTTGACAAATTTGCTGGAATTCTTTGCGGATGTAACGAACAGGGTGGATAAAGGCGAATCAGTGGATGTGGTGTATTTGGACTTCCAGAAGGCATTTGACAAGGTGCCACACAAAAGGTTACTGCCACAAGATAAAAGTTCACGGGGTTGAGGATAATATATTGGCATTGATTGAGGATTGGCTAACTAACAGAAAACAGAGAGTCAGAATAAAGGGTAATTTTCCAGTTGGCAAACAGTAACTCGAGGGGTGCCGCAGGGATTGGTACTGCGGCTTCAACTATTTACAATCTATATTAATGACTTGGATGAAGGGACCGAGTGTAATGCAGCCAAGTTTGCTGATACAAAGATGGATAGGAAAGCAAATTGTGAGGAGGACACAAAAAATCTTCAAAGGGATATAAACAGGCTAAGTGAGTGGGCAAACATTTGGCAGATGGAGTATAATGTAGGAAAATATGAGGTTATCCACTTTGGCAGAAAAAATAGAAAAGCAAATAATAATTTAAATGGAGGAAATTTGCAAAGTGCTGCAGTACAGAGGGACAAGCGGTCCTCGTGCATGAAACACAAAAAGTTAGTATGCAGGTACAGCAAGTAATCAGGAAGGTAAATAGAATGTTGGCCTTTATTGCAAGGGGGATGGAGTATAAAAGCAGAGAAGTCCTGCTCCAACTGTACAGGGTATTAGTGGGAATCACACCTGGAGTACTGCGTGCAGTTTTGGTCTCCGTATTTAAGGAAGGATATACTTGCATTGGAAGCTGTTCAGAAAAGGTTCATTAGGTTGATTCCGGAGATGAGGGAGTTGACTTATGCAGAGAGGTTGAGTAGGTTGGGCCCATACTCATTGGAGTTCAGAAGAATGAGAGGTGATCTTATCAAAAATAATGAGGGGGCTTGACAAGGTGGATGCAGAGAGGATATTTCCACTCGGGGGAAACTAAAACGAGGAGACATAGTCTCAGAATAAGGGGCTGCCCATTTAAAACTGCGATGAGGAGGAATATCTTTTCTGAGGGGGTTGTAAATCTGTGGAATTCTCTGACCCTGCGTCATTGAATATACTTAAGGCGGAGATAGACAGAATTTTGAGCGATAAGGGAATAAAGGGTTATGGGGAGCGGGCAGGGAAGTGGAGCTGAGTCCATAATTAGCTCAGCCATGATCTTATTAAATGGCGGAGCAAGCTCGAGGGGCCAGGTGGCCTGCTCCTATTATGTTTCTTATGTAGGCCCTGCCCTATCAGTTGGACATAACAATCCCATGATACTGTACATAGAAGAGAAGGGAAGTTTCTTTGTCCAGGCCAGCATTTCACCTTGACCTCACTGCTAAAAACAGATTAAATGGTCACATATCTCATTGCTGTTGTTGGACCTTGCTGTGTGCAGATTGGATTTTCTTTACATTATGGCAGTGATTACACCAAGTATTTCATTGTCTGTGAAGCATTTTGGGACATCTTGAGGTTGTCAGAGGCACTACATAAGCTTTTTCTTTCTTGCATGTAAAATTCAGACAATAACCACGGGTGGCTGTGCCAAAACTAGGCTAGCAAGAATCGGGAACTTCAACGAAGGATGGGAGAAAACAGGCAAGGGAAGAAAAGCTGCTGTGGCAACAGATTAGCCAAATGAAACTTGGACTTCATGCTGTAGTTATGCCCTGTGTTTCTGTGGGTAATGTGCAGCAAGGGGGAAATTCTATATCTTGGCACATTGCAAATTCAGTATAGGATCTACAATAAGATAAGTTTATATGTTGCTGAATCATTTACTGATGCATCTTGTGTTGGGAGGAGTGAGGGTGAATTTTACTTCATTCCTCAAAGGCTGGAGAAATGACTTGAGATTTGAGTCTTGCTGAAATTGTTCCATTCCAAAATAAATAAATCAACCCTGTTCCAGGAGTGTAAGGGGTGAAGATACTAGGGGGAAGAACAGTGACAGCTCTGCTCAATGGTAGTGCACTCACCTCTTGATCAAAGTTGTGGGTTCAAGTCGCACTCAGGACTTGAGCACACAATCTAGGTGACATTTCAGGACCCTACTGAAGGTGGCTTTCAGATGAGATGTCTTCAGGCAAAATGACTGTCCGCTACTATTTGAACAAAAGCAGCAGAGTTCTCCTGGCATTCAAGCCAGCATTTATTCCAATCAATACTAAAACAGATTATTTGGCCATTTGTCTCCTTTGTGGGACATTGCTGCTGCATTTCCATATAAAACAAGTAAACAAAAACTTGTGTTTATATAATGCTTTTAATGTACGAAAACATCCCAAGATGCTTCACAGGAACGTAATCAGACAAAGATTGGTACCGAGCCAAAGAATGAGATTATGGGCCCAAGTTTCGGGTGGAGTTGCTCCTAGTTTTTTGGAGCAACTAGTTTAGCTTGGAGTATGTTAGAAATTGCAATTCTCGGATATTAGTTTGCTCCAGTTCTAGTGAGTTAGTTTAGGTTGGCTTTAGGGAAGGTATTTTTTTCAAAAGGGAGTGTGTCCAGCCACTCAGGCCTGTTTTGCAAGTTTTGGCAGTGAAAACTTACTACAAACTAACTTAGGATGGAGAAAGTGTCCACTTTTGTAAGTTCTGAAAACCCTTACCTAGAGTTAACTTGAGTGCAGGCACAGCCAGGGACGGCGGGTGGGAAGCTTTAAACACAAAGGACACACCAACACCAAGCGGGGGAGGGTGAAGGGAAGTTAAAGGATTTTCCATAAACACCTTCACAACAACATTAAAGAAGCAAAGTACATTTAAAGCACTAAGCACTAAACAAAGCAGTACATTTAAAGCACCAAGCACAAAAAGTAATAAGCAATTAATTAATAAAAAATAGAAGCCCAACCTTTGTGAAGGGAAGGTGTCTCTCTGTGTCTGATGGTGAGGTGTGTGGGGAGAGGGGGGTTGTGTGTGTGGGGAGAGGGGGGTTGTGTGTGTGGGGAGAGGGGGTGTGTGTGTGTGGAGAGAGGGGGTTGTGTGTGTGTGTGGAGAGAGAGAGAGAGGAGGGAGGGGATGGAGAGGGTGGGGGGGAGAAAGAGGTGAGGGAGAGGTGTGGGGGGGGAAAGAGGGAAGGGGGGGCAGTGTGGGTTGGGGGGCACTCAAAATGATCGGAGGAGAGAGCAGGAGTGCCTCCTTCCAGCCTCTTCCCACCCCCCCCCTCCCAGCCTCCCCACCCCCCCCTCCCAGCCTCCCCACCCCCCCCTCCCAGCCTCCCCACCCCCCCCCTCCCAGCCTCCCCACCCCCCTCCCAGCCTCCCCACCCCCCCCTCCCAGCCTCCCCACCCCCCCCTCCCAGCCTCCCCACCCCCCCCCCCAGCCTTCCCCCTCTCTCCCAGCCTTCCCCTCTCTCCCAGCCTTCCCCCTCTCTCCCAGCCTTCCCCCTCTCTCCCAGCCTTCCCCCTCTCTCCCAGCCTTCCCCCTCTCTCCCAGCCTTCCCCCTCTCTCCCAGCCTTCCCCCTCTCTCCCAGCCTTCCCCCTCTCTCCCAGCCTTCCCCCTCTCTCCCAGCCTTCCCCCTCTCTCCCAGGCCTTCCCCCTCTCTCCCAGCCTTCCCCCTCTCTCCCAGCCTTCCCCCTCTCTCCCAGCCTCCCCCCTCTCTCCCAGCCTCCCCCCTCTCTCCCAGCCTCCCCCCTCTCTCCCCCCCCAGCCTCTCCACCCCTCCCTCCCTCCCTCCCTCCCCACCGCGCGGGGGGTGAAGGGAAGTTAAAGGATTTTCCATAAACACCTTCACAACAACATTAAAGAAGCCAAGTACATTTACAGCACTAAGCACTAAACGAAGCACAAAAAGTAATAAGCAATTCATTAATAAAAAATAGAAGCCCAACCTTGATGTGAAGGGAAGGTGTCTCTGTCAGTGTCTCTCTCTGTGTCTGATAGTGAGGGGTGTGGGTGTGTTTTGTGTGTGTGGGGAGAGGGGGGTTGTGTGTGTGGGGAGAGGGTGTGTGTGTGTGCGCCACCCCTCGCTCCCCCTCATAGCCTCACCACCCCTCCCTCCCCCTCATAGCCTCACCACCCCTCCCTCCCCCTCATAGCCTCACCACCCCTCACTCCCCCTCCCAGTCTCCCCACCCCTCCCTCCCCACCCACCCCTCCCCTCCCTCCCCACCCACCCCTCCCATCCTCCCCCTCCCTCCCATCCTCTCCCATCCTCCCCCTCCCATCCTCCCACTTCCTCCCTCCCATCCTCCCCCTCCCTCCCTCCCATCCTCCCCCTCCCTCCCTCCCTCCCATCCTCCCCCTCCCTCCCATCCTCCCACTCCCTCCCATCCTCCCATC